>NC_069500.1:1142791941-1143115691 GCF_027579735.1 Bombina bombina
CTATAGAACAGAGGAGTTGCCAACTAACTCCATTTTTAAAACATAGGGGGAAACTAGCTGTAAGGTAAAGTACCATTAATATTGTTAGATATTAACTATTAACCACTCTCCCCTACCAAAGCCAACAACAATAACTGTATATGATCTTTAGAAATACAACATTTGGATAAACCTACTATGTTGTGAGATAACAATATAAACTTAGTAAAAACTAAATTAGACATTTTCTTGTAAGAGTTCTTAAGTTCGACCCATTGTCTCAGGAGATTTTCCTAGTCTCTGTAGGTACACTGCAACCTGTAAGAGAGGGGAAAATAGAAAAAAACAAGGAGATACACAAAACTTCACTGTGAGTCTTTCACTTATTCTTCTGTCGTCTCCTCGGGGCTCTAGTCCATTGTGACTTCTGAGACTTAAGTTTCGCCTGTTGAGCTGTTAGAGTCTCCTCCATCTGTGATTTCTCTGGCAGGTTTGGTGTTTCCAGATCCAGTGCTTCACATATATCGGATATCCCATTAACATCTCTGATTGTGAGGATTTTATTGTCCTTAGAGATATGTAGAGCAAAGGGGTAACCCCATCTGTACTGGATGCCATGTTTTCGAAGCAGAGAGGTGAGAGGACGCAAAGTCCCCCTCCGTTGGAGTGTCCTAGTGCTCAAGTCCTGATAGAAATGTACAACGTTTCCTTGAAACTTGAAAGTTGGTTGTTTAGCAGCCTCTTTGAGAATCTTATCCTTCTCTGGGAATCTCAGGAATGCCACTATAACATCTCGAGGTGGGTTGTCAGCTTTGGGTTTGGGTCTAAGAGCCCTATGTGCTCTCTCAATCTCTATTTCCGTTGACTGATCTACCCCTGTTATTGCACAGAACAATTGATGTAAATATGAAGGCAATTCAGCTGCCGTAATCGATTCAGGAATTCCTTTAAGACGGATGTTACTTCTTCGACTCCTGTTTTCCATATCTTCGATCTTGTCCAGCAAATCGGTTACTACCTGCTGTTGCTCTGATACTTGTTGGACTGTCATTTCAACATCCTCTACCAGGTTGTCTCTATTTTCCTCCAGTGTTTCTACTCTGGAACCTAGGTCCTTAATTTCTTGTTTGATATCATTCAGACTTGTCGTCATGAAGGTGTGCATGGAATCCAATTTCTCCCAGAGTTTATCAAAACTATTAGTAATATCTTGTTTGGAGACAAGTAGATGTAGGTCCGCTTTAGTTAGTGGAGTGGAGTCGACAAAAGAATCCTGCATGGAAGGCTTCATTGTATTGATTTCTGCCATTTCTTTGTTGGCATCTGGGGTTTTATCTCCCTGGGATGGTTTAAAATATGAGTTGACAGATGCAGATTTCCCTGGCTTGTCTGATTTATTTGGTTTCTTGGAGGCCATGTTAATGCTCTAAAATAGTCTCAGGAGGTAGGGTTAATTCCCTAAAAAATATTACTCCAGCAATAGTGAGAGTATTGATATATTTAATCTTCTGAGGTTTTAATAGAAAAAGTCCTTTTGGGTGTGCTTTCGTAATCATCCAGCAGGTGGCGCTGTTGTATAGGAATAGGTGTATCTCTATGAACTGATTTTCAACTACATTAAAAAAACATGTCCCAGTTTACAAAACAATATAGTTTCCCAAATACAAGACCCTTCATGTAGAATGTTGAGAGGGGAGTAGGAATATTGCAATTTGTTCACCTCTAAAAAAAAAGTGGTAGTACAGATCTCATTCTTTGCACTTTTAAGAAGCTAATTCTTCCTAAAATGCCATTGTGTTCTCAGGCTTTATCTAGCCACATGGGAGATTTCTAATAACTTAGTGATTTCCAGGATTTGTAATTTGGACCTGAAGGTTTCTGTCTTAAAGATTAATGTCCTGGCCAGTATTTTATAGTGTGGCAATGTGTGTTAGGCTCCATTTCTGTGCTGCATCATGTAATGTTTTTTCAGGTCTGTAAAGGTTTGACCAGATCTATATGGCCATTACTCACGACTGAGCCCTTTCCCACAGGGTGGATGATGGTCTGGCTGATGATGACAGTTATCCACAGCCTGTTTTCTGCAGTTTCAGCCCCTGTGGTGTTCCCAGCAGCTTCACATAACTTTTGAGCTGAGATGTACCCTCTGGATCCTTGATGGAGAGGAGTAGTGGCTGATCTCCCTGTTCTGGTATACAGAGCTCTAAGCTAAGGCATCCATCTTGGAGCCCTGTCAGACTCCGCCCCCCCTTGGGCTACATTTTTAAGTGTCATTGTATGGTCCTTAAACTGCTTGGACGCTATAGCACACTTCAAACATAAATTCAATGGGGGTACCGCGATGGCCTTTAAACATATAGAACAAGCGCTATCTGAAGGCTCAGACATGTTTGACAGACTTAGACAGCACTAAAATGCAATAAAAATACTTTTGACAAAAACGTTACTGTGTCTTTAAATAATAAAAGAGCACACTTATTACCAAAACATCAAAAAACCATCAAGGAAACATCCGATTTTAATGAAATTTTCACCACATTATCCTAATGCTTTGAAAAGATTGCACACACATTTTCAGCTCAATTAACCCCTTAATGCCCAAACCGGAGCTAAAACATGAATTTGTACTATGCCACAGCTTCTGCTGAGGCTTTTACCGTCCTTAGGGATTATATGGAGTAGAAATAAGCCTGTCATAGAAGTCACTTAAAAATATGTGATCAGCTTTGTGCGCAAGTAGCATTTTTTCCACTCTTTTTGCTTCATTGACTTCTATGAGGGAATACGTTAACATGATCACAATAATCAAAGTTATGCTTTTTGCACGTATTAGGTTAGTGAGAGAGCTAAACATTTTAATTTCAACTTGTAATACGAGCACTGACGCGCCCTACAAGCTTAAAACACAACATTTTCTTTTATGATTTGGATAGAACATACCATTTTAAATGACTTTTCAGTTTTCTTATGTTATCAAATTTGCTTCATTCTCTTGTTATCCTTTGCTGAAGGAACAGTGTTGCACTACTGGCAGCTAGCTGAACACATCTAATTAGCCAATCACAAGAGACAAATGTGTGCAGGCACTTATCAGCAACCAGCTCCCACTAGTGTATGATATGTGCATATTATTTTGCAATAAGGGATACCAAGAGAACAAAGCACCTTTGAAAATAGAAGTGAATTTAAACGTGTCTTAAAATTGCATGCTCTATCTGAATCATGCAAGTTTAATTTTGACTTTCCTATTAATTTAATTTTAGCAGAGTTAGCGCGTGAGCTGGAGCATTAAATATTGCTCCATTTGTAATCTGCAGTATCTGCACAGTTCAATACCTTCAATAACACTGAATTATTCATGTCATTATATCTTCCACCCTAACATGAGTAATTGGTTTCAAATATAACTCTGGTGTGTAATCTGAGAGGATGTTTTTCTCACCCAGAGAGATAAATGGACAGATAGATAAATAAATAGATAGATAGATATATAGGAAGATAGATATAGAGACAGACAGATAAATACAGATTTCACTATATAAATAAACCAGTGGAAGAGTTGCTTATCAGGTAGTATTCATTCAGACTTTTATGCCCAGTTGCACTTAGTGTTAGCTTCAAATTGAAAACAAATGTAACTGTATACAAATATATTTTTAACACTTGTAAATAGTGCTTTCTCATATGCATGAATAGTAGTTTTGTTCCCTTTTAATGTATTTGTACATTGTTATAAAACAAAAAGAAGTTAAAAATAGGAAGAAATACAGGCAGGCAGAGGAAAGGAGTCACTGGGAAAAAAATCATATAAAACAGAATTTATGCTTATCTGATAAATTTCTTTCTCTTACGGTGTGTCCGATCCACGGCTTCATCCTTACTTGTGGGATATTCCCATTCCCTACAGGAAGTGGCAAAGAGAACACACAGCAGAGCTGTCCATATAGCTCCCCTCAGGCTCCGCTCCCCCAGTCATTCGACCGACGGTTAGGAGAAAAAGGAGAACCATAGGGTGCAGTGGTGACTGTAGTTTACAAAAATAATTTTAGACCTGACTAAATCGCCAGGGTGGGCCGTGGACCGGACACACCGTAAGAGAAAGAAATTTATCAGGTAAGCATAAATTCTGTTTTCTCTTACATTGGTGTGTCCGGTCCACGGCTTCATCCTTACTTGTGGGAACCAATACCAAAGCTTTAGGACACGGATGAAAGGAAGGAAACAGTCAGGTAACCTAAACGGAAGGCACCACTGCTTGTAAAACCTTTCTCCCAAAAATAGCCTCCGAATAAGCAAAAACATTGAATTTGTAAAATTTGGCAAATGTATGCAGTGAAGACCAAGTCGCTGCCTTACAAATCTGTTCAACAGAAGCCTCGTTCTTGAAAGCCCACGTGGAAGCCACAGCTCTAGTGGAGTGAGCGGTAATTCAATCAGGAGGCTGCCGTCCGGCAGTCTCATAAGCCAATCGGATGATGCTTTTCAGCCAGAAGGAAAGAGAGGTAGCAGTTGTTTTCTGACCTCTCCACTTATCAGAATAAATGACAAACAAGGATGATGTTTGTCTGAAATCTTTTGTTGCTTCTAAATAGAATTTTAAAGCACGAACCACATCTAGATTGTGTAACTGACGTTCCTTTTTAGAAACTGGATTAGGACACAGAGAAGGAACAACTATTTCATGGTTAATATTCTTATTGGAAACTACCTTTGGAAGAAAACCAGGCTTGGTACGCAAAACAACCTTATCTGTATGGAACACCAGATAGGGTGAGATACACTGCAAAGCAGGCAATTCAGAAACTCTTCGAGCAGAAGAAATAGCAACCAAAAACAAAACTTTCCAAGATAGTAACTTAATATCTATGGAATGTAGAGGTTCAAACGGAACCCCTTGAAGAACTGAAAGAACTAAATTTAGACTCAATGGAGGAGCCACAGGTCTGTAAACAGGTTTGATCCTAACTAAGGCCTGTACAAACGCCTGCACATCTGGCACAGCTGCCAGACGCTTATGTAACAGAATAGACAGAGCAGATATCTGTCCTTTCAATGAACTAGTTGACAATCCTTTCTCCAATCCTTCTTGGAGGAAAGATAACAACCTTGGAATCCTAATCTTACTCCACGAGTAACCCTTGGATTCGCACCAACAAAGATATTTTCGCCATATCTTATGATAAATTTTCCTAGTAACAGGCTTTCTAGCCTGGATCAGAGTATCTATAACTGATTCAGAGAACCCACACCTAGCTAGAATTAAGCGTTCAATCTCCAAGCAGTCAGTTGCAGAGAAACTAGGTTTGGATGTTTGAATGGACCTTGGATTAGAAGGTCCTGCCTCAAAGGTAGCTTCCATGGTGGAGCCGATGACATATCCGCCAAGTCTGCATACCAAGTCCTGCGAGGTCACGCAGGAGCTATCAGAATTACCGAAGCCTTCTCCTGTTTGATTCTGGCTACTAGCCGAGGGAGAAGAGGAAACGGTGGAAAGACATAAGCCAGATTGAATGACCAAGGCGTTACTAGAGCATCTATCAATGTCCCCTTGGAATCCCTGGACCTGGACCTGTAAAGGGGAACTTTTGAGTTCTGGCGGGACGCTATCAGGTCCAGTTCTATGTAGTCCGACTGAAATCTGATGAATTTGACCTCCGCCAGCTGAGGCCACGCCCGAGCGCATTGAATATCGCTCTCAATACTAAAATGTTTATCGGGAGAAGAGATTCCTCCCGAGACCATGGACCCTGAGCTTTCATGGAGTTCCAGACCGCACCCCAGCCTAAGAGACTGGCATTGGTCGTGACAATGATCCACTCCGGTCTGCGGAAACTCATTCCCTGAGACAGGTGATCCTGAGACAACCACCAGAGGAGCGATTCTCTGGTTATCTGGTCCATTTGTATCTGGGGAGACAAAACTGCATAATCCCCATTCCACTGTTTGAACATGCACAGTTGCAGTGGTCTCAAATGAATTCTGGCAAAGAGGACTGTGTCCATTGCTGCAACCATAATATCGATTACCTCCATGCACTGAGCCACAGAAGGCTGAGGATTGGCATGAAGAACTCGACAGGAAATTCGAAAGCTTCAACTTCCTGATCTCCGTCAGAAAGATTTTCATTTCTATCGAGTCTATTATTGTTCCCAGGAAGGGAACCCTTGTGACCGGGGACAGAGAACTTCTTTCTACGTTCACTTTCCACCCGTGAGATCCTAGAAAGGCCAACACAATGCCTGTATGCGCCTTTGCTCTGTGAAAAGATGACGCTTGGATTAAGATATCATCTAGGTAAGGTGCTACTGCAATGCCCTGCGGTCTTAGAACCGCTAGAAGGGACCATAGCACCTTCATGAAAATACTTGGAGCGGTGGCCAGCCCGAAGGGAAGAGCCACAAACTGATAATGCTTGTCCATGAAGGCGAACCTTAGGAACTGATGGTGATCCTTGTGGATAGGAATATGCAGGTACGTATCCTTTAAATCCACGGTAGTCATATATTGACCCTCCTGGATCATCGGTAAGATTGTCTGTATAGTTTCCATCTTGAATGATGGAACTCTGAGAAATTTGTTTAGGATTTTTAAGTCCAGAATTGGCCTGAAAGTTCCTTCCTTTTTGGGAACTACAAACAGGTTTGAGTAAAAACTCCGTCCTCATTCTGCAGTTGGGACTGGGTGTATTACTCCCATCTTTAAAAGATCTTCTATGCAAAGTAAGAATGACTGTCTCTTTGTCTGGTCTAAAGACAAGCGAGACATGTGGAAACTTCCTCTTGGAGGAAGGTCCTTGAATTCCAGAAGGTACCCCTGAGAGACAATTTCTAACGCCCAGGGATCCAGAACATCTCTTGCCCAGGCCTGAGCAAAGAGAGAAAGTCTGCCCCCTACTAGATCCGATCCCGGATCGGGGGCTACCCTTTCATGCTGTCTTGGTAGCAGCAGCAGGCTTCTTGGCCTGTTTACCCTTGTTCCAGCCTTGCATGGGTTTCCATGCAGGTTTGGGCTAGGAAGCATTAACCTCTTCCTTAGTGGCTATAGAAGTAGAAGCGGGTCCGTTCCTGAAATTGCGAAAGGAACGAAAATTAGACTTATTTTTAGCCTTAAAAGGTCTATCTTGTGGAAGGGCGTGGCCCTTTCCTCCCGTAATATCAGAAATAATCTCTTTCAACTCTGGCCCGAAAAGGGTCTTACCCTTGAAAGGAATATTAAGCAATTTTGTTTTGGACGACACATCCGCCGACCAAGATTTTAGCCAAAGCGCCCTGCGCGCCACGATTTCAAAACCAGAATTTTTCGCCGCTAATTTAGTGAAGAGCGGCATCTGTAATGAAAGAATTAGCCAACTTCAGGGCGTGAATTCTGTCCATAACCTCATCATAAGGGGTCTCCCTCTGTAGGGAGTTCTTTAATTCCTCAAACCAAAAAGCCGCTGCAGTGGTTACAGGAATAATGCAAGAAATTGGTTTAAGAAGAAAACCTTGTTGAACAAATATTTTCTTAAGCAAACCTTCCAATTTTTTATACATAGGATCTTTGAAAGCGCAACTATCTTCTATTGGTATAGTGGTGCGCTTAGCTAGTGTTGAAACTGCCCCCTCCACCCTAGGGACCGTCTGCCACGCGTCCCTTCTGGGGTCAACAATGGGGAACATTTTCTTAAATATAGGGGGGGGGACAAAAGGAACACCTGGTCTCTCCCACTCCCTGGTCACAATATCCGCCACCCTCTTAGGTATCGGAAATGCATCAGTGTGTACCAGGACCTCTAAGAATTTGTCCATTTTACACAATTTTACCGGGACCACCAAGGGGTCACAATCATCTAGCGTAGCTAAAACCTCCTTAAGCAGGGCGCGGAGGTGCTCTAGCTTAAATTTAAATGCTATAGTATCTGGCTCTGCCTGCTGAGCAACTTTTCCTGAGTCAGAAATTTCTCCCTCAGACAGGCCCTCCCTCACCGCCAAGTCAGATTGATGTGAGGGCACTACAGATAAATTATCCGCTGCGTCTGATTGCTCATTTTCTGTATTTAAAACTGAGCTATCGTGCTTTCTTGGAAATGCTGGCAGTTTGTGATAAAAAAGCTGCGAGAGAATTATCCATGATTGTTGCTAATTGCTGCAAAGTAACAGGGATCGATGCGTTAGATGTGCTGGGCATCGCCTGCGCGGGCATAACTGGTGTTGACACAGAAGGGGAAGATAAAATACTCTCCTCATTACCTTCAGCTAAAGATACATCTTGGGCTACATTTTTAAGTGTCATTGTATGGTCCTTAAACTGCTTGGACGCTATAGCACACTTCAAACATAAATTCAATGGGGGTACCGCGATGGCCTTTAAACATATAGAACAAGCGCTATCTGAAGGCTCAGGCATGTTTGACAGACTTAGACAGCACTAAAATGCAATAAAAAATACTTTTGACAAAAACGTTACTGTGTCTTTAAATAATAAAAGAGCACACTTATTACCAAAACATCAAAAAACCATCAAGGAAACATCCGATTTTAATGAAATTTTCACCACATTATCCTAATGCTTTGAAAAGATTGCACACAAATTTTCAGCTCAATTAACCTAAAACATGAATTTGTACTATGCCACAGCTTCTGCTGAGGCTTTTACCGTCCTTAGGGATTATATGGAGTAGAAATAAGCCTGTCTGAAGTCCCTCTGAAGTCTCTGGACACCACACATGAGGTTGCATGAACTTTCTTGTCAAAAACAACTGCGCAACTGAGGCGCGAAAATGAGGCCTCCTCCTCTGCATTACACAGTGCTGGGGCCTTTCTGAGGAGATTAGGAGTCTAATCAAATGCCAGGCGAATAAAAAACCCCATAAGCATTTTTATAAGTCACAAAAACACCTAAACTATAAATAATTATGCTAAGAAGCAATCGATTAAGCCCAAAATAGTGTCAACCAGCAACTAAGCCCTTTATTTAAGCCATTATTTTATACATAGTCTAAGAAACATGGCTTACCTTCCCCTATGGGTATTACAGACAGTCTTCTAGCATTACTGGGTTTTGTTAGAAAAATGACTGATCATACCTGAAGCAGTTAAGCCTGCAAACTGTTCCCCCCAACTGAAGTTCTCCTGTATTCAACAGTCCTGCGTGGGAACAGCAATGGATTTTAGTTACTGGTGCTAAAATCATATTTCTCTTAGCAGAAATCTTCATCACTTTCTGCTTCAGAGTAAATAGTACAAGCCGGCACTATTTTAAAATAACAAACTTTTGATAGAAGAAATAAAAACTACAAACTAACACCACAAACTCTTTACCACCCCCGTGGAGATGCTACTTGTTTAGAGTGGCAAAGAGAATGACTGGGGGGCGGAGCCTGAGGGGAGCTATATGGACAGCTCTGCTGTGTGTTCTCTTTGCCACTTCCTGTAGGGAATGAGAATATCCCACAAGTATGAAGCCGTGGACCGGACACACCAATGTAAGAGAAAACATAATTTATGTAAGAACTTACCTGATAAATTCATTTCTTTCATATTAACAAGAGTCCATGAGCTAGTGACGTATGGGATATACATTCCTACCAGGAGGGGCAAAGTTTCCCAAACCTTAAAATGCCTATAAATACACCCCTCACCACACCCACAAATCAGTTTAACGAATAGCCAAGAAGTGGGGTGATAAGAAAAAAAGTGCGAAGCATATAAAATAAGGAATTGGAATAATTGTGCTTTATACAAAAAAATCATAACCACCACAAAAAAGGGTGGGCCTCATGGACTCTTGTTAATATGAAAGAAATGAATTTATCAGGTAAGTTCTTACATAAATTATGTTTTCTTTCATGTAATTAACAAGAGTCCATGAGCTAGTGACGTATGGGATAATGACTACCCAAGATGTGGATCTTTCCACACAAGAGTCACTAGAGAGGGAGGGATAAAATAAAGACAGCCAATTCCTGCTGAAAATAATCCACACCCAAAATAAAGTTTAACAAAAAACATTAGCAGAAGATTCAAACTGAAACCGCTGCCTGAAGAACTTTTCTACCAAAAACTGCTTCAGAAGAAGAAAATACATCAAAATGGTAGAATTTAGTAAAAGTATGCAAAGAGGACCAAGTTGCTGCTTTGCAGATCTGGTCAACCGAAGCTTCATTCCTAAACGCCCAGGAAGTAGATACTGACCTAGTAGAATGAGCTGAAATTCTCTGAGGCGGAATTTTACCCGACTCAACATAGGCAAGATGAATTAAAGATTTCAACCAAGATGCCAAAGAAATGGCAGAAGCTTTCTGGCCTTTCCTAGAACCGGAAAAGATAACAAATAGACTAGAAGTCTTACGGAAAGATTTCGTAGCTTCAACATAATATTTCAAAGCTCTAACAACATCCAAAGAATGCAACGATTTCTCCTTAGAATTCTTAGGATTAGGACATAATGAAGGAACCACAATTTCTCTACTAATGTTGTTGGAATTCACAACTTTAGGTAAAAATTCAAAAGAAGTTCGCAACACCGCCTTATCCTGATGAAAAATCAGAAAAGGAGACTCACAAGAAAGAGCAGATAATTCAGAAACTCTTCTAGCAGAAGAGATGGCCAAAAGGAACAAAACTTTCCAAGAAAGTAATTTAATGTCCAATGAATGCATAGGTTCAAACGGAGGAGCTTGAAGAGCTCCCAGAACCAAATTCAAACTCCAAGGAGGAGAAATTGACTTAATGACAGGTTTTATACGAACCAAAGCTTGTACAAAACAATGAATATCAGGAAGAATAGCAATCTTTCTGTGAAAAAGAACAGAAAGAGCGGAGATTTGTCCTTTCAAAGAATTTGCGGACAAACCCTTATCTAAACCATCCTGAAGAAACTGTAAAATTCTCGGTATTCTAAAAGAATGCCAGGAAAAATGATGAGAAAGACACCAAGAAATATAAGTCTTCCAGACTCTATAATATATCTCTCGAGATACAGATTTACGAGCCTGTAACATAGTATTAATCACGGAGTCAGAGAAACCTCTTTGACCAAGAATCAAGCGTTCAATCTCCATACCTTTAAATTTAAGGATTTCAGATCCGGATGGAAAAAAGGACCTTGTGACAGAAGGTCTGGTCTTAACGGAAGAGTCCATGGTTGGCAAGATGCCATCCGGACAAGATCCGCATACCAAAACCTGTGAGGCCATGCCGGAGCTATTAGCAGAACAAACGAGCATTCCCTCAGAATCTTGGAGATTACTCTTGGAAGAAGAACTAGAGGCGGAAAGATATAGGCAGGATGATACTTCCAAGGAAGTGACAATGCATCCACTGCCTCCGCCTGAGGATCCCGGGATCTGGACAGATACCTGGGAAGTTTCTTGTTTAGATGAGAGGCCATCAGATCTATCTCTGGGAGCCCCCACATTTGAACAATCTGAAGAAATACCTCTGGGTGAAGAGACCATTCGCCCGGATGCAACGTTTGGCGACTGAGATAATCCGCTTCCCAATTGTCTACACCTGGGATATGAACCGCAGAGATTAGACAGGAGCTGGATTCCGCCCAAACCAAAATTCGAGATACTTCTTTCATAGCCAGAGGACTGTGAGTCCCTCCTTGATGATTGATGTATGCCACAGTTGTGACATTGTCTGTCTGAAAACAAATGAACGATTCTCTCTTCAGAAGAGGCCAAAACTGAAGAGCTCTGAAAACTGCACGGAGTTCCAAGATATTGATCGGTAATCTCACCTCCTGAGATTCCCAAACTCCTTGTGCCGTTAGAGATCCCCACACAGCTCCCCAACCTGTGAGACTTGCATCTGTTGAAATTACAGTCCAGGTCGGAAGAACAAAAGAAGCCCCCTGAATTAAACGAAGGTGATCTGTCCACCACGTTAAAGAGTGCCGAACAATCGGTTTTAAAGATATTAATTGATATATCTTCGTGTAATCCCTGCACCATTGGTTCAGCATACAGAGCTGAAGAGGTCGCATGTGAAAACGAGCAAAGGGGATCGCGTCCGATGCAGCAGTCATAAGACCTAGAATTTCCATGCATAAGGCTACCGAAGGGAATGATTGAGACTGAAGGTTTCGACAAGCTGTAATCAATTTTAGACGTCTCTTGTCTGTTAAAGACAGGGTCATGGACACTGAATCTATCTGGAAACCCAGAAAGGTTACCCTTGTTTGAGGAATCAAAGAACTCTTTGGTAAATTGATCCTCCAACCATGATCTTGAAGAAACAACACAAGTCGATTCGTATGAGATTCTGCTAAATGTAAAGACTGAGCAAGTACCAAGATATCGTCCAAATAAGGAAATACCACAATACCCTGTTCTCTGATTACAGACAGAAGGGCACCGAGAATCTTTGTGAAAATTCTTGGAGCTGTAGCAAGGCCAAATGGTAGAGCCACAAACTGGTAATGCTTGTCCAGAAAAGAGAATCTCAGGAACTGATAATGATCTGGATGAATCGGAATATGCAGATATGCATCCTGTAAATCTATTGTGGACATATAATTCCCTTGCTGAACAAAAGGCAATATAGTCCTTACAGTTACCATCTTGAACGTTGGTATCCTTACATAACGATTCAATATTTTTAGATCCAGAACTGGTCTGAAGGAATTCTCCTTCTTTGGTACAATGAAGAGATTTGAATAAAACCCCATCCCCTGTTCCGGAACTGGAACTGGCATAATTACTCCAGCCAACTCTAGATCTGAAACACAATTCAGAAATGCTTGAGCTTTCACTGGATTTACTGGGACATGGGAAAGAAAAAATCTCTTTGCAGGAGGTCTCATCTTGAAACCAATTCTGTACCCTTCTGAAACAATGTTCTGAATCCAAAGATTGTGAACAGAATTGATCCAAATTTCTTTGAAAAAACGTAACCTGCCCCCTACCAGCTGAACTGGAATGAGGGCCGTACCTTCATGTGAACTTAGAAGCAGGCTTTGCCTTTCTAGCAGGCTTGGATTTATTCCAGACTGGAGATGGTTTCCAAACTGAAACTGCTCCTGAGGACGAAGGATCAGGCTTTTGTTCTTTGTTGAAACGAAAGGAACGAAAACGATTGTTAGCCCTGTTTTTACCTTTAGACTTTTTATCCTGTGGTAAAAAAGTTCCTTTCCCACCAGTAACAGTTGAAATAATAGAATCCAACTGAGAACCAAATAATTTGTTTCCCTGGAAAGAAATGGAAAGTAGAGTTGATTTAGAAGCCATATCAGCATTCCAGGTCTTAAGCCATAAAGCTCTTCTGGCTAAGATAGCCAGAGACATAAACCTAACATCAACTCTAATAATATCAAAAATGGCATCACAGATGAAATTATTAGCATGCTGGAGAAGAATAATAATATCATGAGAATCACGATTTGTTACTTGTTGCGCTAGAGTTTCCAACCAAAAAGTTGAAGCTGCAGCAACATCAGCCAATGATATAGCAGGTCTAAGAAGATTACCTGAACATAGATAAGCTTTTCTTAGAAAAGATTCAATTTTCCTATCTAAAGGATCCTTAAACGAGGTACCATCTGACGTAGGAATGGTAGTACGTTTAGCAAGGGTAGAAATAGCCCCATCAACTTTAGGGATTTTGTCCCAAAATTCTAACCTGTCAGGCGGAACAGGATATAATTGCTTAAAACGTTTAGAAGGAGTAAATGAATTACCCAATTTATCCCATTCCTTGGAAATTACTGCAGAAATAGCATTAGGAACAGGAAAGACTTCTGGAATAACCGCAGGAGCTTTAAAAACCTTATCCAAACGTATAGAATTAGTATCAAGAGGACTAGAATCCTCTATTTCTAAAGCAATTAGTACTTCTTTAAGTAAAGAGCGAATAAATTCCATCTTAAATAAATATGAAGATTTATCAGCATCAATCTCTGAGATAGAATCCTCTGAACCAGAAGAGTCCAAAGAATCAGAATGATGGTGTTCATTTAAAAATTCATCTGTAGAGAGAGAAGATTTAAAAGACTTTTTACGTTTACTAGAAGGAGAAATAACAGACAAAGCCTTCTTTATGGATTCAGAAACAAAATCTCTTATGTTATCAGGAACATTCTGCACCTTAGATGTTGAGGGAACTGCAACAGGCAATGGTACATCACTAAAGGAAATATTATCTGCTTTAACAAGTTTGTCATGACAATTATTACAAACAACAGCTGGAGGAATAGCTACCAAAAGTTTACAGCAGATACACTTAGCTTTGGTAGATCCAGCAGGCAGTGGTTTTCCTGTAGTATCTTCTGGCTCAGATGCAACGTGAGACATCTTGCAATATGTAAGAGAAAAAACAACATATAAAGCAAAATAGATCAAATTCCTTATAAGACAGTTTCAGGAATGGGAAAAAATGCCAAACATCAAGCTTCTAGCAACCAGAAGCAAATGAAAAATGAGACTGAAATAATGTGGAGACAAAAGCGACGCCCATATTTTTTAGCGCCAAATAAGACGCCCACATTATTTGGCGCCTAAATGCTTTTGGCGCCAAAAATGACGCCACATCCGGAACGCCGACATTTTTGGCGCAAAATAACGTCAAAAAATGACGCAACTTCCGGCGACACGTATGACGCCGGAAACGGAAAAGAATTTTTGCGCCAAAAAAGTCCGCGCCAAGAATGACACAATAAAATGAAGCATTTTCAGCCCCCGCGAGCCTAACAGCCCACAGGGAAAAAAGTCAAATTTTTGAGGTAAGAAAAAATATGATAATTCAATGCATAATCCCAAATATGAAACTGACTGTCTGGAAATAAGGAAAGTTGAACATTCTGAGTCAAGGCAAATAAATGTTTGAATACATATATTTAGAACTTTATAAATAAAGTGCCCAACCATAGCTTAGAGTGTCACAGAAAATAAGACTTACTTACCCCAGGACACTCATCTACATGTTTGTAGAAAGCCAAACCAGTACTGAAACGAGAATCAGTAGAGGAAATGGTAAATATAAGAGTATATCGTCGATCTGAAAAGGGAGGTAAGAGATGAATCTCTACGACCGATAACAGAGAACCTTATGAAATAGACCCCGTAGAAGGAGATCACTGCATTCAATAGGCAATACTCTCTTCACATCCCTCTGACATTCACTGCACGCTGAGAGGAAAACCGGGCTCCAACTTGCTGCGGAGCGCATATCAACGTAGAATCTAGCACAAACTTACTTCACCACCTCCCTTGGAGGCAAAGTTTGTAAAACTGATTTGTGGGTGTGGTGAGGGGTGTATTTATAGGCATTTTAAGGTTTGGGAAACTTTGCCCCTCCTGGTAGGAATGTATATCCCATACGTCACTAGCTCATGGACTCTTGTTAATTACATGAAAGAAATAAGGGTTTTGTTCAATATTTTCCTTGTCTTGACACAACCTATCAAACTAAAAGAAAGTATTATACCAATTCATTATTATTTTTAACTATTAAAAATGGTCAAACCTTTGCTTGCTTCTTTTTCATAGAAATATGCAATATTTCTACAAAGCAAATCATCATTCAGATCACACATGTGCGTTAAGTCAATTTCCCAGAATGCCATATCTTCTATGTGAGTCAGAATAATGCACTGACACCTTTTTTGCTAGAAAAGAGAAAGAGAATAGTGAGCAATTCAATATCCATATATAAAATATACTTAAAATGTATTTTACTGTATAGTTACAAACAAAAAATCATATTTTTATATTTTCCTGACATTGAATGACATTTCCACCAAACACAATAGGTTTTTGATAGACTGTAGTTTATATCATGCCCTGAGTAAACTAACATTAACACAATTCTCTGAACACTATATTATTTTCATCTGGTTCATTTAATATTATATGGAATTAATTTTAATTCAGGGAGTAATTCACTCCATTTAAGTGCCTACTTACTTTTTTGAAACATCAGTAGCTACCACCAAGTTAGCCCAAATAAATAAGTATAACATAATGTGGAGAAGTCTGTTACAACACATACCATTTTCAATAAACAAAAACTATATTGTCCTCATGTTTAGCGAACTCAATCTGCTCTAAACAATGAGAGAACGTTAACTGCAGAGTGTTTAAACAAACCCCTTGGGTAGTTTACTGATACTTGTGCGAGATAATTAACCTATATTTGTAAAAAAAAAAAGTCTAAACATTTCCTGTATCTTGTGGTCAGCAAGGCTAAATGTCCAGAGGTCAGAGTAAAAAAGGGCTGCTCTCCTGGTGATTTACAAATTGGCTCTGTGAGTAATGGCACAGTTCCTGTTTTTTTACATATTAGTAAACCATTGCAACTACAAGGACTATAGGTCTGCTTCATATAGCTAACATTGTGTATTTTATATTCTTGTTATATCATTTTATTTGTCAGTTCATTTTTTTGAATTTAGGTAACATATTGGGGTAGATTTATCAATATCCGCCACACATCGATAAATGCCGACAGCATATACTGTCGGCACTTATCATTGCACAAGCATTTCTAGTGAAATGCTTGTGCAAAGCCACCCCCTGCACATTCACTGCCAATCGGCCGCTAGCAGGGAGAGTCAATCAACCCGATCGTATCTGATTGGGCTGATCGCTCTCCGCCACTTCAGAGGTAGCGGACGAGTTAAGGAGCAGCGGTCTTATGACCGCTGCTTCTTAAATAACATTTACGGAGAGCTGGAAAGTACGGGGGTAGATAGCAGCAGCCGCTGCTTGGTGAATCTACCCCATAGTGGCCTATCTATGATGGTGTGAGCAGACATGATCCGATATTGCGGATCATGTCCGTTGCACATCGATAAATGCCAACAGCATATGCTCTCTGCATTTATCATTGCACCAGCAGTTCTTGTGAACTGCTAGTGCAATACCGCCCCCTGCAGATTTGCGGCCTCAGAGCAGGCGGACAGGTTTTGGAGCGCTGCTTCATAACTTCTGTTTCCGGCGAGAAACACGGGGCATCAAGCACCATACTGAGCTTGATAAATATGCCCCATAGAGTCTATCTAGCATGAAAATACACTATACTTTACATGTTCAAGAAGTGGGGTCACTTCTTCCATAATAGTAAAAACAGCCTCGGTAAGACAAATATTAACAATAGTGCATATTTCTATTTTATGATCAATGTGCACTTTTATTTTGATTAAGTTGTTTTATAAAGGTGGAGCTTTATATAATTTTTTTCTTGCTTGATTCAATCATTTTATATGTACACATGAAAGTGCTATAAATGATATATATGGGAAGTTATTTTCCCTTTGTCTTTTTTCATATAGATACATAGAAAGATAGACAGACAACCATTAATATATTACCAAGAATATTCTCCATTGGAATCCCTATTAAAACCAAATGCACCCCATGCTATACCCTCAACCTGTAACAACCCCTTCTCATCAGTAATCTTCACACTAAATCCATTCAACTAAATTATCAAAAGCACCCTTTTAATTATTTTAATCTATCACAAAAGTAATTAGGCTAAATTTTGGAAGTTAGCCTGCCCATGCTCAATACTGAAGACCTTAAGGACCTTCAGAATAGTATGTTATGGATATATATGCTGTATACATATATATTTTTTGTACGCATGATATTTGTGGTGGGTGTGTTACACAAAAGTATAGTACTGTTACATTTGTTGTGTAGTGAATGGATGAGCTAATGTTAGGTTTGAACTATAGTGGGGTTGATAGAGTGACCTCTAACTAATGGAGATTCATTCACATTTAATTTTACATATTTTATGCTTTGAATATCTGGCCCAAAAAGTCCAAAAGCATTTGTATTTAAAAAAAAAAAAAAGCCTATATTATGCAGGGTCAAAACAGAGGAGATGTTCTTGGTTACCTGGTCTATAAACACTGTGACAAGTATACACTAACACAAACTAATATATATATATATATATATATATATATATATATATATATATATATATATATATATATATATATATATATATATATATACTGTATATATATATATATATATATATATATATATATATATAAATATATATATATATTAATATACAGTATATATATATATATATATATATATATATATATATATATATATATATATATATAAAAGATTATGAGTTCTAATTAACATGGTTTTAGGAGAAATAGATCATGTCAAACTAATCTAATTAGATTCTATGAGGAAGTGAGTAAAAATATAGATAAAGGGGAATCAGTTGATGTGATATACTTAGATTTTGCAAAGGCTTTTGATACAGTGCCACATGAGAGATTAATGCACAAAATTAGGAGACTGGGAATAGCTGAAAATGTTAGTTTGTGGATAAATAACTGGATGAAAGATAGGGAGCAACGAGTAGTAGTAAATGGATCATACTCAGTTTGGACAAAGGTGATCAGTGGAGTACCCCAGGGATCAGTGCTAGGCCCTATTCTTTTTAATATTTTTATAAATGACTTGGAACTATTATTAAATAGTGACATCTCTATTTTTGCAGATGATACTAAGTTAAGTAAGGTTATTAGGTCAGAGCAGGATGAACTTTTGTTACAAAGGGACCTGCAAAAATTAGAAGTATGGGCAGGTAAATGGAAAATTAGATTTAATACGGGAAAATGCAAGGTTCTACATTTTGGAAGTAAAAATAAGCAGGCAACGTATTATTTAAATGGGACAAGACTTAGCCAAACACAGGAGGAAAGGGATTTGGGGGTAGTAATAGATAACAAGCTAAAGATGGGTGCACAATGCAGGGCAGCAGCTTCAAAGGCTAATAAGATACTAGCATGTATTAAAAGAGGCATTGACTCAAGGGAGGAAAGCAAAATTCTGTCACTATATAAAGCCCTGGTAAGACCTCACCTTGAGTATGGAGTGCAGTTCTGGGGACCAATCGCAAAAAAAAAGATATTGCAGAACTAGAAAAAGTCCAGAGAAGGGCCACAAAGCTAATAAGGGGATTGGAGAATTTAACCTATGAAGAGAGGCTAGCCAAACTAGGTCTATTTTCTTTAGAAAAAGGGTGTTTAAGAGGTGACATGATTACTTTATATAAATATATTCAAGGCCCATATACAGAAATGGCAGAAGCTCTGTTTATTCCAAGAAAATTTTTGTGACCAAAGGTCACAATTTAAGGTTGGAGGAAAGGAGATTTAATCTCCTGCAACGGAAAGGTTTTTTCACTGTAAGAGCAATAAAATTGTGGAACTCATTACCAAAGGAGGTAGTGAATGCCAATATCCTAGATACATTTAAAAATTATTTGGATACATTTCTGTCTATAAACAAAATTCATGAATATGATTGCTAGTTTTAAATGGGTCACCTTTTAGTGGGATTATTTAAGCTTAACTGGAGCTTTTTGTATATATTTTAGATTTGTATAGGTTGAACTCGATGGACTTCGGTCTTTATTCAACCTCATCTACTATGTTACTATGTTACTATGTTATATATGTATATATATATATATATATATATATATATATATAATATATATATATATATATATATATATATATATAATAATATATATTTTTTTCCGACAAATACAACCATAGCTATAGGATAATTGCCTAAAAAAATAATTATAAATTATAAAAGAAGTATACACTAACACAAACTAAAATAAACATATATATATATATATATATATATATATATATATATATATATATATATATATATATATATATATATACGCTGAACATATACCACATATATTGATTATGAAACAAAGGTCCCTGTGAGGTAGAAACTTCAAAGTAAGGAGAGGCACTCACAGGTCTTAATGAACATAATTTTATTATTCTTTCATCAATAAATTTCCAGTCAACGTTCAACGCAGCTGAACATATCCAGTGACCTACCACTAGAAAACAGTATTGAAAAAGGTCCCTGCGAGGACCAAAACGTTGACTGGAAATTTATTGATGAAAGATTAAAACATTTAAGTTCATTAAGACCTTCTTACTTATATTAGCTATATAGGTAGATGATAGATAGATAGATAGATAGATAGATAGATAGATAGATAGATAGATAGATAGATAGATAGATAGATCACCAAATCAATCACCAACAACCACCTGAGATACATTATTGTGGCATTACTCAGAAACATTGGTATACATTCAATAAAACCAGTTAGTGAAATTGATATCTCCTGGAAGAAAACTTGCCACAGCAATGCAAATTGAAAATAAAATGTGTACAGCGTTATTCATTCACATTACAACAACTAAATATTCCATACTTACCAAATCTAGAAAAGCCTGAGTTTCTTCATTCCACAATGCATGGATTTTTCGTACTTTTGATCTTTGGGATAGTGGCAACATAAGAAGACATGCCACGCTAAGGCACACTATTTTACAAACCTTAGCTGCTTCACCTAATGTTAGAAGTCTGCCAGTCTAAAATGAAATGTCATAAAATTGATTATTTTAAATAAAATTTACTTATTATATCAATGTTGTATTAAACGATAATAATTAGCCTGATAAAAAAAGAAAATAGATGCATAATATTAAAATCACAAAATAATGTAAGGAAGTAAAATAACAATCAGCTTAATGGGATTGTGAAGTCAAAATAAAAATGTCATGATGTCATGAGCTTACAATTTTACAAAACAAAGTTCCAGTTTACTTATTATCAAACTTTCTCTTGGTAACTTTTGTTGAAACGTTGGGCCCTATTCTCATAAACTCTCCAGAATGGAAAGAAATTATAGTGCAGACTTCACCAGGACATAAAAAAGGCAGAATATGATAGAGAATCTTACAAGAGGAAGTGAAAATAAAGGGACATGAAACGTAAATTTTTCTTTAACGATTCAGATAGAGAATACAATTTTAAATTAACATCTAGAGGACTACTTATCAAGCCGTCAACTGTGCTGCATTCGACGGCACCAATACGCTCGCCTGACATCGCCTAACATCGCTGCCGCAGACCTGAATACGCTCTCCATATTTAACAAAAAAACTGTCAAAAAGCTGCGCACCAAGTACGGGGTGATGAGCAGCGGACTGTTGTTAACTAATAGTCATCGATCTCGCTGCTAATCAGCTTTTTCATACCTTTATTTGTATACTGTCACTAAACACTGCCACTATACTAAACTGTTTAACCCCTAACCCGCTGCTCCCAGACCCGCTGCAACTAAATAAAGTAATTAACCCCTATTCCGCTGCTCCTGGAGTCCACCGCCACTCTAATAAACGTATTAACCCCTATCCCGCCGCTTCCAGAGCCCGCTGCCACCTACATTATGTTCTTAACCCCTAATCTGCCACCCCCTACACCGCCGCCACCTACATTATGTTATTAACCCCTATCCCACCGCTCACAGAGCCCACCGCAACTAAATAAAGTTATTAACCCCTAAACCGCCAGCCCCCCACATCACCATAAATAAATTAACCTATTAACCCCTAAACAACCCGCTAACTTTACATTATAATTACCTCATCCCTATCTTATAATATATTTAAACTTACCTTTAGATTTTAAACTATATTAAACTACTAATTAATTTAATCTACCATAACTATTATACTAAATTACATTAAATTATATTAAACTAATAATTAACCTACCCTAACTATTATACTAAATTACATTAAACTATATTAAACTAATAATTAACCTACCCTAACTGTTATACTAAATTACATTAAACTATATTAAACTAATAATTAACCTACCCTAACTGTTATACTAAAATTACATTAAACTATATTAAACTAATAATTAATCTATCCTAACTATGAGAGTATAAAACTTAGGGTAGATTAATTATTAATTTAATATAGTTTAATGAAATTTTGTCTAATAGTTAGGGTAGATTAATTATTAGTTTAATATAGTTTAATGTAATTTTGTCTAATAGTTAGGGTAGATTAATTATTAATTTAGTAATTTTTTAGCGTAGATTTTAATTATTTGAGTACGGGTTAGGTGTTTAAATATATAATATAGTTAATTTAATTTGTAGTTTAATGTAATTTTAGTATAAAAGTTAGGGTAGATTAATTATTTATTTAATATAGTTTAATGTAATTTAGTCTAATAGTTAGGGTAGATTAATTATTAGTTTAATATAGTTTAATGTAATTTTAGTATAAAAGTTAGGGTAGATTAATTATTAATTTAATATAGTTTAATGTAATGTAGTCTAATAGTTAGGGTAGATTAATTATTAGTTTAATATAGTTTAATGTAATTTTAGAATAAAAGTTAGGCTAGATTAATTATTAATTTAATATAGTTTAATGTAATTTAGTCTAATAGTTAGGGTAGATTAATTATTCGTTTAATATTGTTTAATTTAATTCTAAAGGTAAGTTTAAATTTATTATAAGATAGGGATGAGTTAATATTTAATATAAAGTTAGCGGGTTGTTAGGTTTAGGGGTTAATAGTTTAATTTAGTTTATGGCGATGTGGGGGGCTGGTGGTTTAGGGGTTAATAGGTTTAGTAAGTGCTAGTGATGTGAGAGGCCAGGGGTTTAGGGGTTAATACATTTATTTAGTTGCGGTGGGGTCCGGAAGCGGTGGGTTAGGAGTTAATAACTTTTATTTAGGTGGCAGCGGTGTCGGGACGGCAGAATAGGGGTTAATAAGTATAATGTAGGTGGCGGCATGTCGGGCGGAACATTAGGGGTTAATAAGTATATTGTAGGTGGCGGGGCGGCAGATTAGGGGTTAATAACATTATGTAGGTGGTGGCGGTGTAGGGGGCGGCAGATTAGGGGTGTTTAGACTCGTGGCTTATGTTAGGGTGTTAGGTGTAAACATAACTTTTATTCTCCCATAGAAATCAATGGGGTATTGGGCAGCAGCGAACATGAGCTTTCACTGCTTTCAGACTCCCATTGATTCCTATGGCATCCGCCGCCTCCAGGGTGGCGGATTGAAAAGCAGGTACGCTGGGCCGGAATAGTGGCGAGCATACCTGCTAGGAATTTGTTAACTAGCAAAAGTAGTCAGATAGTGCCGAATTTGCATTTGGAAAATCTGTAATGACGTACGCATCGATCTGTGTTGGACTGAGACCGGCGGATCGTATGTTACGTCACAAATTTCTACTTTTGCCGGTCTGTAGGCTTTGATAACTAAGGCTTATCAGGCTCTCCACAATTACGCTGCAGAATTCAAACGTATTTGCGGTTGATGGTTTGATAAATAGGCCTCCTATTATCTAATTTGCTTTATTCTCTTGGTAGCCTTTGCTGAATCAACAGCAATAAACATGGTTGAGGCAATAAATGAGGTATATATGTGCAACCACCAATCAGCAGCTTCTAAGCCTACCTAGGTATGCTTTTCAACAAAGGATACCAAGAGAATGAAGCAAGATAGATAAAAGAAGTAAATATAAAAGTTGTTTAAAAGGGCATGCTCTCTCTGAACCATGAAAAAAAGGGTTTCATGGCCCTTTAAGAAGGAAGCACCCAACACTGATATACATTTTCAGTTTGCAGCAAATACATATTAAACTGAAATTAGTTTTTCAGTTAATTAAGTGTACAGTACCTTTTTAGCAAACTTCATCTAAATGCAACTGGCAAGATAAATCAGTGAGAATATAATGAGAGTGTTGACAGAGCTTAAGACACACCCAGGGAACTATACTGTCCCTCCCTTTCTGAAACTGTTAGGCTTATTTTTACATAGAATTTTTTTTTGTAAAAGAAACAAAGAAATATACAGAATAAAATTCTAATTTGTTAAAATAGCACATAAACAATCAAAGCATAATAAAATTTTGTAAAATCACAAAGGTAAATACACAGCTGTATATAAAGTATAAATGCATTACAGTAACTGCAAATTTTAAATGTAATACAATTTTAAGGACAAAATCTAATGTCTAAAGAAGGGATGGCCAACTGGAAGCTCAAGGGCTATATGCAGCCATAGTTTTTAGGGCCCTAGGAACCTGAAAGTGTGTGCTTTGGGATGAACACAACATAGAAAAGAGAAAGTACCTTGCAGCCTCACCTTAATGTATTATATAATTATATAATTTTACATTATTTGTTTAAAAGCCATACATTTGATATGTGGCTCTTAAGGCTTCTAAAATATTAATCTGTGGTCCTCGTGTGCTAGGAACTTGCCACCACTGGTCTACAGTAATATAAAAAACAAAACACAAAATGTAAATGCAGCAAAACTCTCGTGTGATCCAGTGCTATATATCACTGAGCTTGTCACACTTTCACATACAGAAATGCAAGAAACGCGTCTTAGGGCCCTGATGATATAAAGCTCTCTGGCAAGTTCTGGCAAGATAATATAATAAATCTCATCAATACATAGAGATCCCTCAAAGAATTTTAGAAAAGCAAATAATAGCATGAGATAGATTTATCTTATTATGTAGAATTCTGTATGTGAAGGAGAAACATATACATTACAATATAATGCTTAGAAAAGCATAAAGATTGTGTGTGATTCCTCTACATGCTGGCAAGTTTCTGAGCAGAGATCTTTAGAATATTGGCCATTACATTTTTTTTTTTTATAAAATAATTTTTTATTAAGGTTTTTAGCATAACATCTTCAAAATAAAAAAAACAAAGCATGTTACAATAGGGGTTCAGAAACATTCGCTCAGATTATAATAATATTAATGGGCGCTCAAATAAATTATATAGTCACATGTACAGTAGATATATTTCCTAACGCCTAGATTTAGAGTTTTGCGTTAGAAGGGGTGCATTAGTTTTTTTTAAAACGCACGCTGTTTTTAACGCTGGTATTTAGAGTTTCAAAACAAGCTCCTAACGCGTATATTTTAGACGCGTAATCACGCCCGAGTTAGACAGTCTCCCATAGAGATCAATGAGAAATCAGAAAAGCACGCTTTTTTCAACTAACACTCAATCTCGCGAGAAATTCGCACTGCTCGGTCATCTGACCTATAACACATAATGCACAATAAAAACAAAATGAAAATGTCATAACAACAATCACAAAACATAGCACACACGCATTACACATTCACAAGCGGGAAAAATCAAACATTACACTAAACAAGAAATACACATATACCTTACGATCCTGAAAGATAGAACAAAACAAAACGAAAAAATAAATGCACACTCATACACAAGCAAAACACACTCATTCAACATTACGGAATATTAGTACAAACGAACATTCACAACACTTCACAAATACGACACCATCACAAATCAACATTTACATTTACACATAATACTATTGGACAATGTTATGGAAAACGATCAGTATGACATCATCGCATTCTACACATTCCACAAATACTAACTCAATATGAGCATGCGCAAATTCACACAACTAATACACATTGCACACATACTAATTACTAACAAAGCACACCTGAACACAATTTACAAGGCAAACCGGTACATCATTAATCATTTACACAGGGTATATAAGCACCACACAAGCATGGCTTCTTTGACTGTGTTGCTGGTGGGGTTTTGGAGATTTGAGATTTAGTGCCATATTGTGAGAGTTAGTGCGAGCTAGTGTTATTGGGAGAGTTAGTGTTAATGTGAGAGAGTGAGTTAGTGTTATTGGAAGTGAGTTAGTGTTATTGGGAGTGAGTTAGTGTTATTGTGCAAGTTAGTTAGTGGTAGTGTGATTTAGTGGTAGTGTGAGTTAGTGGTAGTGTGAGTTAGTGGTAGTGTGAGTTAGTTAGTGGTGGTGTGAGTTAGTTAGTTGTAGTGTGAGATAGGAAGAGAGCGGTAGTGAGCGAGAGTTGGTTTGGTTGAGTGTGCGAGTGCTTTTTCTGTATACGTAACACATTTACACACAAACACATTCAATACATACATACACTTATCAATAACACTACATACACTCCATACCCCATACCCTCTCATACAACACTCCATACACCGTTCCCTGTAATCCCATTCCCTTTCATCCCATACCCCATTCCCTCTAATCCCATACCCCATTCCTTTTAAGCCCATACCCATCCCATGATTACATTTAGTTTACATATCCTCATTTTAGTCTACTTTTACGTTTTAGTTTGTTAAATACTCCTTACCCTCTTTTATTTATATCCCTTTCACACTTTGAGCACTTTTTTTTCTCTTTTTATTTATTTATTTTGGCCCCCTTTCATTTGGGCACATTCACTTTTTGTTGTAGTAGTTAGGGATTAGTGTAGGGAAGACATGGAAGAGGAGGGCAGGCAGGAGATTAGTCAGGGGAGAGGGAGGGGGAGAGGGAGAGGAACAGGACAGGAAGGGGGCAGGAAGCAGTGGAGGAAGCGGTGGGTGGACCCAGCAACTTAGTTCAAGATGAACAAGTGGCTGGGCCCAGTGGCGGACAGTGAAGGGCTTCACAGTCCGGAAAACGGAGGACACTATCACAGGGGAAGGCCAAGCTGACTAGGGAGGCGAGGTATACTATGGAGGAGAAGGAGGCCCTCGTAGAGGCATATATGCCGAGGGCTAGGAGGCTGCAAGCTCAGAAGGCCAACCCGAGGGACAAGAGGAAGCTCTGGCTGGAGATCAGGGATGCAGTTAATGCAGTAGGGGGCCACAACAGGGATGTCGAATCCATTAAACATCGCTACCGGGACTGCAAAATGGAGCTGAAAAGAAAAATGTCTCTGGAGTATCAACATGCAACAGCAACCAGTGGCGGGCCTCCACTGACCATGGAGTATACCCGATGGGAGGATATGTTGCGTCCCAGCATCTCCGAGGTGGCCATAGTCGGTATCGGAGGAGTCAATACCGGGTACCTGCCACTCTCATCTGACTGTAAGCTCATTTAAGAATTTCTCAACATCAAAAATAAAGAATGTATTTAAAGGGACATGAAACCCCAAATTTGTCTTTCATGATTTAGAAATATCATGCAATTTTAAACAACTTGATAATTTACTTCTATTATCTAATTTGCTTCCTTCTATAGATATCCTTTGCTGAAAAGCATATCTAGATAGGCTTAGAAGCTGCTGATTGCTGGCTGCACATAGATGTCTCGTGTGATTGGCTAACCCATGGCCATTGGTATTTCAACAAAAAAGGATATCTAAAGAATGAAGCAAATTAAATAAAAGAAGTACATTTGAATGTTGTTTAAAATAGTATTCTCTATCTGAACATTGAAAGAAAAAATGTGGGTTTAATGTTCCTTTAAGAATATGATTAATGCTATTACGCTTTTTTACACATTATTACTATACGCATTCACAATTACTTTGCGATTACATTAGTATCTATACTACAGGTTAGGTGTGCATTTAAACAGACTGAAAACAAAATCAAAAACATTCAGATTGACCATATAGATATCACAAACACGGTTTGGAAAATGCGGAAATCGTATTGATTGTTGTATTTCAAAGTGGATTAATGAGGCTGCATTTGTAATTCTATTGTAAGCAAAAGCATTTACATCTTTATTTGGAAATATGCTAATATATACATTTCTTTATTTTTGCAATATACAGAGTCTGGGGAGGAGCCAGCACAGCAACCACAGGCTCCTCATTCACCCAGGTATGAGAGTGGTGGGGATCAATTGCCACCTTGGGGACACATGGAAGACATCCCTCTATACTCAGAAGAAGAAGCCGCCCCAACACTGCCGAAGAGATCCCTGCACCAGAAGAGCCTCGTGCACCAGCAGCCCGCCGTGCACCAGCAGCCCGCCGTGCGCCAGCAGCACCTGAGGAGGAGGAGATAGCCGAGGTGCAGGTATTGCTGGATTTCCAAGAACAAATGCGTGCCTCCCGGAGGGAAAATATTCAAACTCGAGTCCAGATGTAAGAAGATATTCGTGCCCTTCGAGAAGGCCAAAGAGAAATTATAGAAGGCCAAAGAGAAATTATACAAGGCCAAAACCGGCTTGTGCAGATTCTCACAGATCAATTTCAGTTCCTCCAGGAGGCGCATGCTGGGTCATCTGCTGCTGGGCCATCTGCTGCTGGGCCATCTGCTGCTGGGCCATCTGAACCAACCTGGGCCATCTGAACCTGGGCCATGTGCTCATGGTACTCAATCTCCTCCTCAGCCTAGTCATCCCAGTACTCCTCCTTCCCCTCTTCCCCAAACATCTCCCATGAGAACTCGTCGTTGGGGGCAGTTGCCCCCCCCCCCCCCCGAGTCTCGTGGGAAGAGGGGAAGGAAGAGGAAGTAAGTATTTTCTGGTATATATATTTTTTTGGCTATTTAATGTGTAATGGATAGGTATGTGATGATGTGGTCTTCTTACACTTGTGGACCACACTCTGCATATAATCTGCTTCTATGGGACCGGGTCCATGGAGGCAGATTTTTTGCAGAGTGTGGGTTACAAGTGTGTGGACACCACATCATCACATACCTATCCTTGTTCATTTCATTGATTGGTTTCTGTGATGTGATGTCCAAACTGTTTCCCTAATCTCAAACAAAATGACCATTACAATTATACATGATGGCATATTACTGTTTAAATGTCAATAACACAGCTTAAAGGGACAGTCAGAACATTATTGTTGTTTACAAAGAAAACACTGTATTACACATTATCAAGTTTTTTAAACGAAAATTAGAGACATACACGTGTGACTTATGTGATTACCCTTGTATCTATGCCTCTGAAAAATGACCACTTATTTATGTTATTTTGACAGACCAACATTTTAGACAATCACTGATCAATCCAGGGTCACTATGCTGTATGAGCTCAATGTTTTCTATATGAAATTTTGAACCAAATGCCCTCTAGTGGTCAAAAATTCATTCAGATTACATGCACTCTTCAAGCTCTAAGAAATGAGCCGATGAACCTCCTAGGTTTAGCTGTTGACTAAGAATAACAAGAGAACTATGATAAATTGGTGAGAAAAGTCTGAGATAATTTTATTAAAAAAAATGTTTTTTTTAACATTAAATTCATTATTGGTTTTCAAGACTGTCCCTTTAAAAAATTACATATGCTAACATATACTAATTCTTTGATTGTTGGTATATCTACATGTACTTGTTCAAACAAGAAAATATTACAATAGGATTTATAATGACGTGTTAAATAAAGTCTATTTTCTTAAAGAGACATTATTGTGTTTGAATTTTTTTAAAGTAAGACATTTAATTTAGAAGGAATATGGTTTCAGGTCCTTTTATGAGTTACTTTAGAAATATATGCTCACACTAATATATTTGGAGATTAAACAATGTGGAACTCATACATGACACAATACTCAACATTTACATTAAAGAGACAGTATACAATCATTTTCAGACAACTGCATGTAATAGATACTACTATAAACAACCAGATGACCACATACTGATATCAAAATCCATGAGAAAACGGTTTAAACACTTACTTAGAAAATCTGTTTAGCTATGTTGAAAAGATAGCTGGAATGCCCATTCTAAGTGGGAAATAAGACAATACCCCTTCCTTTGCATATGAAAACAGAATTTATGTTTACCTGATAAATTTCTTTCTCCTACGGTGTGTCCAGTCCACGGCTTCATCCTTACTTGTGGGACACTCTCCTCCCCTACAGGACATGGCAAACAGACACACAGCAAAAGCTGTCCATATAGCCCCTCCTCTGGCTCCGCCCCCCCAGTCATCCGACCGATGGTTAGGAGAAAAAGGAGAAACCATAGGGTGCCGTGGTGACTGTAGTGTATAGAAATAAAAAATTTGAAACCTGACTAAAAGCCAGGGCGGGCCGTGGACCGGACACACCGTAGGAGAAAGAAATTTATCAGGTAAACATAAATTCTGTTTTCTCCTACATTGGTGTGTCCGGTCCACGGCTTCATCCTTACTTGTGGGAACCAATACCAAAGCTCTAGGACACGGATGAAGGGAGGGAACAAGTCAGGTAACCTAAACGGAAGGCACCACAGCTTGCAAAACCTTTCTCCCAAAAACAGCCTCCGAAGAAGCATAAGTATCGAATTTGTAAAATTTGGTAACAGTATGCAGAGAAGACCAAGTCGCTGCCTTACAGATCTGATCAACAGAAGCCTCGTTCTTGAAGGCCCATGTGGAAGCCACAGCTCTAGTAGAGTGAGCTGTAATTCGTTCAGGAGGCTGCCGTCCGGCAGTCTCATAAGCCAATCGGATGATGCTTTTCAGCCAAAAGGAAAGAGAGATAGCAGTAGCTTTCTGCCCTTTCCTCTTACCAGAATAAACGACAAACAAGGATGATGTCTGTCTGAAATCCTTTGTTGCTTCTAAATAGAATTTTAAAGCACGGACCACATCTAGGTTGTGTAACAAGCGTTCCTTCTTCGAAACTGGATTCGGACACAGAGAAGGAACAACTATTTCCTGGTTAATATTCCTGTTGGAAACCACTTTTGGAAGAAAACCAGGCTTGGTACGTAAAACTACCTTATCTGTATGGAATACCAGATAGGGTAAAGTACACTGCAAAGCAGACAATTCAGAAACTCTTCTAGCAGAAGAAATAGCAACCAAAAACAGAACTTTCCAAAATAATAACTTAATATCTATGGAATGTAAGGGTTCAAACGGAACCCCCTGAAGAACTGAAAGAACTAAGTTTAGACTCCATGGAGGAGTCATAGGTCTGTAGACAGGCTTGATTCTGACTAACGCCTGTACAAACGCCTGTACATCTGGCACGGCTGCCAGACGTTTGTGCAACAAAACAGAAAGAGCAGATATCTGTCCTTTTAAATAACTAGCTGACAAACCTTTATCCAAACCCTCTTGGAGAAAGGAAAGTATCCTAGGAATTTTAATTTTACTCCAAGAGAATCCCTTGGATTCGCACCAACGGATATATTTTTGCCATATCTTATGGTAAATTTTCCTAGTCACCGCTTTTCTGGCTTCAACCAGAGTATCTATAATTGAATCTGAAAACCCACGCTTAGATAGAATCAAGTGTTCAATTTCCAAGCAGTCAGTTGCAGAGAGACTAGATTTGGATGTTTGAATGTACTAGAAGATCCTGCCTCAAAGGTAGCTTCCATGGTGGAGCCGATGACATATTCACCAGGTCTGCATACCAAGTCCTGCGTGGCCATGCAGGAGCTATTAGAATCACTGAGGCCTTCTCCTGTTTGATCCTGGCTACAAGCCTGGGAAGGAGAGGGAACGGTGGAAACACATAAGCCAGATTGAACGACCAGGGCACCACCAATGCATCCACTAGTGTCGCCTTGGGATCCCTGGATCTGGACCCGTAGCGAGGAACCTTGGAGTTCTGACGAGATGCCATCAGATCCATATCTGGAGTGCCCCATAGTTGAGTTAACTGGGCAAAGACCTCCGGGTGAAGTTCCCACTCCCCCGGATGGAAAATCTGCCGACTCAAATAATCCGCCTCCCAGTTGTCTACTCCTGGGATGTGAATTGCAGATAGATGGCAGGAGTGATCCTCCGCCCATTTGATGATCTTGGATACCTCTCTCATCGCCAAGGAACTCTTTGTTCCCCCCTGATAATTGATGTACGCTACAGTCGTCATGTTGTCCGACTGAAATCTTATGAATCTGGCCTTCGCTAGTTGAGGCCAAGCAAGGAGCGCATTGAATATCGCTCTCAGTTCCAAAATGTTTATCGGGAGAAGAGACTCTTCCCAAGACCATAGACCCTGAGCTTTCAGAGAGTCCCAGACCGCGCCCCAGCCCAAGAGCCTGGCGTCGGTCGTGACAATGACCCACTCTGGTCTGCGGAAACTCATTCCCTGAGACAGGTGATCCTGAGTCAACCACCAGAGGAGTGAGTCTCTGGTTACCTGGTCTACTTGAATCTGGGGAGACAAGTCTGCATAATCCCCATTCCACTGTTTGAGCATGCACAGTTGCAATGGTCTTAAATGAATTCGAGCAAAAGGAACCACGTCCATTGCTGCAACCATTAGTCCTATTACTTCCATGCACTGAGCTATGGAAGGCTGAGGAATAGATTGAAGAACTCGACAAGCTTTTAGAAGTTTTAAATTTCTGACCTCTGTCAGGAAAATCTTCATTTCCACAGAATCTATTATTGTTCCCAGAAAAGGAACCCTTGTGGACGTGGACAGGGAACTCTTTTCTATGTTCACCTTCCACCCGTGAGACCTGAGAAAGGCTAAAACAATGTCTGTATGAGCCCTTGCTTTGGAAAGGGACGACGCTTGGATTAGAATGTCGTCTAGGTAAGGTGCTACAGCAATGCCCCTCGGCCTTAGGACCGCTAGAAGGGACCCTAGCACCTTTGTGAAAATTCTGGGAGCGGTGGCTAAACCGAACGGAAGAGCCACGAACTGGTAATATTTGTCCAGAAAGGCGAACCTCAGGAACTGATGATGATCTTTGTGGATAGGAATATGCAGGTACGCATCCTTTAAGTCCACGGTAGTCATATATTGACCCTCCTGGATTGTTGGTAAAAGGATCCGAATGGTTTCCATTTTGAATGATGGAACTCTGAGGAATTTGTTTAGAATTTTTAAATCCAGAATTGGCCTGAAAGTTCCCTCTTTTTTGGGAACTACAAACAGGTTTGAGTAAAAACCCAGACCTTGTTCCGCTGTTGGAACTGGGTTTATCACTCCCATCTTTAATAGGTCTCCTACGCAATGTAAGAATGCCTGTCTCTTTATCTGGTCTGAAGATAAGCAAGACATGTGGAACCTTCCCCTTGGAGGAAGTTCCTTGAACTCTAGAAGATACCCCTGAGAGACTATTTCTAGTGCCCAGGGATCCGGAACATCTCTTGCCCGAGCCTGAGCAAAGAGAGAAAGTCTGCCCCCTACTAGATCCGGTCCCAGATCGGGGGCTACCCCTTCATGCTGTCTTGGTAGCAGCAGCAGGCTTCTTAGCCTGTTTACCCTTGTTCCAGCCTTGCAATGGTTTCCATGCTGGTTTAGGCTGGGAAGCGTTACCCTCTTGTCTAGAGGCTGCAGAGTTAGAAGTCGGTCCGTTCCTGAAATTGCGAAAGGAACGAAAATTAGACTTGTTCTTAGCCTTGAAAGGCCTATCCTGTGGGAGGGCATGGCCCTTTCCCCCAGTGATGTCAGAAATAATCTCCTTCAATTCTGGCCCGAAAAGGGTCTTACCTTTGAAAGGAATATTAAGTAATTTAGTTTTGGACGACACATCCTTCGACCAAGATTTTAGCCAAAGCGCCCTGCGTGCCACTATTGCAAAACCTGAGTTTTTCGCTGCTAATTTTGCCAATTGAAAGGCGGCATCCAAAATAAAGGAATTAGCCAACTTTAGTGCGTGAAATTTGTCCATGACTTCATCATATGGAGTCTCCTTTTGGAGCGAATTTTCTAGTTCCTCGAACCAAAAAGACGCCGCCGTGGTGACAGGAATAATGCACGAAATTGGTTGAAGAAGGAAAACCTGCTGAACAAAAATCTTTTTAAGCAATCCTTCCAATTTTTTATCCATAGGATCTTTGAAAGCACAACTTTCCTCTATAGGAATAGTTGTGCGCTTGGCTAGCGTTGAAACTGCCCCCTCTACCTTAGGGACCGTTTGCCATGCGTCCCTTCTGGGGTCGACAATGGGGAACATTTTCTTAAATATAGGAGGTGGAACAAAAGGTACACCTGGCTTCTCCCACTCCTTAGTCACTATGTCCGCCAGCCTCTTGGGTATCGGAAAGGCATCAGCGTGCACTGGGACCTCTAAGAATTTGTCCATTTTTCACAACTTCTCTGGAATTACCAAAGAATCACAATCATCAAGAGTAGCTAGCACCTCCTTAAGCAGGGCGCGGAGATGTTCTAGCTTAAATTTAAATGCCACGATATCAGGTTCTGCCTGCTGAGAAATTTTTCCTGAATCAGAAATTTCTCCCTCAGACAGCCCCTCCCTCACTGCCGACTCAGATTGATGTGAGGGTATAACAGATAAATTATCGTCAGCGCCTACTTGCTCATCCTCTGTATTTAAAACTGAGCAATCACGCTTTCTGGGAAATGCTGGCAGTTTGTATAAAAGAGCTGCTATAGAATTATCCATTACTGCTGTTAATTGCTGCATAGTAACAAGCATTGGCGCGCTAGATGTACTAGGTATCGCCTGCGCGGGCAAAACTGGTGTTGACACAGAAGGAGAGGATGATGAACTATCCTCACTACCTTCATTAGAAGAATCATCTTGGGCAACCTTATTAAATGTGACAGAACTGTCCTTACTTTGTTTGGACGCCATGGCACAATTTGCACATACATTTAAAGGGGGAACCACCTTGGCCTCCATACACACAGAACATATGCTATCTGAAGGTACAGACATGTTAGACAGATTTAGGCAGGCTATTAATGCAATGAAAACAATTTTAAACAGAACCGTTACTGTCTCTTTAAATAATAAAAAGAGCACACTTTATTTCTGAATGTTCAAAAAACTATCAAAGAAATATCCGATCTTTCTGAAATTTACACCCCAGTGTCTTAATGCTTAAGTCTCTAAACCCTTAAATGAGCAAACCGGAGCTAATAGTTCAATTTACCGGTTTAAACACACTACAGTCCCTGCCACAGACTTTGCTGCGGCTTTTACCTTCCTTAGGGGTGATTCAACACAGGATTAAGCCTCCCTGAGTCCTTTTCTCAGCCACAGGACCCTCTCACATGAAGCTGCATGCACTGCCTATGGAAGTAACTGCACAACTGAGGCGCGAAAATGAGGCCTCCTCCCTCTGCATACCAGAGTGAAGGGGCCTTTCTGACTAGATTAGGCGTCTAAACAACTGCCAGGCGCAAATAAACGTTCCCAAAAGTGTTTCAAAGTTCACAAAAACACTCCAATTGTCATATAATATGATAAAAAACTAATCGATTTAGCCCACAAAAGTGTCAACCAGCATAAAGCCCAATTTATAAGCCTTAATTCTGTTACTGAGTCTAAGAAAATGGCTTACCGGTCCCATAAAGGAAAACTCACAGTCTTCTAGCAATACTGGGTCTTGTTAGAAAAGAGACTGGTCATACCTGAAGCAGATAAGTCTGCAAACTGTTCCCCCCAACTGAAGTTCTCTGGTTTCAACAGTCCTGCGTGGGAACAGCAATGGATTTTAGTTACTGGTGCTAAAATCATACTCCTCTTTAACAGAAATCTTCATCACTTTCTGTTGTAGAGTAAATAGTACAAACCGGCACTATTTTAAAATAACAAACTCCTGATAGAAGAAATAAAAACTACAACTAACACCACAAACTCTTTACCATCCCCGTGGAGATGCTACTTGTTCAGAGCGGCAAAGAGAATGACTGGGGGGCGGAGCCAGAGGAGGGGCTACATGGACAGCTTTTGCTGTGTGTCTCTTTGCCATTTCCTGTAGGGGAGGAGAGTGTCCCACAAGTAAGGATGAAGCCGTGGACCGGACACACCAATGTAAGAGAAAAGACCCTTTACACAAACAGGATCAAGCTGGAGAAGGTAGCTGATGGTACTCACATCAAACTTTGAGGCTTGGGGAGGAGTCAGAAAATCACTGCAATGTTATTTAAACATCATCAAAAATAGACATTTTTTTAAAAAAAACAAAAAAATATAAATAGATAGAAAAAACATATATGTGTTTTAAAAATGAGTGTATAATGACCCTTAAAGAAAAAATACCACAACATAACATCTTGAAAAAGTAGGCATCTCATATATTTAGCATATGATAAAGGTCAATGCATATTGATTACTTGATGCAAATACAATAGGGCATATTTCGGAATTCGATATGTTGAAAATTATAACCAACACAGTCATTACTCATATAAAGGAACATATTGTTGATAAACATATTAAACAAGATGGACTATATCCATAGATTCGCACTTGCCTCAAAATATCTTATGCAGGAAAACATTTTGCTTTCATTCGTTTATTCAACGAGACAGCCATCAAAAGAGAATGTTGTGTTCTTTATCAGCTATGGGTCAACAATGTACATGATTCACACAATCCATACTCGCCATGGTTTTAAACTTGGCTTCTCATTCACAAACGTGGGTTACGCGCAAATTCAAATATTGCGGGACAACGTAATCCAATCAGACGGTTTTTCAACCTTGGCATGTGACGTCTTAATTAACATGGTGCATTGTTGATCGCGTAAAAATGCCATCCAATCAAAGGCGCATCCTTGATCGCGTAAAAACGCCATCCAATCAAAGGCGCATCCTTGATCACGTAAAAACGACATCCAATCAAAGGCGCATCCTTGATCGCGTAAAAACGCCATCCAATCAAAGGCGCATCCTTGATCACGTAAAAACGCCATCCAATCAAAGGCGCATCCTTAATCGCGTAAAAACGACATACAATCAAAGGCGCATCCTTGATCGCATAAAAACGTCAGCCAATCAAAGGCGCATCCTTGATCACGTAAAAACGTCATACAATAAAATGCGCATCCTTGATCGCGTAAAAACGTCAGCCAATACAAAGACTCATTGGACAGCCTGGCAGGTGACATCTTAAGCAACATGGCGCATCCTTGATCGAGTAAAAACATCAGCCAATACAAGGACTCATTTGACAGCTTGGCATATCAATAGTGATGTCGCGAATAGTTCATTGGCGAATAGTTCCCGGCGAACATAGCATGTTCGCGTTTGCCGCGGCGGGCGAACATATGCGATGTTCGGTCCGCCCCCTATTTGTCATCATTGAGTAAACTTTGACCCTGTACCTCACAGTCAGCAGACACATTACAGCCAATCAGCGGCAGACCCTCCCTCCCAGACCCTCCCACCTCCTGGACAGCATCCATTTTAGATTAATTCGGAAGCTGTATTCTTAGTGAGAGGAGGGACAGTGTAGCTGCTGCTGATTTAATAGGGAAATCGATAGCTAGGCTAGTGTATTCAGTGTCCACTACAGTCCTGAAGGACTCATCTGATCTCTGCTGTAAGGACAGCACCCCAAAAAGCCCTTTTTAGGGCTAGAACATCAGTCTGCTTTTTTTTTTTTTTTCCTGTGTAATCTAATTGCAGTTGCCTGCCTGCCAGCGTGTGTGTCAGGCTCACAGTGTATACTGTGCCCACTTGCCCAGTGCCACCACTCATATCTGGTGTAACAGTAGTGTACATTTAAAAAAACAACACTTTTTTGACTGTGAAATAATAGCAGACAGCTGCCAGTACCCAAGATGGCAGCCAATAAGGCAGATGGGGAGGGTTAGAGAGCTGTTTTGGGGGGGATCAGGGAGGTTGGGGGCTAAGGGGGGATGCTACACCACAGCATATGTAAATATGCTAAAAAATATATATATATATATTTTTTTAAAAACCTTTTATTTTAGTACTGGCAGACTTTCTGCCAGTACCTAAGATGGCGGGGACAATTGTGGGGTGGGGGAGAGAAGGGAGCTGTTTGGGAGGGATCATGGGGTCTGATGTGTCAGGTGGGAGGCTGATCTCTACACTAACGCTAAAATTAACCCTGCAAGCTCCCTACAAACTACCTAATTAACCCCTTCACTGCTAGCCATAATACACGTGTGATGCGCAGCAGCATTTAGCGGCCTTCTAATTACCAGAAAGCAACGCCAAAGTCATATATGTCTGCTATTTCTTAACAAAGGGGATCCCAGAGAAGCATTTACAACCATTTGTGCCATAATCGCACAAGCTGTTTGTAAATAATTTCAGTGAGAAACCTAAAATTGAGAAAAAATTTAAGTTTTTTTTAAATTTGATCGCATTTGGCGGTGAAAGTGTGGCATTAAATATACCAAAATGGGCCTAGATCAATACTTTGGGTTGTCTACTACACTACACTTAAGCTAAAATTAACTCTACAAGCTCCCTACATGCTCCCTAATTAACCCCTTCACTGCTGGCCATAAAACAAGTGTGGTGCGCAGTGGCATTTAGCAGCCTTCTAATTACCAAAAAGCAAAGCCAAAGCCATATAAGTCTGCTATTTCTGAACAAAGGGGATCCCAGAGAAGCATTTACAACCATTTATGCCATAATTGCATAAGTTGTTTGTAAATAATTTCTGTGAGAAACCTAAAGTTTGTGAAAAAGTGAACAATTTTTTTTTATTTGATCGCATTTGGCGGTGAAATGGTGGCATGAAATATACCAAAATAGGCCTACATCAATACTTTGGGATGTCTTCTAAAAAAAAACGATATACATGTCAAGGGATATTCAGGTATTCCTGACAGATATCAGGGTTCCAATGTAACTAGCGCTCATTTTGAAAAAAAAATGGTTTTGAAATAACAAAGTGCTTCTTGTATTTATTTCCCTATAACTTGCAAAAAAAGCAAAGAACATGTTAACATTGGGTATTTCTAAACTCAGGACAAAATTTAGAAACTAATTAGATGTTGTACCCGCTGCAGGAGTTTGGTCTGTCACTGTGAAGCGGGCGTAACCCTTACACTACCTGATTGATACAACATCATACCTGATGTTTTAAAGCACGTTATTCCAAACAATTTAGGAATGTTAGGTGATTTATGCCCTTTATGGATTAAAACCAGACTCTGCATCAACTATGTAATTTTCCATGGGAGTTTTGCCATGGATCCCCCTCCGGCATGCCACAGTCCAGGTGTTAGTCCCCTTGAAACAACTTTTCCATCACTATTGTGGCCAGAAAGAGTCCCTGTGGGTTTTAAAATTCGCCTGCCTATTGAAGTCTATGGCGGTTCGCCCGGTTTGCCCGTTCGCAAACATTTTTATGTTCGCGACATCACTACTCCTGAGTACAGTGATACTACCCATGTATATGTGTTGCGGGTTCTCTGGGGGCTAAAAGGCCTTATTTTTAGGGCGCACATTTCAGTTTTCCAACTTGGAATTTTCACATCTGTCATCATGCACCCATGTCCTATTGGGGACATTTCTGAAGCCGGCCAATGTAATTTACCCCCATCAAAGCATATATTTTTGAAAAGTAGACACCCTAGGGTATTTGAAATGCTGGTATTTTAACACTTTCAATGCACTAATTTAACCACCAGTCTTTGTCAAACTTTTGGGTAGTCAATTTTTTGTGCTATTGTTCACACACATTGTACATTAGGCATGGATTCTCAGTTCCTGCTATATGTTACTGACAAAAAAATACCTCAATATGTGTTCAACATCATGAATAGGTTTGTTGTGTTCTCTGAGGTCTAGAAGAACTTATTTTTAGGGGGCAAATTCAAGTTTTCCAACTTGCAATTTTCACATCTGTCATCATGCACCCACGTCCTATTTGGGACATTTCTGAAGCCGGCCAATGTAATTTACCCCTATCAAACCATATATTTTTGAAAAGAAAATACCCTAGGGTATTTGAAATGCTGATATCTTAACACTTTCAATGCACTAATTTAACCACTAGTCTTTGTCAAACTTTTGGATAGTCATTTTTTGTGGTATTTTTCACACATTTAGACATGAATTCTCAGTTCCTGTTATGTGTTACTGACAAAAAACACCTCAATATGTGTTCGACAACATCCCAACATTTGGGTAGTCATGTTTTTGTGTTATTATTCACACACATTGTATTTTAGGAATGGCTTCTCAGTTCCTGTTATGTGTTACTGACAAAAAACATCTCAATATGTGTTCGACAACATCTCCTGAGTACAGTGATACAAACCATGAATAGGTTTGTCTGGTTCTCTGGGGGCTAAAAGGCCTTGTTTTTAGGGGGCGCATTCCAGTTTTCCAACTTGGAATTTTCACATCTGTCATCATGCACCCATGTCCTATTTGGGACATTTCTGAAGCTGGCCAATGTAATTTGCCCAATCAAACCATATATTTTTGAAGAGTAGACATCCTAGGGTATTTGAAATGCTGGTATTTTAACGCTTTCAATGCACTAAGTTAACCACCAGTCTTTGTCAAAATTTTGGGTAGTCATTTTTTTGTGTTATTGTTCACACACGTACTTTAGACATAGATTTTCAGTTCCTGTTATGTGTTACAGACAAAAAACACCTCAATATGTGTTCAAAATCTGTCATCATGCACCCATGTCCTATTTGGGACATTGCTAAAGCCGCCCAATGTAATATACCCCATCAAACCATATATTTTTGAAGAGTAGACATCCTAGGGTATTTGAAATGCTGGTATTTTAACACTGTGAAGCGGGCATAACCCTTACACTACCTGATCGATACAACATCATACCTGATGTTTTAAAGCACGTTATTCCAAACAATTTAGGAATGTTAGGTGATTTATGCCCTTTATGGATTAAAACCAGACTCTGCATCAACTATGTAATTTTCCATGGGAGTTTTGCCATGGATCCCCCTCCGGCATGCCACAGTCCAGGTGTTAGTCCCCTTGAAACAACTTTTCCATCACTATTGTGGCCAGAAAGAGTCCCTGTGGGTTTTAAAATTCGCCTGCCTATTGAAGTCTATGGCAGTTCGCCCGGTTCGCCCGTTCGCGAACTTTTGCGGAAGTTCGCGTTCACCGTTCGCGAACCCAAATTTTTATGTTCGCGACATCACTACTCCTGAGTACAGTGATACTACCCATGTATTTGTGTTGCGGGTTCTCTGGGGGCTAAAAGGCCTTATTTTTAGGGCGCACATTTCAGTTTTCCAACTTGGAATTTTCACATCTGTCATCATGCACCCATGTCCTATTGGGGACATTTCTGAAGCTGGCCAATGTAATTTACCCCATCAAAGCATATATTTTTGAAAAGTAGACACCCTAGGGTATTTGAAATGCTGGTATTTTAACACTTTCAATGCACTAATTTAACCACCAGTCTTTGTCAAACTTTTGGGTAGTCAATTTTTTGTGTTATTGTTCACACACATTGTACATTAGGCATGGATTCTCAGTTCCTGCTATATGTTACTGACAAAAAAAATACCTCAATATGTGTTCAACATCATGAATAGGTTTGTTTATTTTTAGGGGCACAATCCAATTTTCCAACTTGGAATTTTAACATCTGTCATCATGCACCCATGTCCTATTTGGGACATTTCTGAAGCCGGCCAATGTAATTTACCCCCATCAAACCATATCTTTTTGAAAAGTAGATACCGTAGAGTATTTGAAATGCTGCTATTTTAACACTTTCTATGCACTAATTTAACCCCCATTCTTTGTCAAACATTTGGGTAGTCATGTTTTTGTGTTATTATTCACACACATTGTACTTTAGGAATGGATTCTCAGTTCCTGTTATGTGTTACTGACAAAAAAACCTCAATATATGTTCAACAACATCTCCTGAGTACAGTGATACCACCCATGAATAGGTTCATGAATAGGTTTGTCATGTTCTCTGGGGGCTAGAAGACCTTATTTTTAGGGGGCGCATTCAAGTTTTCCAACTTGGAATTTTCACATCTGTCATCATGCACCCATGTCCTATTTGGGACATTGCTAAAGCCGGCCAATATAATTTACCCCATCAAACCATATATTTTTGAAAAGTAGACATCCTAGGGTATTTGAAATGCTGGTATTTTAACACTTTCCATGCACTAATTAAACCACCATTCTTTGTCAAACATTTCGGTAGTCATGTTTTTGTGTTATTATTCACACACATTGTACTTTAGGAATGGATTCTCAGTTTCTGTTATGTGTTACTGACAAAAAAACCTCAATATATGTTCAACAACTTCTCCTGAGTACAGTAATACCACCCATGAATAGGTTCATGAATAGGTTTGTTGAGTTCTCTGCGGGCTAAAAGACCTTATTTTTAGGGGGCGCATTGAAGTTTCCAACTTGGAATTTTCACATCTGTCATCATGCACCCATGTCCAAATTGGGACATTTCTGAAGCCGGCCAATGTAATTTACCCCATCAAACCATATATTTTTGAAGAGTAGACATCCTAGGGTATTTGAAATGCTGGGTTTTTAACACTTTCCATGCACTAATTTAACCACCATTCTTTGTCAAATATTTAGGTAGTCATGTTTTTGTGTTAGTATTCACACACATTGTACTTTAGGAATTGATTCTCAGTTCCTGTTATGTGTTACTGACAAAAAACACCTCAATATGTGTTTGACAACATCTCCTGAGTACAGTAATACCAACCATGAATAGGTTTGTCAGGTTCTCTGGGGGCTAAAAGACCTTATTTTTAGGGGGCGCATTGAAGTTTTCCAACTTGGAATTTTCAACATTTGTCATCATGCACCCATGTCCAAATTGGGACATTTCTGAAGCCGTCCAATGTAATTTACCCCCATCAAACCATATATTTTTGAAAAGTAGATACCGTAGAGTATTTGAAATGCTGCTATTTTAACACTTTCTATGCACTAATTTAACCCCCATTTTTGTCAAACATTTGGGTAGTCATGTTTATGTGTTATTATTCACACACATTGTACTTTAGGAATGGGTTCTCAGTTCCTGTTATGTGTTACTGACAAAAAAAACTCAATATATGTTCAACAATATCTCCTGAGTACAGTGATACCACCCATGAATAGGTTCATGAATAAGTTTGTCATGTTCTCTGGGGGCTAGAAGACCTTATTTTTAGGGGGCGCATTCAAGTTTTCCAACTTGGAATTTTCACATCTGTCATCATGCACCCATGTCCTATTTGGGACATTGCTAAAGCCGGCCAATGTAATTTACCCCATCAAACCATATATTTTTGAAGAGTAGACATCCTAGGGTATTTGAAATGCTGGTATTTTTTTTTTTTTTTTTTTAACAAAATTTTTTTTATTGAGGTTTCAAGAACATACATGGCATAATAAGACTCAAATATTCAAACAGCTTATTACATACAGACCAACAAAGGTAATTGTATATCTATGAACAAATAGGTTACAGTATTAAGAACCATAGTTGAATATCCTGTAAGTGATCTAAAGACAAGCACTGGGAAACAACATGATCAAGTGGGGGAAACAGTCCCATAAGTCAATGTGAGAGATAGATCAGGAAAATGTGGTCTAGCATAAATTTGAATCTATATAATAGGTACCTCTTTTTTTTTTATGATTTGGAAAACAGTATAGTGGTCACAGCTCAGCAATCTTAAATATCAGATGATAAAGAAAAAAACCCTTATATGAATTCTTAGTAACCCGAAGGATTACCATGAGGGGCAAAAGATAAATACAGGAGTCCAGAAGGGTTTTAAAATGAGACCAATATGAGCTGGATTAGTAAAAGTGGAGTGGGGTGATGGGATACAGCGGACAAGAGCCGCTTAGAAAAAATTAAGGGAGAGAAGGGAGGGAGGGCGGAGCACTTTAAAATTGAGGAGGCCAAATAATGTTAATAAGGGGGAAGTACATGGCGAGGGGCAAGATGCTAATGCCCATTTTAATTGACAGTAATACACTAGTTGCGAGGAGATATGGCGTTTAAAATTAAATGGTTGTCTTGCATGAGAAAGTTATACTAATTTATCTTTAGAGCTGGGGCACATAGTATAAGAGGCGGATATATATAAATCATGCCCCACAATCTGAAGGAGATGTACCCAGAGCAGGGTTAATAAGCACCAAGGCATAATGATATATCTAGGGTAAAAATGCTAATGTCTATCTTAACTTACTGTAGTACACTAGTTGCGAGTAGGCATGGCGTTTAAAGTTACATGAGAGAGTTATATCAATATATCTTTGGAGCTGGGGCAGATGTTATAAGAAGCGGACATATATATATAAACTGCGTCCCATAATTTTAGAAAAATTTGCACAGCACAGGGTTAATAAGCGCTAATATGCAACAAAATATAAATAACTATAAAAGTGCTCAACTATAACAGCAGTATTAACTATGTGGGCTGTATGAGCTTTGATATTAACTAACGCCTATTTCTAATTCGCAAGTGGGTGAAAGTGGTAGGCCTCTTATATGGTACTGTATATGTATATGAAAGGGGACAAAATCATATTAGCAAAGACCTAAAAGAGTTGCTAAACATACAGTGGGTTTTGTGCAGGCTGAATAAAGTCAAATATAATACCTGTTCTATAGCGTAGTATAAATAGTTAATTGCTAATGGCTGTACTTTATTACTTAATATAGACATGACTATATAAAAAAAAAAAAAAAAAAAAAAAAAGGTAGCGTGAAATCACTCAGATACGCAACACAGGAATATTCGCAAATATTAACAGAAAGTATAAACATATTAGAAGTGTACATTGAACATGTAATCTCCAAAATATCGCATAGTGGTATATGGTGCTGGAGGTTGTATGCATCTTTAAGAGTATGAAGGAATTAAAATTACAATATGGTGACTGAGAGTGGTCCCCCTCAAGGTTCTAAGACAAAGGATTTTTTAGTGTAAAAGAGAGAGCTCTATCTTAAATTCAGCTGATAGGCGTCATGCAGATATTTCCCTCCAAGAAAATGCTAGAAAGGTGATGCAAAAGCCACAATAAGCAGAGGGACACAAATCGCCCAGAAATAGTTAGACCTAATCAAGACTCTTAGTCTAAATGTAAAAAAAAAGTGTGGCAGTTAGTGGTATGTGATTAGAAGACCTCTGTCTAACTTATCTTAAGTCTCAAGAGAGTGGTGTATTCTAATAGTTTCAGAGTTGGGGAAGTTCTACTAGAAAACAGACCATAGTGGGTTAGCATATAGTGGGACCTCATGTTGCAGGACTAGGGGTATCAGCATTCTTAGATTGGAATCAACATCATAATAAACAAAATAGGAACAATAGTATGTGAACAAAAAACTCAAACTTTCTTTGCCAATTCTAACAGGTTCGCCTCAGCTTTAAAAGTTCAGCCATATAAAAGAACATAATCTAAATACAACAGAGGAATGAGGCGACTCTCCCCTAGCCTAAACCTCATATGGCTAACGTGGGTACCCAATGTGGTGACTAGTTAACAGGATTTTATATAGAAAGAGCTACTAACATTACAGCTATTAGGAAGATGGTGGGGGTGAAACTAATAGAGATCATGTTTAGTAGTTTAGAGCTTCATTACTAACATAAAATCTCAGTACTGTTCTGACCGCACAGATTCTATATGAACCTCCAGGGTACCAAAAACAAGGTAATACCAATTTACATTTAGAGTAATATAGATGTCATAGTCCTGAACATGTTAGATCCGGTAGCTTAAATGAGACATATAGAAAATGGCGTTAACTGTGTAGATAAAAACTACTAACAGAGTATGTGATAGACATGGATCAATAACTATGAACTAGATACTGTTCTCAAATAGAGTTGCTCTCAATAAAGTGTCATAACATTATTATCCTAAAAGGACAGTCCGGCTAAGTGGCTTAAGTATCCGGTTTTATAACGGAGCCGTTACCCCACACCAGTTTTGCACATAAACATCATTGGATTGTCTCCTGGTATGCCGGCCTGCAATATAAGGTGCCTCAGGCATAGATAATGTCTTTGCACAAGAAGACCTGCGGATAAGCTCCGGCCTTCGCTCTGACAACCTCCGCTATACAAGCTGACCTGAGTACTCTTCCCTGAACACAGTGGAGCTAGCTTGTGAGCTGCGGAGACCCGGAAAATCTTGGCTGTGGAGCAGGATGAGGTTGTGGGCCACACAGCGGTATCCAGACTCTCGGGATCCTGCAGACAGACCTCCAGTTCATGAAGAAAAGCCAAGTCCCGGACCCCACCAGGGAGGTCGGCCGCGTCACTATCCACAGGTGGTAAGATCACTCCGGGAGTGTCCGGCAGGTCTGGGAGGGTCTTCTTTATTGGTGCCGACTCCGTTAGATTAGGCTGGTCTGTTAGGCTCCTTTTAAGCTCAGGCTCAAGCTGCTGTGGAAATGCTGGTATTTTAACACTTTCCATGCACTAATTTAACCACCATTCTTTGTCAAACATTTGGGTAGTCATGTTTTTGTGTTATTATTCACACACATTGTACTTTAGGAATGGATTCTCAGTTTCTGTTATGTGTTACTGACAAAAAAACCTCAATATATGTTCAACAACATCTCCTGAGTACAGTAATACCACCCATGAATAGGTTCATGAATAGGCTTGTCGTGTTCTCTGCGGGCTAGAAGACCTTATTTTTAGGGGGCGCATTCAAGTTTTCCAACTTGGAATTTTCACATCTGTCATCATGCACCCATATCCTAATTGGGACATTTCTGAAGCCGGCCAATGTAATTTACCCCATCAAACCATATATTTTTGAAGAGTAGACATCCTAGGGTATTTGAAATGCTGGGTTTTTAACACTTTCCATGCACTAATTTAACCACCATTCTTTGTCAAATATTTAGGTAGTCATGTTTTTGTGTTATTATTCACACACATTGTACTTTAGGAATGGATTCTCAGTTCCTGTTATGTGTTACTGACAAAAAACACCTCAATATGTGTTTGACAACATCTCCTGAGTACAGTAATACCAACCATGAATAGGTTTGTCGGGTTCTCTGGGGGCTAAAAGGCCTTGTTTTTAGGGGGCGCATTCCAGTTTTCCAACTTGGAATTTTCACATCTGTCATCATGTATCCATGTCTTATTTGGGACATTGCTAAAGCCGGCCAATGTAATTTACCCCATCAAACCATATATTTTTGAAGAGTAGACATCCTAGGGTATTTGAAATGCTGGAATTTTAACACTTTCCATGCACTAATTTAACCACCATTCTTTGTCAAACATTTGGGTAGTCATGTTTTTGTGTTATTATTCACACACATTGTACTTTAGGAATGGATTCTCAGTTCCTGTTATGTGTTACTGACAAAAAAACACCTCAATATATGTTCAACAACATCTCCTGAGTACAGTAATACCACCCATGAATAGGTTCATGAATAGGTTTGTCGTGTTCTCTGCGGGCCATGCACCCATGTCTTTGTCAAACATTTGGGTAGTCATGTTTTTGTGTTATTATTCACACACATTGTACTTTAGGAATGGATTCTCAGTTCCTGTTATGTGTTACTGACAAAAAACACCTCAATATATGTTCAACAACATCTCCTGAGTACAATAATACCACCCATGAATAGGTTCATGAATAGGTTTGTCGTGTTCTCTGCGGGCTAGAAGACCTTATTTTTAGGGGGCGCATTGAGGTTTTCCAACTTGGAATTTTCACATCTGTCATCATGCACCCATGTCCTAATTGGGACATTTCTGAAGCCGGCCAATGTAATTTACCCCATCAAACCATATATTTTTGAAGAGTAGACATCCTAGGGTATTTGAAATGCTGGGTTTTTAACACTTTCCATGCACTAATTTAACCACCATTCTTTGTCAAACATTTGGGTAGTCATGTTTTTGTGTTATTATTCACACACATTGTACTTTAGGAATGGATTCTCAGTTCCTGTTATGTGTTACTGACAAAAAACACCTCAATATGTGTTCATCAAAATCTCCTGAGTACAGTGATACCAACCATGAATAGGTTTGTTGGGTTCTCAGGGGGCTAAAAGGCCTTATTTTTAGGGGGCGCATTCCAGTTTTCCAACTTGGAATTTTCACATCTGTCATCATGCACCCATGTCCTATTTGGGACATTTCTGATGCCGGCCAATGTAATTTACCCACATCAAAACATATATTTTTGAAAAATAGATACCCTAGAGCAGGGTTCTTCAAACTTTTTTCCCATAGACCCAGTGCCATGATAAAACATACTTTTGTGACCCTACTTTAATGCTTGGTCTGAAAATTTCTTAAGTAATATTCAACAAGATAGCTGCAATTTTAAGCAAAGTGACTAAAATGTGTGCATACTGTAGTTCTGAATGTAGCCAAACATTTAGAGTGTTATAAAAAGTAATATCACACACAAACACACATTAATCCTGCACACACACACGCACCACACTCACTTTCATACAACACATACACACTCTCATACAGCAAACACACACACTGCACACTCTCATACAGCAAACACACCGCACACTCACATTCAGCACACACACCACACACTCACTGCACACTCATATACACCACACACTCACATACAGCACACACACCACACACTCCACACACTCACATACAGCATACACACCACACTCTCACCGCACACTCACATACAGCACACACACCCAACACTCACATGCAGCACACACTGCACACTCACATACAACACACACATCACACACTCTCATACAGCACACACACCACGCTTACTCTCATACAGCGTGCATACACACACCACACATTCTCTCATATAGCAAACACAAACTCTCATACAACACACACACCACACCGCACACTCTCATACAGCACACACACACCACACACTCACTTATATTACACACATACACACTTTTATACTGCACACACACCACACTCACTCTCATACAGTGAGCATACACACACCACACATACTCTCATACAACACACACAACACACTCCCTCTAACACAACACACACACTCTCATACAGCACACACACTTACTTATATAACACGCACACACACTTTAATACTGCACACTTACACACCATGCTCACTCTCATATAACTTTTATACAGCGCGCATACACACACCACACATTTTCTCATATAACAAACACACACATGCCACACTCACTCTCATACAAAACACACACACTGCACACTCTCATACAGCACACACACCACACACTCACTTATATAACACGCACATACACTTTCATACTGCACACACACACACCACACTCACTCTCATACAACTCACATACAGCGTGCATACACGCATCATACATTCTCTCATATAACAAACACACACTCTCCTACAACATACACACAAAAGTTGTGATCCAGTAAACATAATGTTGCGACCCAGTAATGGGTACCGACCCATGGTTTGAAGAACCCTGCCCTAGAGTATTTAACACTTTCCATGCACTAATTTAACCACCAGTCTTTGTCAAACTTTTGGGTAGTCATGTTTTTGTGTTATTATTCACACACATTGTACTTTAGGCATGGATTCTCAGTTCCTGTTATATGTTACTGACAAAAAACACCTCAATATGTGTTCAACAACATCTCCTGAGTACAGTGATACCACCCATAGGTTTGTTGGGTTCTGAGGGGGCTAAAAGGCCTTATTTTTAGGGGGCGCATTCCAGTTTTCCAACTTGGAATTTTCACATCTGGCATCATGCACCCATGTCCTATTTGTGACATTTCTGAAGCTGGTGTAAGTTTTCAATTTTCATTTTTACACACACATTGCTTTTTGACTATGATTTTGGAGAGCCTGTTGTAAGTTATTGCAAGAAAATACTCCAGGTCGTTTTCTGCAAGACCCCCCTGATTACACCCATTAGTCATTTTTTTGTGTTATTTTTCACACACATATTTTAGACATGGATTCTTAGTTCCTGTTATCTGTTACTGACAAAAAAACACCTCAATATGTGTTCAACAAAATCTCTTGAGTACAGTGATACCAATCATGAATAGGTTTGTTGAGTTCTCAGGGGGCTAAAAGGCCTTATTTTTAGGGGGCGCATTCCAGTTTTCCAACTTGGAATTTTCACATCTGTCATCATGCACCCATGTCCTATTTGGGACATTTCTGAAGCCGGCCAATGTAATTTACCCCCATTAAAAACCATATATTTTTGAAAAGTAGATACCGTAGGGTATTTGAAATGCTGGTATTTTAACACTTTCCATGCACTAATTAATCCACCAGTCTTTGTCAAACTTTTGGGTAGTCATTTTTTTGTGTTATTTTTCACACACATTGTACTTTAGACATGGATTCTCAGCTCCTGTTATGTTTACTGCCAAAGAAGACACCAATATGTGTTCACCAACATCTCCTGAGTACTGTGATACCACCCATGATTAGGTTTGTTGGGTTCTCAGGAGGCCAAGAGGCCTTATTTTTAGGGGGCGCATTCCAGTTTTCCAACTTGGAATTTTCACATCTGTCATCATGCACCCATGTCCTATTTGGGACATTTCTGAAGCCGGTGGTAATTTTTTAATTTTCATTTTTACACACACATTGCTTTTTGACTATGATTTAGGAGAGCATGTTGTAAGTTATTGCAAGAAAATACTCCAGGTTGTTTTCTGCAAGACCCCCTGATTACACCCATGCCCCCATGCATAGGTTTGCCAGGATTTTGGGTAGGTTCAGTTACAATGTATGACTTGTAATTTGATTTGAAAGTGAGAGTATGTCTTCTTATAGGCCTATATTTAGTTTGGGGCCTATTGCATGCCCCAGTTTTATTTATTGCCGTGAAAGTGTATATATTTGAAACGTTGACACCCCATGGTATTGTATATGGACAACTGTAAAAAACAGAAACAGAGGCGCCACATGTGTAGATCAATGGATACCAAGATGTAAATCTGGACAAGACACAGGATACTCACAAACGTGAAGGCACTCTCTTGTGCCTATTAGAGGCAGGCCGGTATTCTCAACAGCAAACCAGCTGGCTGTGTATACGAATCCCCGTCGTGATGTCCTGGAGAGATGGATGTCCTGCAAGGCAGTCCTTGCCTGGATAGTATCCTAAAGGTAGGAACAAGGGAGAAAGGCTGGACAGCCTTTGGGTTACTTAGAAGAGATTGATGCACACACCAGACTTAGTGAATCATAAAACTAGCATTTATTATACAGAATAAAATAGCCAGTAATGTAGCACATTACAGCTGGTGTGTTAAAATCAAATCTCTTATGGTATATAGAGAAGTAAAGCGACGTTTTTCTCGGGAGTAACCCCGTTTCCTCAGGCTTGTATTACATCACTTGTGAAGTGAAGACCGAGAGCTGCCTTCTCCACTTTTCCCTTTCTCAGACGGACTTATTTTGGGACTTTTTATTTGCACCGTTTATATTGGACATCTTCTAGTGTAACGTGTGTATTTTTACATATATACATTTGTATTTTAATTTTTTTATTTACATATCATAATATTTTTTTAATTAAGTTTATATTTGATTTCAACAATTTATATATTTATATATTAATTCTATAGTAATTTTGTATTTTAGTTATGTTTTTATTTTTATATGGGCATATCATTATATATTTACACTAGGGCCATCCACACCACCTGTCAAGTAAGCGCCTCCTATAGGTTATCTGTGACACTCAGTCACAGAGTTTCCAGTTTGTAGTATTGTATATGGAGTGCTTTGATGTAACCGTTTTAGCCACACAAAAAAATGGAGAAAGTATATGTTGGTAATTTTTAAATTTTCTTTTTTACACACACATTGCTTTTTGTCTATGATTTAAGAGAGCCAGTTGTAAGTTATTGCAAGAAAACAAAAGGTCGTTTTCTGCAAGACCCCCTGAGTACACCCATACCCCCCATGCATAGGTCTGACAGGGGTTTTGGTAAAATACAGCTCTAATTTTAGAACTTATAAAAAAATAGAACAGTGAAATTTAAAAATCTGGCACAGTAAAAGTAAAAAAAATTTTAAAAAAAAATCAGTAACAGTAAATGTAACCAACCCCCCCACACCCAAAAAAAAACACAATGGCAAATGTAAAACAAATTTTTTATTTTTTTTTACCAGTGCGTGATACCGCTTGAAGCAGTCCCCAATGCAGAGTCCAGGCTGTCCAGGGCAATCAGCACAGTAAAAGGTGGTGTCCTTTGTCTGCCCCCTCTTGGTAAATAAAATGGGTAGCCTCAACTCTGCTCTCTCCCATCACCGCCTCTGGAGCAGGTGCATCTTGGTACAAAATCCTCTAAATGATCTGGAGCTGAAACTGTAAAAAAATCCGTTTCATTCCGAGGTTTGCTTATATTAACAACAAAAAAGCGTTGTGGGTTGTAATCTGCATTAAGTAAATTGCAACCTTTTTCTACCAGGACTTTGTCTTCCGCATTATTAGGTAGGGCTGCAGCAGCTGATCTGCTAGATCAACCAAACCCATATGCCGATTATAAGCCTTGATGCACACTGGCTTCCTTGTGCCCTCAGCTCTGTGTGGATGGTGGTAAGAAGGTATACATCCTTCTTGTCTCTGTACTTAACTGCTAACAGCTCCTCTTGGTGCAGAGCTGAGGTCTCCCCCTTTTATAGCCGGGTGGGTGCAAGTTGTCTTGGGAAACTTGTGCAGTTCTTTCGAATTGTACCGCAAGCTACTGTATTAAAACAATACAGTAGCTTGAAAAAAAGGACACTTGTATAAAAATTGTCTACATACAAGTGGTACTGTATGTTCATTAAAGGTAAAATCAGGTCCCAGACAATCTTGCCAGTGGTGCCCATATGTTCTGGGCAGCCTGGAGGGTCAAGGTGGATATCCTTTTCATCGTACACCCAGAAGGCCGGTGTGTACTCAGTCACGGTCTCACAGAGCCTTTACACCTTTACTCCATACCTGGAGCGATTGGAATCAATATACTGCTTGAATCCCAGTCTTCCCTTATATATCATCAGTAAACAGGGGGCAGATTTTCTACAGCCTGTCAAACTAGGGATGCTCACTAGGAGAACACAGGCTGTTGTCGCTGAAGTGCATGAAATATAGAATCATTTCATACCTTTTCCTTGACATACTCTGGGAGAAAAGGGGTGTAGAGCAAATGGGGCTACTGCTCCAGTAGGAGTGGGTGCAGGTTTTCTTTATGATGCCCATCAGCATAGTCAATGCCCAGAATTTTTTAAATTCTAGCACATCGATGGGGGCCCATTGCTGCTTTGCCAAAAAAGTGTCAGGCTTTGCAGCATGAAACTGATGGGCATATTATTAGTTTGGGCAACAATGTTCCCCAATATATCATCGCCTAGAAACACCTCCATAAACTGTTGGGGGCTAAATCCTGCCACATCCACATTTTTGCCAGGATTTGCAGTGAAGGGTGGGATATCTGGCCTCTGGTGATGAAGCATTACCCACTCTTCAGCAGCAATGGCAGCTGGAGCATCACATCTTCTTCTGGCAGGGGGGCTACCTTTGGGGCTAGCAGCCACAGATACATCACTATCAGTTGAACTGTATTTAATGATGTATCTGAGCATATGGCAGGGTCAAAATTGGGGTCTGAGTCAGACATAGAGGCGTCTGACTCTGACGCAAGGAAGGCATATTCCTCCTCAGCACTTTATGTGGTCTGTGACATGATATATTTTTATCTGTCACAGAGAAAAAAAAAATATTAAAAAAAAAATCAACACACAATTTAAATTTAAATTAACGAAATGGCTCTGAAAAGAGCCTTTGGGTCTCAAAAAAATTACTAAAAAATAATTAACCTCTAAAAAAATGCACAAAAAGAGAGCCAAAAAGTGCTTTTGTGCAAGAGTCAGTGATCACTGGCAATCTAGGGTTTAATGGCTCACAATTTTTTTTACAAAAATTAATTTAGACTAGCTAAATGGCTATGAAAAGAGCCTTTGGGTCTCACAAAAAAAATTTAAAAAAATATTAACTCCTAAAAAAATGCAGAGAGCAAAAAAGTGCTGCTATGCTATTGCCAGTGATTTATAGTGATTACTGGCAAGCTAGGGGTTATTGGCTCTGAAAAGAACCTTTGGGTCTCACAATTTTTAACAAATATATGAAATAAATATCTCTCTCCTAAACACAGATATATCTCTATCTCCCACAAAAATGCAAGTGAGGAGAGGGAGGGAGATCCACACTAGTCAGAGTCAATATTTACAAATTGACATGATCAGACAAATGGAATATTTTATTATATATTTTTTTTATTGTGGCAAGCTCAGATTGGATGACCCTAGCCTACCCCTATGATGAGGCAGGCTAGGGATACCCCCAGAAGCCCCATGATGCACTGGGCATCGCCATCTTTGAAGCCACATATATTTTATTATAGTTTTATTTATTAAGTTATTTTAATAAAGTGCCTCGACCTATCGAGGTACTTAGCACACTTACAGAGCATCAGAAGCCTACCTGGCTTCCGATGCTCTGCCTGACTGCTGGGCTCCATGTGGAGTGAAAACCGGAAGTGATCGCTCCGGGGGAGCAATCAAAACAGAGCCCGGCAGTCAGGAACAGTATTGCAGAATGCCTCAACATCGAGGCATTGCTGCAATACTGTTTGAGTGGCTGGAAGAGATTTCGATCAATTCCATAGCTCAGATTACCCAAGGAGGTGTCAGGCACGTCCTTGGTCGTTAACTGACACCCTTTGGAGGACATGCCTGACACGTCCTCGGTCGCCAAGGGGTTAAATATTAGTTACAAAGTTTGGATCTTGGCATTCTGGACTTTGTTATTTGTACCTGTACAATGCAGTCTTGATGCCTTATTGACAGACAGGAATAGTAAACTAGCATTCTCTGCTCCATTAGCCAAAATATGCAAACTATTGCAAATTTCATACCTGGACCTTACTCATACATTATTTTGGAAACGTGATGATTCATATAATAACTAATAGAGGGTTATATTGTAGCAGTTGATACTCATATAATATTTATAAACCGTGTTTCAAGGCAAGGCTAATCTTTAAAAATAATCACCAAGAATACAAGTTTTGCACTATACTGGGAGCGTAAATAACGAAAAAAATGAGTGTTATCACACTTTCTCTTGTAAGGTGTATCCAGTCCACGGATCATCCATTACTTGTGGGATATTCTCCTTCCCAACAGGAAGTTGCAAGAGGACACCCACAGCAGAGCTGTCTATATAGCTCCTCCCCTAACTGCCATATCCAGTCATTCTCTTGCATCTCTCAACAAGCATGGAGGTAGTAAGAGAGAAGTGGTGACATGTAGCTGTTATTTTGCTTCAATCAAGAGTTTATTATTTTTAAATGGTACCGGAGTTGTACTATTTTGTTCCAGGCAGAAAAATAGAAGAATCTGCCTGTGATTTCTATGATCTTAGCAGGTTGTAACTAAGATCCATTGCTGTTCTCACACATGACTGAAGAGAGAGATAACTTCAGCGGGGGAATGGCGTGCAGGTTATCCTGCTATGAGGTATGTGCAGTTAAGATTTTTCTAGAAGATGTGAAGGCTAGAAAATGCTGCTGATACCAAATTTATGTAAGGTAAGCCTGAATACAGTGATTTAATAACGACTGGTATCATGCTTACTTTCTGAGGTAATACTCTTTTATATTTACAATATAAAACGTTTGCTGGCATGTTTTAACGTTTTTATATATACTTTGGTGATAAAACTTTATTGGGGCCTAGTTTTTTCCACATGGCTGGCTTAAATTTGCCTAGAAACAGTTTCCTGAGGCTTTCCACTGTGTTACTATGAGTGGGAGGGGCCTAATTTAGCGCTTTTTTGCGCAGTAACTTTTACAGACTGAGACATCCAGCTTCCTCCAGGAGCCCCCTGAATGCTATAGGACATCTCTAAAGGGCTCTTAGGCTTTCCAAAATCATTTGTTGGGGAAGGTAGGCCCATAGCGAGGCTGTGGCAGTTTGGTGTGACTGTTAAAAAACGTCTATATCATTTTTTTGATCCGATTTTTGAACTAAGCGGTTAATCATCCATTTGCAAGTGGGTGCAATGCTCTGTTAGCTTATTATACACACTGTAAAATTTCGTTTGATTTACTGCCTTTTTTCTCTGTTTTTCAAATTCTGACAAAATTTGTTTCTCTTAAAGGCACAGTACCGTTTCTTATATTTGCTTGTTAACTTGATTTAAAGTGTTTTTCAAGCTTGCTAGTCTCATTGCTAGTCTGTATAAACATGTCTGACATAGAGGAAACTCCTTGTTCATTATGCTTAAAAGCCATTGTGGAACCCCCTCTTAGAATGTGTACCAAATGTACTGATTTAACTTTAAGCAATAAAGATCATATTCTGTCTTTAAAAAATTTATCACCAGAGGAATCTGACGAGGGGAAAGTTATGCCGACTAACTCTCCCCACGTGTCAGATCCTTTGACTCCCGCTCAAGGGACTCACGCTCAAATGGCGCCAAGTACATCTAGGGTGCCCATAGCGTTTACTTTACAAGACATGGCGGCAGTCATGGATAATACACTGTCAGCGGTATTAGCCAGACTACCTGAATTTAGAGGAAAGCGATATAGCTCTGGAGTTAGACGAAATAAAGAGCATACTGACGCTTTAAGAGCTATGTCTGATACTTCCTCAGAATATGCAGAAGCTGAAGAAAGAGAGCTTCTTTCTGTGGGTGATGTTTCTGACTCAGGGAAGATGATGCAACCTGATTCTGATATCTCTACATTTAAATTTAAGCTTGAACACCTCCGTGTGTTACTCAGGGAGGTTTTAGCTGCTCTGAATGACTGTGATACAATTGCAGTGCCAGAGAAATTGTGTAGACTGGATAAATACTATGCAGTGCCGGTGTGTACTGATGTTTTTCCAATACCTAAAAGGTTTACAGAAATTATTGCTAAGGAATGGGATAGACCAGGTGTGCCGTTCTCTCCCCCTCCTATTTTTAGAAAAATGTTTCCAATAGACGCCACCACACGGGACTTATGGCAGACAGTTCCTAAGGTGGAGGGAGCAGTTTCTACTCTAGCAAAGCGTACTACTATCCCTGTCGAAGACAGTTGTGCTTTCTTAGATCCAATGGATAAAAAGTTAGAGGGTTACCTTAAGAAAATGTTTATTCAACAAGGTTTTATCCTACAGCCCCTTGTATGCATTGCTCCTGTCACTGCTGCTGCGGTGTTCTGATTTGAGTCTCTGGAAGAGGCTTTACAGGTAGCGACTCCATTGGATTACATACTTGACAAGCTTAGAGCACTTAAGCTAGCCAATTCTTTTGTTTCTGATGCCATTGTTCATTTGACTAAACTAACGGCTAAGAATTCTGGTTTTGCTATCCAGGCACGCAGAGCGCTATGACTTAAATCATGGTCAGCTGACGTTACTTCAAAATCTAAGCTGCTTAACATACCCTTCAAGGGGCAGACCCTATTCGGGCCTGGTTTGAAGAAGATTATTGCTGATATCACTGGAGGAAAAGGTCATGCCCTTCTTCAGGATAGGTCCAAATCAAGGGACAAACAGTCTAATTTTCGTGCCTTTCGAAACTTCAAGGCAAGTGCAGCATCAACTTCCTCTAATACAACACAAGAGGGAACTTTTGCTCAGTCCAAGACTGTCTGGAGACCTAACCAGACCTGGAACAGGGGTAAGCAGGCCAAAAAGCCTGCTGCTGACTCTAAGACAGCATGAAGGAACGGCCCCCTATCCGGTAACGGATCTAGTAGGGGGCAGACTTTCGCTTTTTGCCCAGGTGTGGGCAAGAGATGTCCAGGATCCCTGGGCATTGGAAATTATATCCCAGGGATATCTTCTGGACTTCAAGGCTTGCCCCCCAAAAGGGAGATTTCACCTTTCACAATTATCTGCAAACCAGATAAAGAGAGAGCCATTCTTACACTGTGTACAAGACCTCCTAGTTATGGGAGTGATCCATCTAGTTCCAAAGGAGCAACAGGGACAGGGATTTTGCTCAAATCTGTTTGTGGTTCCCAAAAAAGAGGGAACCTTCAGACCAATTTTGGATCTAAAGATCTTAAGCAAAGATCATCATCGGTTTCTCAGGTTTGCCTTCCAAGACAGGCATTACCAGTTTGCAGCTCTCCCCTTTGGGTTAGCTACAGCCCCAATAATTTGTACAAAGGTTCTGGGGTCGCTTCTGGCAGTCCTAAGGCCACGGGGCATAGCAGTGGCCCCTTATTTAGACGACATCCTGATTCAGGCGTCAAACTTCCAAATTGCCAAGTCTCATACGGACATAGTGTTGGCATTTCTGAGGTCGCATGGGTGGAAGGTGAACGAGGAAAAGAGTTCTCTATCCCCTCTCACAAGAGTTTCCTTCCTAGGGACTCTGATAGATTCTGTAGAAATGAAAATTTGCCTGACGGAGTCCAGGTTATCAAAACTTCTAAATTCCTGCCGTGTTCTTTATTCCATTCCTCGTCCTTCAGTGGCTCAGTGCATGGAAGTAATTGGCTTAATGGTAGCGACAATGGACATAGTGCCGTTTGCACGCCTACATCTCAGACCACTGCAACTCTGCATGCTCAGTCAGTGGAATGGGGATTACACAGATTTGTCCCCTCTACTAAATTTGGATCAAGAGACCAGGAACTCCCTGAAGGCTCAGGGATCGTGGACTCAGGAGGAGTCACTCCCTCCAATAAACATTCTGGAACTAAGAGCGATATTCAATGCTCTTCAGGCTTGGCCTCAGCTAACGACAATGAGGTTCATCAGATTTCAGTCAGACAACATCACGACTGTGGCTTACATCAACCATCAAGGGGGAACAAGGAGTTCCCTAGCGATGTTAGAAGTCTCAAAGATAATTCGCTGGGCTGGGTTTCACTCTTGCCACCTATCAGCTATCCATATCCCAGGTGTAAAGAACTGGGAGGCGGATTTTCTAAGTCGACAGACTTTTCATCCGGGGGAGTGGGAACTCCATCCGGAGGTGTTTGCACAATTGGTTCATCGTTGGGGCGAACCAGAACTGGATCTCTTGATAGCGCCTGCGTGGCCACACAGGACTTGGTATGCAGATCTGGTGGACATGTCATCCTTTCCACCATGGACTCTGCCGCTGAGACAGGACCTTCTACTTCAAGGTCCTTTCAGCCATCCAAATCTAATTTCTCTGAGGCTGACTGCCTGGAGATTGAACGCTTGATTTTATCAAAGCGTGGTTTCTCCGAGTCAGTCATTGATACCTTAATTCAGGCACGAAAGCCTGTCACCAGGAAAATCTATCATAAGATATGGCGTAAATATCTTTATTGGTGTGAATCCAAGGACTATTAATGGAGTAAGGTCAGGATTCCCAGGATATTATCTTTTCTCCAAGAAGGATTGGAGAAAGGATTGTCAGCTAGTTCCTTAAAGGGACAGATTTCTGCGCTATCTATTCTTCTGCACAAGCGTCTGGCGGATGTCCCAGACGTTCAGGCATTTTGTCAGGCTTTAGTTAGAATCAAGCCTGTGTTTAAACCTGTTGCTCCACCTTGGAGCTTAAATTTGGTTCTTAAAGTTCTTCAGGGGGTTCCATTTGAACCTCTTCATTCCATAGATATCAAACTTTTATCTTGGAAAGTTCTTTTTTTGGTAGCTATTTCCTCGGCTCGTAGAGTTTCCGAGTTATCTGCCTTACAATGTGATTCCCCTTATCTGATTTTCCATGCAGATAAGGTAGTTTTGCGTACCAAACCTGGGTTTTTACCTAAGGTAGTATCTAATAAGAATATAAATCAGGAGATTGTGGTTCCGTCTTTGTGTCCTAATCCTTCTTCAAAGAAGGAACGTCTATTACACAATCTGGACGTGGTTCGTGCTTTAAAGTTTTACTTACAAGCTACTAAAGATTTTCGTCAAACATCTGCTTTGTTTGTTGTCTACTCTGGACAGAGGAGAGGTCAAAAGGCTTCGGCAACCTCTCTTTCTTTTTGGCTAAGAAGCATAATCCTATGAGACTGCTGGCCAGCAGCCTTCAGAAAGGATTACAGCTCATTCTACTAGAGCTGTGGCTTCCACAGGGGCCTTTAAAAATGAGGCTTCTGTTGAACAGATTTGCAAGGCGGCGACGTGGTCTTCGCTTCATACTTTTTCAAAATTCTACAAATTTGATACTTTTGCTTCTTCGGAGGCTATTTTTGGGAGAAAGGTTTTACAGGCAGTGGTTCCTTCTGTTTAAGTACCTGCCTTGTCCCTCCCTTCATCCGTGTACTTTAGCTTTGGTATTGGTATCCCACAAGTAATGGATGATCCATGGACTGGATACACCTTACAAGAGAAAACATAATTTATGCTTACCTGATAAATTTATTTCTCTTGTGGTGTATCCAGTCCACGGCCCGCCCTGTCATTTTAAGGCAGGTATTTTTTAATTTTAAACTACAGTCACCACTGCACCCTATGGTTTCTCCTTTCTCTGCTTGTTTTCGGTCAAATGACTGGATATGGCAGTTAGGGGAGGAGCTATATAGACAGCTCTGCTGTGGGTGTCCTCTTGCAACTTCCTGTTGGGAAGGAGAATTTCCCACAAGTAATGGATGATCCATGGACTGGATACACCACAAGAGAAATAAATGTATCAGGTAAGCATAAATTATGTTTTCCACATAGTGCTACCATTACAAGTTAAGCCAAAACCTTCTCTTGTTGTGCGGTACGGTGCGATAAGCTCCATACAGCACAAAACCCAAGGCCTGACTTTACGTCCTTGTGCACGCTTTCCCCCATAGACATTAATGGAGAGAAAGTGTTAGAAAAAACTAACACCTGTGATTGCGGAATGGCGATCGCCGTAGCGCAACCTTATTGATGTCTATGGGGAAAAGAAAGTTATGTTAAAACTTAACACCCTAACATAAACCCCTAGTCTAAACACCCCTAATCCGCCGCTCCCCGACATCGCCGACAATAAATAAAATGATTAACCCCTAATCCGCCGCCCCCCGACGTCGCTGACACTAAATAAAATTATTATCTCCTAAACCGCCGGCCCCCCACATCGCTACTACAATAATAAACCTATTAACCCCTAAACCGCCGGCCCCCCACATTGCAACTACTTAACTAAACTAAACCTATTAACCCCTAAAACACCTCCCCCCCACATCACAACACACTAAATTAAACTAATAAACCCTAAACCTAAATACCCCCCTAATTTTAAATTAAATTTACAATATAACTATCTTTAAATAAATAAAAACTTTACTGTGAAATAAAAAAACTAAGTTTAAACTATAAAGTAACCTAACATTACTATTGTAAAAAGAAATAATTAATGAAAAAAAAAAAAAAATTTAGAAATTAACGGCTAGATTTAGAGTTTTGTCGGTAACGACCCGCGTAGCTAACGCTGGCTTTTTTCTGGCCGCACCTTTAAAATAACTCTGGTATTGAGAGTCCACAGAATGGCTGCGTTAGGCTCCAAAAAGGGAGCGTACAGGCATATTTAACGCCACTGCAACTCTCGATACCAGAGTTGCTTACGGACGCGGCCAGCCTCAAAAACGTGCTCGTGCACGATTCCCCCATAGAAAACAATGGGGCAGTTTGAGCTGAAAAAAAACCTAGCACCTGCAAAAAAGCCGCGTTCAGCTCCTAACGCAGCCCCATTGTTTGCTATGGGGAAACACTTCCTACGTCTGCACCTAACACCCTAACATGTACCCCGAGTCTAAACACCCCTAATCTTACACTTATTAACCCCTAATCTGCCGCCCCCGCTATCGCTGACCCCTGCATATTATTATTAACCCCTAATCTGCCGCTCCGTAAACCGCCGCTACTTACATTATCCCTATGTACCCATAATCTGCTGCCCTAACATCGCCGACCCCTATATTATATTTATTAACCCCTAATCTGCCCTCCCTAACATCGCTGACACCTAACTTCAAACATTAACCCCTAATCTGCCGACTGGAGCTCACCGCTATTCTAATAAATGTATTAACCCCTAAAGCTAAGTCTAACACTAACACCCCCCTAAGTTAAATATAATTTAAATCTAACGAAATTAATTAACTCTTATTATATAAAATATTCCTATTTAAAGCTAAATACTTACCTGTAAAATAAATCCTAATATAGCTACAATATAAATTATAATTATATTGTAGCTATTTTAGGATTAATATTTATTTTACAGGCAACTTTGTATTTATTTTAACCAGGTACAATAGCTATTAAATAGTTAAGAACTATTTAATAGCTAAAATAGTTAAAATAATTACAAATTTACCTGTAAAATAAATCCTAACCTAAGTTACAATTAAACCTAACACTACACTATCAATAAATTAATTAAATAAAATACCTACAATTACCTACAATTAAACCTAACACTACACTATCAATACATTAATTAAATACAATATCTACAAATAAATACAATGAAATAAACTAACTAAAGTACAAAAAATAAAAAAGAACTAAGTTACAAAAAATAATTTTTTTTTTACAAACATCAGAAAAATATTACAACAATTTTAAACTAATTACACCTACTCTAAGCCCCCTAATAAAATAACAAAGACCCCCAAAATAAAAAAAAATGCCCTACCCTATTCTAAATTACTAAAGTTCAAAGCTCTTTTACCTTACCAGCCCTGAACAGGGCCCTTTGCGGGGCATGCCCCAAAGAATTCAGCTCTTTTGCCTGTAAAAAAAACACATACAATACCCCCCCCCAACATTACAACCCACCACCCACATACCCCTAATCTAACCCAAACCCCCCTTAAATAAACCTAACACTAAGCCCCTGAAGATCTTCCTACCTTGTCTTCACCTCACCGGGTATCACACCGATCCGTCCTGGCTCCGATATCTTCATCCAACCCAAGAGGGGGCTAGACATTCATCATCCGACGGCTGAAGAAGTCCAGAAGAGGCTCCAAAGTCTTCATCCTATCCGGGAAGAAGAGTAGATCTGGACCGGCAACCATCTTCTTCCAAGCGGCATCTTCTATCTTCATCCGATGAGGACCGGCTCCATCTTGAAGACCTCCACCACGGACCCATCTTCTTCCGACGACGACTTCCCGACGAATGACGGTTCCTTTAAGGAACGTCATCCAAGATGGCGTCCCTCGAATTCCGATTGGCTGATAGGATTCTATCAGCCAATCAGAATTAAGGTAGGAAAATTCTGATTGGCTGATGGAATCAGCCAATCAGAATCAAGTTCAATCCGATTGGCTGATTCAATCAGCCAATCAGATTGAGCTCGCATTCTATTGGCTGTTCCGATCAGCCAATAGAATGCGAGCTCAATCTGATTGGCTGATCGGATCAGCCAATCGGATTGAACTTGATTCTGATTGGCTGATTCCATCAGCCAATCAGAATTTTCCTACCTTAATTCCGATTGGCTGATAGAATCCTATCAGCCAATCGGAATTCGAGGGACGCCATCTTGGATGACGTCCCTTAAAGGAACCGTCATTCGTCGGGAAGTCGTCGTCGGAAGAAGATGGGTCCGCGGTGGAGGTCTTCAAGATGGAGCCGGTCCTCATCGGATGAAGATAGAAGATGCCGCTTGGAAGAAGATGGTTGCCGGTCCGGATCTACTCTTCTTCCCGGATAGGATGAAGACTTTGGAGCCTCTTCTGGACTTCTTCAGCCGTCGGATGATGGATGTCTAGCCCCCTCTTGGGTTGGATGAAGATATCGGAGCCAGGACGGATCAGTGTGATACCCGGTGAGGTGAAGACAAGGTAGGAAGATCTTCAGGGGCTTAGTGTTAGGTTTATTTAAGGGGGGTTGGGGTTAGATTAGGGGTATGTGGGTGGTGGGTTGTAATGTTGGTGGGGGGGTATTGTATGTGTTTTTTTTACAGGCAAAAGAGCTGAATTCTTTGGGGCATGCCCCGCAAAGGGCCCTGTTCAGGGCTGGTAAGGTAAAAGAGCTTTGAACTTTAGTAATTTAGAATAGGGTAGGGCATTTTTTTATTTTGGGGGTCTTTGTTATTTTATTAGGGGGCTTAGAGTAGGTGTAATTAGTTTAAAATTGTTGTAATATTTTTCTGATGTTTGTAAATATTTTTTTATTTTTTGTAACTTAGTTCTTTTTTATTTTTTGTACTTTAGTTAGTTTATTTCATTGTATTTATTTGTAGATATTGTATTTAATTAATGTATTGATATTGTAGTGTTAGGTTTAATTGTCGGTAATTGTAGGTATTTTATTTAATTAATTTATTGATAGTGTAGTGTTAGGTTTAATTGTAACTTAGGTTAGGATTTATTTTACAGGTAATTTTGTAATTATTTTAACTAGGTAGCTATTAAATAGTTAATAACTATTTAATAGCTATTGTACCTGGTTAAAATAATTACAAAGTTGCCTGTAAAATAAATATTAATCCTGAAATAGCTACAATATAATTATTGCGGCGATGTGGGGGGACCTCGGTTTAGGGGTACATAGGTAGTTTATGGGTGTTAGTGTACTTTAGAGTACAGTAGTTAATAGCTTTATGAACCGGCGTTAGCCCAGAAAGCTCTTAACTACTGACTTTTTTCTGCGGCTGGAGTTTTGTCGTTAGAATTCTAACGCTCACTTCAGCCACGACTCTAAATACCGGAGTTAGGAAGATCCCATTGAAAAGATAGGATACGCAATTGACGTAAGGGGATCTGCGGTATGGAAAAGTCGCGGCTGAAAAGTGAGTGTTAGACCCTTTCCTGACTGACTCCAAATACCGGCGGTAGCCTAAAACCAGCGTTAGGAGCCTCTAACGCTGGTTTTCACGGCTACCGCAAAACTCCAAATCTAGGCCTAAGAGAATCCTAACACTACGAAACTACCAATAAACTACCAATAGCCCTTAAAAGGACCTTTTGTAGGGCATTGCACTAAGTTAAACAGTTATTTTACCTAAGAATAACAAAGTCCCCCTAACAGTAAACCCCCCAAACAACCAACCCCCCAAAATAAAAAAAAACTAAGTCTTAAAAATAACTAAGTTACCCATTGCCCCTAAAGGGGCATTTGTATGAGCATTGCCCTTGAAAGGGCATTCAGCTCTTTTACTGCCCATTCCTAATCTAAAAAAAAAAAACAACCAATAAAAATCCAGGTGTTGAGAAGTCTTCATCCAGGCGGCGACATCTTCATCCATCGCGGGTGTATCTCCTATTGGCTGTTCAAATCAGCCGAAAGAATTTCAGTAGCTCTCATCCTATTGGTTGATTTGAAAATGTCAGCCAATAGGAATGCAAGGTACCCCATTTTTAAATGGGTACCTTGCATTCAAGCTTCAGTGTATGGCGGTGATCGTATGAAGAGGATCCTCCACGCTGGATGGATAGGAGATTCCCCTGCGATGGATGAAGATGTCGCCACCAGGATGAAGACTTCTCGCCGCCTGGATGAAGATAGATGTCCGAACTTCAGGAACTGTGAGTATATTTTCTTAGGTTAGTGTGAGGGGTTTTTTTTTGGGGGGGGCGGGTTTTTTATTTAGATTAGGGATGGGCAGTTAAAGAGCTGAATGCCCTTTTAAGGACAATGCATATACATATGCCCCTTTAGGGGCAATGGGTAGCTTAGGGTTTTTTTAGACTTAAGGTTTTTTTATTTTGGGGGGTTGGTTGGGTGGGAGGTTTACTGTTAGGGGGACTTTGTATTTTTACGTAAAATAGCTGTTTGAGGGCAATGCCCTACAAAAGGCACTTTAAAGGGCTATTGGTAGTTTATTGTTAGGTTAGAGGGTGTTTTTCTTTTGGGGGGCTTTTTTGTTTTTATAGGGTTATTAGATTTGGTGTAATTTTTATTATTTTGGATAATTTATTTTTTTATTTTTGTAATCTTAGAGTTTTTCTATTTTTTTCGTAATTTTAGAGTTTTTATTTTTTTTATTTTTTCGCAGTGTTAGGATTTTTTTAATTTGTAATTTAATTTTTTTTATTTTTCATTAATTTTATTTTTTTAAAATAGTAATGTTAGGTTACTTTATAGTTTAAACTTAGTTTTTTTTCATTTCACATGTAAGTTTTCATTTATTTCAAGATAGTTATATTGTAAATTTAATTTTAATTTTTTATTAATTTAAAATTAGGGGGTATTAGGTTTAGGGGTTGATAGTTTAATTTAGTGTGTTGCAATGTGGGGAATGGTAGTTTAGGGGTTAATAGGTTTAGTTTAGTAGTTGCGATGTGTGGGCCGGCAGTTTAGGGGTTAATCGGTTTATTCTAGTAGTTGTGATGTGAGGGGTCGGTGGTTTAGGGGTTAATAGGTTTATTCTAGTAGTTGCGATGTAGGGGTCGGCGGATTAGGGGTTAATAGGTTTATTCTAGTAGTTGCGATGTGGGGGCCAGCACTTTAGGGGTTAATAGATTACAAGTTTTGCGGTATGCGGTAAAACTAAATACTTACCTATAAAATAAACCCTAAGCTAGCTACAATATAACTAATAGTTACATTGTAGCTAGCTAAGGGTTTATTTTTATTTTACAGGCAAGTTTGTATTTATTTTAACTAGGTAGAATAGTTATTAAATAGTTATTAACTATTTAATAACTACCTAGTTAAAATAAAGACAAATTTACCTGTAAAATAAAACCTAACCTATGTTACACGAACACCTAACACTACACTACAATTAAATAAATTAAATTAAATTCGCTAAATCACAAAAAAACCCCCACTAAATTACAGAAAATAAAAAACAAATTACAGATCTTTAAACTAATTACACCTAATCTAATAGCCCTATCAACCCCCCCAATGGGTATATATGTGTGTATGTATATATATATATGTGTATATGTATATATGTGTATATATATATTATATATATTATGTTATATGGGTAATTTGAATCTCACATATTAAGCATATTGAGGGTAGCCTTAAATCTTGTATCAAATGTTTATAATGCAGCACACAGTATCTCAATCTCATTGCAGCATTCCACAAGTTTCTTTTTGTATAAGTTGTAACATATGGTTCTAATATAAGATCCTCTCAACAATATGATTATATGGGCATATTCTGTTATGTGCTATAACAACATTCTTATTTCCTGTGGGCCCCTTATGCAGATGTGAAGTTAACTACGTTTTTTATATATTTCCTGTGACCTCATGTATGACGTATACATCACTATAAAGCCTTTGTGTGTTCTTCAATAAATGGGAATCATGTGAAAACACTCAATTGCATGTGTGTGTGATTTCAGTGGTCACCCCAGGGCCCTGAAGAAAACGTGTGCTGCACCCTTATCAGCCAGAGCAGAGCTAAGAAACAAAAGAAGTAACCCTACAAACTGGTGTCAGACAAGTGGGATGAAACAGGGAACTCTCGGAAGGTGAGTTGAACAAAGAGTCCTTTTTATTCTGACCTTTTTTCTCTTACCACGAGACCCCTTAAGTTTCATTTTACATAGGAATAGTTGGGAAATATATATGTGAATCTTTGGTAGATTCTAATTATTGTCTTTGGTAAACTAAAAAGAGGAATAGTAGATTTCTTTGGTAGAAATCAGGTAAAATATATATATATGAATATTTGGTAGTTTCTAATTCAATCTTTGGTAGATTAAAAATAAAAAGGGAATAATAGATTTCTTTGGTAGAAATCAGATTATATAAAGTCTGGCTGAAGGGTTAAACAATGCAAGAGAAAGGAAACCCAGAATACGGTAAGCAGCCTGTAATATATAGTCAGCAAAAAAGATATCTGATAAAGTGCAAAGTGCTAAATACTGAACTACAATGTTCCTTAATGTACCACTCGTTCACTCGCTCCAGTGGAGACAATGGAGATCTCACTCACCCAATCCGATGGGGAAGGCGGGTATCGCCGTTCGCGGCTGTAGGTTCTGTCCGGACGCCTCTATGGCGAGTTTTTCTATTTTTTTCGTAATTTTAGAGTTTTTATTTTTTTATTTTTTCGCAGTGTTAGGATTTTTTTAATTTGTAATTTAATTTTTTTTATTTTTCATTAATTTTATTTTTTTAAAATAGTAATGTTAGGTTACTTTATAGTTTAAACTTAGTTTTTTTTCATTTCACATGTAAGTTTTCATTTATTTCAAGATAGTTATATTGTAAATTTAATTTTAATTTTTTATTAATTTAAAATTAGGGGGTATTAGGTTTAGGGGTTGATAGTTTAATTTAGTGTGTTGCAATGTGGGGAATGGTAGTTTAGGGGTTAATAGGTTTAGTTTAGTAGTTGCGATGTGTGGGCCGGCAGTTTAGGGGTTAATCGGTTTATTCTAGTAGTTGTGATGTGAGGGGTCGGTGGTTTAGGGGTTAATAGGTTTATTCTAGTAGTTGCGATGTAGGGGTCGGCGGATTAGGGGTTAATAGGTTTATTCTAGTAGTTGCGATGTGGGGGCCAGCACTTTAGGGGTTAATAGGTTTATTTAGTATTGGCTATGTGTGTGGGCGGCAGATTAGGGGTTAATAAGTTTAATAAAGTATTTGCGATGTAGGAGGGTGGCGGTTTAGGGGTTAATAGGTAGCTTATGGTTATTAGTGTACTTTGTAACATTTTAATTATGAGTTTTGTGAAACATTTTTGTTTCGCAAAATCCATAACTACTGGTCTCAGATCGCTGAATAGATCAGGGTGGTATAGGCTATAACGCAAGCATTTTAGCCAGAACGCACAACCTGTAATACGGCGCTATGAAAATCCTGCACTCAAACATCATTTTTTTAGTGCGGCATGGTGAGTTGCGTTACAGGCTAAAACACTTGCGGAATAGCTATACCGCCGTGACTTGTAATACGGGAGACCTGCCATTCCACGCGCAATGGCCAATTTTTCATAGGTATAGCCTTACCACACCATACCGCAAAACTTGTAATCTAGGTGAATTCTAGTAATCTAAATAGGAATATTAAACTAAACTAAACTAAAACAGTTTTTATTAATAAAATTAAAACATAATTAAAAGTGTTCATAACAAATTAACATACTAACGGCTAGATTACGAGTTTTGCGGTAAGCTGAAAAAGCAGCGTTAACAGGTCCTAACGCTGCTTTTTTACGCCTGCTGGTATTATGAGTCTTGCAGGTATAGGTGTACCGCACACTTTTTTGGCCTTACCGCAAACCGACTTACGTAAACTTCGTTAAGTCTTTTTTCTATGGGACTTCCATAGCGCCGGTATTACGAGTCTGTCCTGGGAGGCCAAAAAGTGAGCGGTACACCCCACCCCGTCAAGATTCCTAATGCATTTAAAAGTCAGTAGTTCTGAGTTTTACACCACAAAGCCGTAGCATAAAACTCATAACTAAAGTGCTAAAAAGTACACTAACACCCATAAACTACCTATTAACCCCTAAACCGAAGCCCTCCTGCATCGCAAACATTATAATAAAAAATTGAACCCCTGATCTGCCGCTCCAGACATCGCCGCCACTATAATAAACATATTAACCCCTACACCGCCGCACTCCCGCCTTGCAAACACTAGTTAAATAATATTAACCCCTAATCCACCGCCCCTAACATCGCCGCCACCTACATTATACTTATTAACCCCTAATCTTCTGCTCCGGACATCGCCGCAACCTTATATTTATTAACCCCTAATCTGCTGCCCTCAACATCACCGCCACCTACCTACATTTATTAACCCCTAATCTGCCATCCCCAACGTCGCTGCCACTATATTAAATTTATTAACCCCTAAACCTAAGTCTAACCCTAACCGTAACACCCCCTAACTTAAATATAATTTAAATAAATCTAAATAAAATTACTATCATTAACTAAATAATTCCTATTTAAAACTAAATACTTACCTATAAAATAAACCCTAAGCTAGCTACAATATAACTAATAGTTACATTGTAGCTAGCTAAGGGTTTATTTTTATTTTACAGGCAAGTTTGTATTTATTTTAACTAGGTAGAATAGTTATTAAATAGTTATTAACTATTTAATAACTACCTAGTTAAAATAAAGACAAATTTACCTGTAAAATAAAACCTAACCTATGTTACACGAACACCTAACACTACACTACAATTAAATAAATTAAATTAAATTCGCTAAATCACAAAAAAAACCCCACTAAATTACAGAAAATAAAAAACAAATTACAGATCTTTAAACTAATTACACCTAATCTAATAGCCCTATCAACCCCCCCAATGGGTATATATGTGTGTATGTATATATATATATGTGTATATGTATATATGTGTATATATATATTATATATATTATGTTATATGGGTAATTTGAATCTCACATATTAAGCATATTGAGGGTAGCCTTAAATCTTGTATCAAATGTTTATAATGCAGCACACAGTATCTCAATCTCATTGCAGCATTCCACAAGTTTCTTTTTGTATAAGTTGTAACATATGGTTCTAATATAAGATCCTCTCAACAATATGATTATATGGGCATATTCTGTTATGTGCTATAACAACATTCTTATTTCCTGTGGGCCCCTTATGCAGATGTGAAGTTAACTACGTTTTTTATATATTTCCTGTGACCTCATGTATGACGTATACATCACTATAAAGCCTTTGTGTGTTCTTCAATAAATGGGAATCATGTGAAAACACTCAATTGCATGTGTGTGTGATTTCAGTGGTCACCCCAGGGCCCTGAAGAAAACGTGTGCTGCACCCTTATCAGCCAGAGCAGAGCTAAGAAACAAAAGAAGTAACCCTACAAACTGGTGTCAGACAAGTGGGATGAAACAGGGAACTCTCGGAAGGTGAGTTGAACAAAGAGTCCTTTTTATTCTGACCTTTTTTCTCTTACCACGAGACCCCTTAAGTTTCATTTTACATAGGAATAGTTGGGAAATATATATGTGAATCTTTGGTAGATTCTAATTATTGTCTTTGGTAAACTAAAAAGAGGAATAGTAGATTTCTTTGGTAGAAATCAGGTAAAATATATATATATGAATATTTGGTAGTTTCTAATTCAATCTTTGGTAGATTAAAAATAAAAAGGGAATAATAGATTTCTTTGGTAGAAATCAGATTATATAAAGTCTGGCTGAAGGGTTAAACAATGCAAGAGAAAGGAAACCCAGAATACGGTAAGCAGCCTGTAATATATAGTCAGCAAAAAAGATATCTGATAAAGTGCAAAGTGCTAAATACTGAACTACAATGTTCCTTAATGTACCACTCGTTCACTCGCTCCAGTGGAGACAATGGAGATCTCACTCACCCAATCCGATGGGGAAGGCGGGTATCGCCGTTCGCGGCTGTAGGTTCTGTCCGGACGCCTCTATGGGGGCACGGCCCAATCCTGGCCAATGGAACACACTCTGGAACGAGGCAGAGATCCCTTGCTCCGCCTCAACTTATTCCAGACACTTGTTCCTCCGGTAAAACCAATATCCCTCCGCCAGTGACGTAGCAGAAAACAGTTCCTGTTAGCAATAGGGAACTGCTAGATGTAGGACAGCACACAATGCTCTCTTTTTTGTGAAGTAAACAAACTTATGATGCACAGCAGGAAACAGCCAAACTCCGGACAATAACAGCTTCAGTAAGAGAAAGTGGAGGCTGTTTCCTTAAAATAATTCCTTTATTAATTCAGTTTACAAACGGCAAAACACAGCAAGGATAGGACATGGTGTAGAAGGCGCAGCACAGTCTGGCTTACGCGTTTCGGATGAAATCCGTAGTCATAGCCTACTGTGCTGTGCTCCACACCTGTTTAAAACTAGTTAAAACAAGTGTGATTGGTACACACATAAAGACACGCCTTCAAGTTTTAACCAATGCCAACAATGTATAAAATTAACCCACTGGTGTCAGGACCGCACCTTATAATACATAACATTAGCTAATACAATCGTAATATACACACTGCAACAATAATGTGCAAAACCAAGATTGTAGTATACTATTATACACAAGATGTTAAATACTGTGGATTAATTAATAAATAATAATAATAAATTCTAATGCCCTAATCCTGCGCATAGAGGACTCTATTGGTAAATCCTTAATATGAAAGAGTCAAATTATCCTTCCTGTCTTATCTAATGCGCTGGTGGGCAACAGAATCCAAGTAGTATACATGGTAAGAAAATATACCACAATGAATGGATGTCGTATGACAAGTAAATGAATATATTAACAAATTAATGAACATACAATATGTAAGAGTGTCATGGGGGGAGGGACCTATCGGATATTTGGTGAAATAAAGATATCTATACAAAATGACATCATAATGACATCAGGTAAGAAACAACAAACAAACAAATGTTGCCTCCCCATGTGTGTAATATGTAATATGATACAGGTTAAGCACACCTGACCACCCGATGTGTCTTACACCATTATTTACAAGGGAGATCTGTTTGTAAATGTGATGAAAAATACCCTGCCATTCATTCCCACAGGTTCATTACATCATATCTTGAATTTAAACCTTCTGGCACCCGAGTGCCCAAGGTGAAAATCCAAAAAGCCTCGCGTCTAGCGAGCAATTGGTCCAAATTACCCCCCTAGCAGGCCTGGAAACTTTCTCAATCGCACACCATGTAAATCCTTTAAGGTTATTATCATGGTAGACTCCAAAATGTTGTACTATTGGAGTCGTGGATCTCTTAGTAGAGAAAGAGGAGAGATGTTCCCTAATCCTAGAGTTCAGGTCTCTAGAGGTGAGTCCCACATATTGAATCTGGCACAATGTGCATTCAATCATATAGACTACCGATTCCGTTTTGCAATTCATGCACGAATTGATCTTGTAGCTTTTCTTCGTTTTTACACTCATAAATTCTTTGGTCACCTTGGCAAAATCACAGGGCTTGCACTTTCTGTGACCGCATCTATACATCCCAGTATGTTTCAGCCAAGATCCTTTTTCATCTTTCTCAGTTTTTAACAAGGTTGGCGAAAGAATGGAGCCCAAAGTGGGGCTTTTTCTGTAAGCACATCTAACTCCTTTTGCTAAAAGATTAGCAAAGGAGGGAGCAAATTTGGCCCCCATGGCGGTACCACATCTTTGGAGATAGAAAACATCCTCAAATTTGAAAAAATTGTGCGACAAAAGAAAAAGAGTGACCTTCAAAATGTATTTAATGAAATCATCAGAGTAATCAGTATTGTGTTCCAGAAAAAAAGGCAATAGCCTCTATTCCTTTGGAGTGTGGGATACTAGAGTAGAGCGACACTGCGTCCACCGTAAGCCAGGTAGATTGTGGTGTCCATCTTGTTTCTTCCATAACATTAAGGATATGTTTGGTATCCCTGATGTAAGAATGGAGAGTGACAACAAGGGGTTGAAGGATCGAGTCCAACCACTCTGACAAATTACCTAGAAGGGACTCCACACCACTCACTATTGGCCATCCCTGGACATTGTCCAAGGATTTATGTGTCTTAGGTAAATGATGGAACAACGGTATTTTCGGACAATCAACTAGCAAATAGTTCATTGTTGCCTGATCCACAAAACCTTGTTCCAATCCATCATCTAAAAGATGTGCTAGTTTGGAACGAAAGTGAGTGGTGGGATCCCTTTGTAAAACTAGGTAATTGTTCTCATTGCATAATTGTCTGTGGCCTTCATCTATATATTGTTGTCGGTCCATGACCACAACCATTCCCCCTTTATCAGAATTTTTAATCACCAGACTGTTATCCTCTTTAAGAGAGGCCAAAGCACTCTTCTCAGCAAGTGACAAATTAAACTTACTTGGGGGTTGATTGGCCTTTAGTTGTAAAAGATCCTTTTCAACCCTGTTGTAGAAAGTTTCAATGACTGATCCCCTGTTTTGAATAGGGTAAAATTTGGATTTCTCCTTAAATTTGGGACCCATGTTGCGACCACCCGAGTTACCCATTGATTCAATCTGCAACTGTTGCAGTGTGACAGTGTCACAATTGTGTTCAAAATCAATTGGGTCCCTAGTGATAGTATCAACATGGGTAACTGACACATCGGTATGATCAAGTGTACTCAATCCATGAAAATGTTTCTTTAAAGTTAAATTACGTGTTAATTTGTTAACATCCATAATGGTTCTAAATACATCGAAATCTATAGTGGGGGCAAAATTTAAACCTTTATTCAAAACACTATATTGTGCAATGCTAAGCTGTTTGGAAGATAAATTAATGACGTTGCCTACAATCTTGGAATTGATTATTTGTATTTGGTCTGTGGACGGGGTTCCCTCAATTGATACTTGTCTTGATTCTTTGTATAATGCGCTTTGGGCTGTGTGTTCTGTTTGTTCTGTTTCCCTCCCCCCGCTGATGCATCCTGGTCCTGGGGAAAAACCTGATTAATGGCTAGAGTGTCAGGTCTGTTTTGAAAATGCATATTAGGTGCAAATTCTGTGTAGTTACCTTGTTTAGGTTTGACTGCTACTAAGTTGTGTTGTAAATAGCCTTGATTAGTGCTCATTGTATCTGTATATGCTATTTGGGGAATATGTATGATATTAGGAGGGGCAGTATCCTCATGGGCTGACCCTGGCCGGGTTTGTTCACTGATAATCTCACCCTCACTTGATCCCTCTGAATCACTACCAGAGAAGGTCACATTCTTTTTATTATTATTACTTTTGCCATCATTGCCACGATTTCTACTACGATTTCTATTGCCCCTCCTCCTACGGCCAAACCTAGGTTGATTTGCCCTAAAATTCCCCCTAGCACTTTTATTCAATATATACACAGAATTGCTAGAATAGTCATATTTGTCCCTAATGTATTTAGTATGTTTCGTTTCCATGATCCCAGACCTCCCCTTAGCAACCAATTCTCTCAAAGTTTTATCAAATCTAGCAAAATCATTGTGACTGCTTCTCCTATTCAGTTCTATCTGTAATTCATTAATATCTGCTCTTATGCTATCCAACAACTTATTTTTATACTGTATTAGCAATTTCATAAGCCTCATAGAGCATTCAGATAGTACACTGTTCCAAGCATCTATAAAGTCTTTGTCTTGTGCATCCACGTCAAAGGTCAGAAACTTGTATAGCCTTAGTCCCCTCGGTATCATACTTAGACTCAAATACTTTTCTAGTGTCCAAATAGCCCACTGGGTTTTAGACTCTTTTAATAACAATGTCTCCATTTGTTCAAACAAGGTGCTCAGTGCTAATACTCCTTTATCTTCGGAGAAAATCAATTCACAATCTGTAGGCAAAGTCGTACGTGCAGTTACAGGCATCAGTGAGTAAAAGGCCTGCTGTGTTTCCTCCATGACTGTGCAAAAGTCTTAGTTAGAGGGCTGAACCAATACCATAAAACTGGGTGTAGGTATGTCCGGTAATACCAAAATAAGACAATGCAAGAGAAAGGAAACCCAGAATACGGTAAGCAGCCTGTAATATATAGTCAGCAAAAAAGATATCTGATAAAATGCAAAGTGCTAAATACTGAACTACAATGTTCCTTAATGTACCACTCGTTCACTCGCTCCAGTGGAGACAATGGAGATCTCACTCACCCAATCCGATGGGGAAGGCGGGTATCGCCGTTCGCGGCTGTAGGTTCTGTCCGGACGCCTCTATGGGGGCACGGCCCAATCCTGGCCAATGGAACACACTCTGGAACGAGGCAGAGATCCCTTGCTCCGCCTCAACTTATTCCAGACACTTGTTCCTCCGGTAAAACCAATATCCCTCCGCCAGTGACGTAGCAGAAAACAGTTCCTGTTAGCAATAGGGAACTGCTAGATGTAGGACAGCACACAATGCTCTCTTTTTGTGAAGTAAACAAACTTATGATGCACAGCAGGAAACAGCCAAACTCCGGACAATAACAGCTTCAGTAAGAGAAAGTGGAGGCTGTTTCCTTAAAATAATTCCTTTATTAATTCAGTTTAAAAACGGCAAAACACAGCAAGGATAGGACATGGTGTAGAAGGCGCAGCACAGTCTGGCTTACGCGTTTCGGATGAAATCCGTAGTCATAGCCTACTGTGCTGTGCTCCACACCTGTTTAAAACTAGTTAAAACAAGTGTGATTGGTACACACATAAAGACACGCCTTCAAGTTTTAACCAATGCCAACAATGTATAAAATTAACCCACTGGTGTCAGGACCGCACCTTATAATACATAACATTAGCTAATACAATCGTAATATACACACTGCAACAATAATGTGCAAAACCAATATTGTAGTATACTATTATACACAAGATGTTAAATACTGTGGATTAATTAATAAATAATAATAATAATAATAATAATAAATTCTAATGCCCTAATCCTGCGCATAGAGGACTCTATTGGTAAATCCTTAATATGAAAGAGTCAAATTATCCTTCCTGTCTTATCTAATGCGCTGGTGGGCAACAGAATCCAAGTAGTATACATGGTAAGAAAATATACCACAATGAATGGATGTCGTATGACAAGTAAATGAATATATTAACAAATTAATGAACATACAATATGTAAGAGTGTCATGGGGGGAGGGATCTATCGGATATTTGGTGAAATAAAGATATCTATACAAAATGACATCATAATGACATCAGGTAAGAAACAACAAACAAACAAATGGTGCCTCCCCATGTGTGTAATATGTAATATGATACAGGTTAAGCACACCTGACCACCCGATGTGTCTTACACCATTATTTACAAGGGAGATCTGTTTGTAAATGTGATGGAAAATACCCTGCCATTCATTCCCACAGGTTCATTACATCATATCTTGAATTTAAACCTTCTGGCACCCGAGTGCCCAAGGTGAAAATCCAAAAAGCCTCGCGTCATACGACATCCATTCATTGTGGTATATTTTCTTACCATGTATACTACTTGGATTCTGTTGCCCACCAGCACATTAGATAAGACAGGAAGGATAATTTGACTCTTTCATATTAAGGATTTACCAATAGAGTCCTCTATGCGCAGGATTAGGGCATTAGAATTTATTATTATTATTATTATTTATTAATTAATCCACAGTATTTAACATCTTGTGTATAATAGTATACTACAATCTTGGTTTTGCACATTATTGTTGCAGTGTGTATATTACGATTGTATTAGCTAATGTTATGTATTATAAGGTGCGGTCCTGACACCAGTGGGTTAATTTTATACATTGTTGGCATTGGTTAAAACTTGAAGGCGTGTCTTTATGTGTGTACCAATCACACTTGTTTTAACTAGTTATAAACAGGTGTGGAGCACAGCACAGTAGGCTATGACTACGGATTTCATCCGAAACGCGTAAGCCAGACTGTGCTGCGCCTTCTACACCATGTCCTATCCTTGCTGTGTTTTGCCGTTTGTAAACTGAATTAATAAAGGAATTATTTTAAGGAAACAGCCTCCACTTTCTCTTACTGAAGCTGTTATTGTCCGGAGTTTGGCTGTTTCCTGCTGTGCATCATAAGTTTGTTTACTTCACAAAAAAGAGAGCATTGTGTGCTGTCCTACATCTAGCAGTTCCCTATTGCTAACAGGAACTGTTTTCTGCTACGTCACTGGCGGAGGGATATTGGTTTTACCGGAGGAACAAGTGTCTGGAATAAGTTGAGGCGGAGCAAGGGATCTCTGCCTCGTTCCAGAGTGTGTTCCATTGGCCAGGATTGGGCCGTGCCCCCATAGAGGCGTCCGGACAGAACCTACAGCCGCGAACGGCGATACCCGCCTTCCCCATCGGATTGGGTGAGTGAGATCTCCATTGTCTCCACTGGAGCGAGTGAACGAGTGGTACATTAAGGAACATTGTAGTTCAGTATTTAGCACTTTGCACTTTATCAGATATCTTTTTTGCTGACTATATATTACAGGCTGCTTACCGTATTCTGGGTTTCCTTTCTCTTGCATTGTCTTATTTTGGTATTACCAGACATACCTACACCCAGTTTTATGGTATTGGTTCAGCCCTCTAACTAAGACTTTTGCACAGTCATGGAGGAAACACAGCAGGCCTTTTACTCACTGATGCCTGTAACTGCACGTACGACTTTGCCTACAGATTGTGAATTGATTTTCTCCGAAGATAAAGGAGTATTAGCACTGAGCACCTTGTTTGAACAAATGGAGACATTGTTATTAAAAGAGTCTAAAACCCAGTGGGATATTTGGACACTAGAAAAGTATTTGAGTCTAAGTATGATACCGAGGGGACTAAGGCTATACAAGTTTCCGACCTTTGACGTGGATGCACAAGACAAAGACTTTATAGATGCTTGGAACAGTGTACTATCTGAATGCTCTATGAGGCTTATGAAATTGCTAATACAGTATAAAAATAAGTTGTTGGATAGCATAAGAGCAGATATTAATGAATTACAGATAGAACTGAATAGGAGAAGCAGTCACAATGATTTTGCTAGATTTGATAAAACTTTGAGAGAATTGGTTGCTAAGGGGAGGTCTGGGATCATGGAAACGAAACATACTAAATACATTAGGGACAAATATGACTATTCTAGCAATTCTGTGTATATATTGAATAAAAGTGCTAGGGGGAATTTTAGGGCAAATCAACCTAGGTTTGGCCGTAGGAGGAGGGGCAATAGAAATCGTAGTAGAAATCGTGGCAATGATGGCAAAAGTAATAATAATAAAAAGAATGTGACCTTCTCTGGTAGTGATTCAGAGGGATCAAGTGAGGGTGAGATTATCAGTGAACAAACCCGGCCAGGGTCAGCCCATGAGGATACTGCCCCTCCTAATATCATACATATTCCCCAAATAGCATATACAGATACAATGAGCACTAATCAAGGCTATTTACAACACAACTTAGTAGCAGTCAAACCTAAACAAGGTAACTACACAGAATTTGCACCTAATATGCATTTTCAAAACAGACCTGACACTCTAGCCATTAATCAGGTTTTTCCCCAGGACCAGGATGCATCAGCGGGGGGAGGGAAACAGAACAAACAGAACACACAGCCCAAAGCGCATTATACAAAGAATCAAGACAAGTATCAATTGAGGGAACCCCGTCCACAGACCAAATACAAATAATCAATTCCAAGATTGTAGGCAACGTCATTAATTTATCTTCCAAACAGCTTAGCATTGCACAATATAGTGTTTTGAATAAAGGTTTAAATTTTGCCCCCACTATAGATTTCGATGTATTTAGAACCATTATGGATGTTAACAAATTAACACGTAATTTAACTTTAAAGAAACATTTTCATGGATTGAGTACACTTGATCATACCGATGTGTCAGTTACCCATGTTGATACTATCACTAGGGACCCAATTGATTTTGAACACAATTGTGACACTGTCACACTGCAACAGTTGCAGATTGAATCAATGGGTAACTCGGGTGGTCGCAACATGGGTCCCAAATTTAAGGAGAAATCCAAATTTTACCCTATTCAAAACAGGGGATCAGTCATTGAAACTTTCTACAACAGGGTTGAAAAGGATCTTTTACAACTAAAGGCCAATCAACCCCCAAGTAAGTTTAATTTGTCACTTGCTGAGAAGAGTGCTTTGGCCTCTCTTAAAGAGGATAACAGTCTGGTGATTAAAAATTCTGATAAAGGGGGAATGGTTGTGGTCATGGACCGACAACAATATATAGATGAAGGCCACAGACAATTATGCAATGAGAACAATTACCTAGTTTTACAAAGGGATCCCACCACTCACTTTCGTTCCAAACTAGCACATCTTTTAGATGATGGATTGGAACAAGGTTTTGTGGACCAGGCAACAATGAACTATTTGCTAGTTGATTGTCCGAAAATACCGTTGTTCCATCATTTACCTAAGACACATAAATCCTTGGACAATGTCCAGGGACGGCCAATAGTGAGTGGTGTGGAGTCCCTTCTAGGTAATTTGTCAGAGTGGTTGGACTCGATCCTTCAACCCCTTGTTGTCACTCTCCATTCTTACATCAGGGATACCAAACATATCCTTAATGTTATGGAAGAAACAAGATGGACACCACAATCTACCTGGCTTACGGTGGACGCAGTGTCGCTCTACTCTAGTATCCCACACTCCAAAGGGATAGAGGCTATTGCCTTTTTTCTGGAACACAATACTGATTACTCTGATGATTTCATTAAATACATTTTGAAGGTCACTCTTTTTCTTTTGTCGCACAATTTTTTCAAATTTGAGGATGTTTTCTATCTCCAAAGATGTGGTACCGCCATGGGGGCCAAATTTGCTCCCTCCTTTGCTAATCTTTTTCTAGGCTGGTGGGAGTTTTACCACATCTTTGGAGATAGAAACCCCTACAGGAAATGTATCTCCTTTTACAGGAGATACATAGATGATCTTCTTTTCATCTGGTCAGGTAATTAATCTGACATTCAGGGATTCATTGACTATCTGAATCAAAATGACATTGGACTTAGCTTCACTTTTGAAGCGAGTCAGAGTTCAATCAATTATTTGGACATCACCTTGGAGGGTTGTTCCAATGGCAAAATACTTTCCAGGATTTTCAGAAAATCCATTTCAGGTAATTCCTTACTCTTAGGAACAAGCTGTCATCCAAGACATGTTCCCTTTGCTATTGCAAAAGGTGAATATACACGAATCAAAAGGAATTGTACCTCCAATGAGGATTTTTATAAGGAGGCAGAAAAATTGGAGATGAGATTAAAGGAAAGAAAGTACCCCAAAAAAGTGATCAAAAGGGCAAAAGAATCTGTACAAATAATACCAAGAGAGAGTTTATTAAAAACAAAAAATAAGCACAGTACAACCAAACAGGGAATTACTTTTGTCACTACACATAGTACCCAATATCCACAGGTATGTGAGATAATTAGGAAACATTTTCCAATATTGAAGGCTGAGGACAAATTGGTTGATACAGTCCGACAAGGACTTAGATGTGCTTACAGAAAAAGCCCCACTTTGGGCTCCATTCTTTTGCCAACCTTGTTAAAAACTGAGAAAGATGAAAAAGGATCTTGGCTGAAACATACTGGGATGTATAGATGCGGTCACAGAAAGTGTAAGCCCTGTGATTTTGCCAAGGTGACCAAAGAATTTATGAGTGTAAAAACGAAGAAAAGCTACAAGATCAATTTGTGCATGAATTGCAAAACGGAATCGGTAGTCTATATGATTGAATGCACATTGTGCCAGATTCAATATGTGGGACTCACCTCTAGAGACCTGAACTCTAGGATTAGGGAACATCTCTCCTCTTTCTCTACTAAGAGATCCACGACTCCAATAGTACAACATTTTGGAGTCTACCATGATAATAACCTTAAAGGATTTACATGGTGTGCGATTGAGAAAGTTTCCAGGCCTGCTAGGGGGGGTAATTTGGACCAATTGCTCGCTAGACGCGAGGCTTTTTGGATTTTCACCTTGGGCACTCGGGTGCCAGAAGGTTTAAATTCAAGATATGATGTAATGAACCTGTGGGAATGAATGGCAGGGTATTTTTCATCACATTTACAAACAGATCTCCCTTGTAAATAATGGTGTAAGACACATCGGGTGGTCAGGTGTGCTTAACCTGTATCATATTACATATTACACACATGGGGAGGCACCATTTGTTTGTTTGTTGTTTCTTACCTGATGTCATTATGATGTCATTTTGTAGAGATATCTTTATTTCACCAAATATCCGATAGGTCCCTCCCCCCATGACACTCTTACATATTGTATGTTCATTAATTTGTTAATATATTCATTTACTTGTCATACGACATCCATTCATTGTGGTATATTTTCTTACCATGTATACTACTTGGATTCTGTTGCCCACCAGCGCATTAGATAAGACAGGAAGGATAATTTGACTCTTTCATATTAAGGATTTACCAATAGAGTCCTCTATGCGCAGGATTAGGGCATTAGAATTTATTATTATTATTATTATTTATTAATTAATCCACAGTATTTAACATCTTGTGTATAATAGTATACTACAATATTGGTTTTGCACATTATTGTTGCAGTGTGTATATTACGATTGTATTAGCTAATGTTATGTATTATAAGGTGCGGTCCTGACACCAGTGGGTTAATTTTATTCATTGTTGGCATTGGTTAAAACTTGAAGGCATGTCTTTATGTGTGTACCAATCACACTTGTTTTAACTAGTTTTAAACAGGTGTGGAGCACAGCACAGTAGGCTATGACTACGGATTTCATCCGAAACGCGTAAGCCAGACTGTGCTGCGCCTTCTACACCATGTCCTATCCTTGCTGTGTTTTGCCGTTTTTAAACTGAATTAATAAAGGAATTATTTTAAGGAAACAGCCTCCACTTTCTCTTACTGAAGCTGAAGGGTTAAACCACACATTTTCTTGCTGCTTGCTTTTGAACTATGCTGTATGGCTAACATTGCTTTAAAGTTATAAGATAAATACTGCATTGTTTATATGAATTATTATGCTGCTTGCTTTTTAAATATGCTGTATGGCAAAATACTGTTTATTGTATAAAGTGTTAAGGAAGTAAAATACTGCTTATTGTATAAAGTATTAAGAAAGTAAACTGTTGCTAATATGTATTGCTGTTTCTGAATGTTAGTAAAACGCTACATTTTTTCTGGTGAAGGGTGACCTTTGACCTAGAGATAATTAAAGCCAGAAACTAGCATAGTGATATTTTTTTTCTCTCTCTCTTGTTGTAAACTTAAGCATTAAGCACAATAACTGGTAACGGAGTACAACCATTCTAGTTAATGTGGTTTTTGCAAAAAGATTCAAGAATTAATTGCTCTTAAAGGTAAAGGTATTGTATTTTTGTATTTTTATTATTTTTTATTATTTTTTTATTTTTTTGTATTGTATTATATTTTGTTGTAAAAGTTTTAAATGATAAGTTAGGAGTTGAGAATGGGCAAATCCCAGTCTAAACAATTTCCATCACCTATGCCAGGAGAAACATGTAAAGATTATGTGGGAAGGGTGTCACCCGATGGGTTTATGTATATTATTCCTTGGGTTCAGAATATGGCAGATTGGACAGAAGCTATGAGAAGCTCTGATCCATTCCACAGAGAGGGGGATAATGATAAATTTCATATGAATATGGTAAAAGGGTTGTGTCTAGGTGATGAAGAGGCATTTCCATGGTATAAAGGTTGAACCAGTAACACCTTCCTACCCCCCTACAATAACCCCACAATATAAAAGAGGGAATGAAGAAGTAGAGGAGGAGGAGGCAGATGTACCAGAAGCTAGTATGCCATTTCTTACTGTGGGAGACCAATTAATTATTAAAACTTTGTCCCCGGGTGAATTAAGGGAAATTACCAAGGGAGCCCCAAACCCCCGTCAACATCCATCAGCTTGTATTATGTATTTAAAAAGAATGTTACAAGGACAAAACATGACACAGACAGACATAAGAATTATCATTGATGCACTTCTAGACTATGACCCTGAATCAGGTTGGGAGTGGGGTAATGTAAAGAGTATTAGTAAATTGAGTCGTGATCCAACAATTAACTATGCCCTAAACACACGTGAGGGACTTGATGAAATGTGGACAGAATTAAGTATAGAAATGCATAGAATATGGAAGGATAAACAAAGTATGTCAATTGCACTAGCGTGCAAACAGAATACAAAGGAAACAGTAGTAGAATTTGTTAAGCGTTTTTATAAATGCTGGAAGGAAGAGGCTGGAATGGAATCAGGAGATGCAATGGGCTCTCTGAAGGTCCAGACTTGCATTAGTAATATGCAACCTCAGCTTTCCTTGTTGGTGAAGCAACTTGTCTCTGATTGGCCGGAGTTGACTCCAGCAGAATTCTTGAAAAGAATTCATGAAAAAGAAGGGGCAGGTTGTTTTGACATCAGGAAATTAGAGGGAAAAAACGCTGTTTTTTATCAAAAGCAGAGTTTACAACATTGTGATCCATTCCAGGCCAGGGAAAGGGATAATACAGGGAGTAATAGAATGTATGTGAGAGGTAGAGGGAGAGCTAGAGGAAGAGCTAGAGGGAATTATACTTCAAACAGAACACATTGTTTTAACTGTGGGGAACAGGGACATTGGAAAAATGAATGCCCAAAACCCCCTAATAATTCTGGCCCCCCTTACAATCCCCGACAGTATAACAGACAGCCTTACATAGCCCCTGCACCCATGGAGGCACCCAAACACAACATACAATGGCCATAGGGGTGCTAAAAGGTAGCACTCCAATTTTTCCAGTGGTGTCAACAAGTTATCATGAGCAGCCATACTTAGTCCTAGAAGTGGAGGGAGAACCCCTACCATTTCTAGTAGACACAGGAGCTACATGCTCTGCCTTATGCTCAGATATGTATGATGGCCTTACTGGAAAATCTGAACCTTCTTTAGGGATTAATGGAGAGCTGACTCAGACTCGCATCACACCGCCACTTGAAGTTAGGGTACCCTGTGTACTGGCCAACAACTTTTGCACCCATTTCGTATTATAACTGGGTGTCCCCTTAACCTTTTGGGTCGTGATCTTATGGGTCCCCTTGGAGTGAAAGTAGCTGTCACTAGACAGGGTGGGTAAGACTTGAGTCTAGGGTCCAATAACCTTTGTTTTTATAATGACATATTGACAGATGTCCCATCCTCTGTATGTGCATCTTCAAAACTTGACGTTGGTTTAGTTCAGTGTACCCCATATAAAGCCAGATTAAAACCTAATACTACTCCAGTGTTTATTAAACAATATCCATTGTCTAGAGAAAAGAAAGAAGGGATAAGACCTATGATAGAGGAATTCCTTAAACAAGGAATCCTCCGTCCAGTAGTTTCTCCCTATAATACCCCCATAAATCCGATCCCAAAGAAAGACAATGAATATAGGTTAGTACAAGACCTAAGGGCAATTAATGAAATAGTAATCCCAATTGCCCCAATAGTCCCAGATGTTACAACCTTACTCACAGCCATTCCACATGATGCCTGTATATTTACAGTCATTGATTTAGCTAACGCATTCTTTTCAGTCCGATTGGACCCTGAGACACAGCTACTTATGGCTTTTTATTATGATGGGCGTCAGCTTACCTGGACACGCCTCCCTCAAGGCTATGTGGCCTCACCTGCGGTCTACTCGCTAGTGCTCCAACGTACCTTGCGGTCATGGACTCCCAGCCAAGGTTCCCTCCTCCTTCAGTACGTCAATGACCTACTGTTGTGTAGTCCTAACCAGGAGGCAAATACAGTAGATACAATAAGTCTGTTAAAACACCTTGCTGCTGAAGGTCATAAAATAGCAAAACAAAAGCTACAAGTAGGAGTGACAAAAGTGGATTACCTTGGTTTTGTGCTTTCCCAAGGCCACCGGTCCATTAGTCCCAAACAAATCCAAGCGATTCGACAGATCCCAAAGCCAGTTACTAGAAAGGACATGCTCACCTTTCTAGGTATGATTAATTATTGCAGACAATGGATTCCTGAGTGCTCCCATCATGATTCCATTCTAAGGCAAGCCACAAAAGGGGATAGCCCTGAACATATACAATGGACCACAGATATGACTAAATCCTACATAGCTTTGAAGACTAGCATTATTAGTGCCCCTGCTTTAGGACTACCTGATTATTGTAAACCATTTCACTTGTATGCGAGGGACAATTGTAAAACCATGGCTGCTGTCTGTGCCCAAGAGCATGGTGGAGGCAATATGCATCCCGTAGCTTTCTTTTCCAAAGTAGTTCCAATACCGGTACAAGGGATGCCGGCGTGTCTCTGAGCATTGGCGGCTTGCACCATGGCTGTAGAGATGGTTGAAACAATCAAATTAGGCCATCCAATAGTACTACACACTAGTCACCAAGTTTTACATCTTGTAAAAAATGTCACTACCCAACACATGACTTCTCAAAGACTTTCTGGTTATGAATGTATATTACTGAATAATACAAATCTGACTATTAAATATAGTAGTGTATCCTCAGGGCCAACTCAAATACTTCGTGCCTTACTTACAGGATCACCAGACTTTCCAACAGACCATGACTGTATAGAGGTAATACACCACATTACCACACCAAGACCTGACTTGATGGATAAACCTTTTGACCATGCTGATAATGTGTTTGTTGATGGTTCTTGTTCCCGACCTAGTGACGGTATTTATAAGACAGGCTATGCCGTTGTGCAACTACCAGACATTGTTCTAGATGCAGGCCCCATTCCTTATCCTTCTGCACAAGCTGCAGAATTAATAGCACTTACAAAAGCATGTAAATTGTTTGAAAATAAATCTGTTAACATTTACACTGACTCTCGCTATGCTTTTGGGGTTGTGCATGATTTTGGTATGATATGGAAACAACGTGGTTTTGTTTCAGCAGATGGCAAGACCATCTCTCATACAAACCTGATTAATGACCTTTTAGAGGCCATACAACTCCCAAAGGACATAGCGATCATACATTGCCGTGCACATACATACAAGTCTGACCCTATTTCTTTGGGTAATGCGCTTGCAGATAAAATTGCTAAAGAGGCTGCTTATGTTTCTCATACACCTTGAGCCACCATCCGTATGTATGCTGTTTAAGCCCCACCTTCATGTCCTACAGACCATATGCTTCTTGAACTCCAGGGACATGCCACTCCTAGTGACATGTCTTTCTGGACTACTAATGGGTTAATTTTAGATGAGAATGGTTTGTTTTCTAAAGAGGGGAAGGTGGACATACCGGAAAGCAGTGCACCACTCTTTATAGAACAAGCCCATGGTGTTGGACACCTAGGTATAAAACCAACAACTAACTTGTTGAAGCAATCTTTCTACATTAGAGGTATAGGTGATCATTGCAAGGCATATATTAATAGATGTGTATATTGCTTACAGACCAATGCAACCATTCCCAATAAAGCCCAGCATGACCACTTACCCCCACCTACAGCCCCATTCACACATCTACAAATTGATTTTACACATATTCCAAACACTGGCACTAAACAATTATATCTGCTTGTAATAGTTGACCAATTTTCTAAGTGGCCAGAAGCTTTTGTTACCCAGAGGGAAGATGCAAAAACAGTCGCTAAAATTTTAGCCACTGAAATAATTTCCAGATTTGGTTGTCCGCTTCAGATTAATTCTGATAACGGTCCAGCATACATTAGTAAAATCACACATGAGTTAGTAGAATGGTTACAGATTAATTGGAACTTTCACATTCCCTACCATCCTCAAAGCTCAGGGATTGTAGAAAGAATGAATCGCAATATCAAGGAAAAACTTTTAAAGGCAACAGCAGGTACATGGGTTAAATGGCAAAACTATTTACCTGCGATTTTAGCAGAAATCAGAATGACCCCAAATAGGACAACCAGGTTGTCTCCATTTGAGGTCCTAATGGGTAGACCATTCCCGACTCCATGGGTAAAAGGCCCACTTATCATTAAAAATGGTGATTTAGATTGTATTAAGGAACAATATGTAAAACAATTGATTGATAAATTGAATGGCATCTATGGTGATGTGTCTTCCCGTTTACCTCTTCCCTCACAGGAACCAACCCATCCTTTCAAGCCTGGAGATCTGGTCTGCATTTGCCAGCTGAATAAAGCAAAGAAAGGAGGTTTCCCGTTCAGCAAGCCAGTCACTGTGATCGCTGTAACCAGGACTGCCGTACTGACTGACGACAAGGACATCTGGATACACGCTTCACGAGTGAAACTCTGTCCAAAGAGAGGAGAAGCGGGTAACAAGCTATCGGTCACCCCTCACAAAGGAGAAGTGGGTGATAAGGTACAGATCACTCCTCACAAAGACCAGGATGACGATCTCAATCATGGATCCAAGACATTCCTGCAAGATCTTCCTTTTCCTAATGGGGATATTGATCTTTGTGTATATCCCAATAGTATTAATAACGGCATGTTATTACTCACCTGAAGATGCTGAACACTTTACACCTATTTGTTTACTATTATTAACATTGTTTAACTGTTACATGTCTTGAACTTTACGAAAGAAAATATCAGGTATGATACAAGATGCAGAAAAAGTTCAACTGCAAAATTTAATTAGAGGTAGACCCAAATAGTTTATATTGTAGGAACATTACAGGTTATGTGATCACGATGTGATCAAAGAGGGGAATGATGGGTATATATGTGTGTATGTATATATATGTGTATATGTATATATATATATATATATATGTGTATATATATATTATATATATTATGTTATATGGGTAATTTGAATCTCACATATTAAGCATATTGAGGGTAGCCTTAAATCTTGTATCAAATGTTTATAATGCAGCACACAGTATCTCAATCTCATTGCAGCATTCCACAAGTTTCTTTTTGTATAAGTTGTAACATATGGTTCTAATATAAGATCCTCTCAACAATATGATTATATGGGCATATTCTGTTATGTGCTATAACAACATTCTTATTTCCTGTGGGCCCCTTATGCAGATGTGAAGTCAACTACGTTTTTTATATATTTCCTGTGACCTCATGTATGACGTATACATCACTATAAAGCCTTTGTGTGTTCTTCAATAAATGGGAATCTTGTGAAAACACTCAGTTGCATGTGTGTGTGATTTCAGTGGTCACCCCAGGGCCCTGAAGAAAACGTGTGCTGCACCCTTATCAGCCAGAGCAGAGCTAAGAAACAAAAGAAGTAACTCTACACCCCCCAAAATAAAAAAAACCCTAGCCTAAACTAAACTATCAATAGCCCTTAAAAGGGCCTTTTGCTGGGCATTGCCCCAAAGAAATCAGCTCTTTTACCTGTAAAAAAAATAATACAAACAACCCCCCCAACAGTAAAACCCACCACCCACAAAACCAAACCCCCAAAATAAAATATAAACTAAAAAAACCTAAGCTCCCCATTGCCCTGAAAAGGGCATTTGGATGGGCATTGCCCTTAAAAGGGCAGTTAGCTCTTTTGCGGCCCAAAGCCCTAACCTAAAAATAAAACCCACCCAATACACCCTTAAAAAAACCCCAACACTAACCCCCTGAAGATCGACTCACTGTTCTGAAGACCGGACATCCATCCTCAAGGATGCGGCAGAAATCTTCATCCAACCGCGCCGAAGTCCTCAACAAAGCCGGGAGAAGTCTTCATCCAAGCTGGGTGAAGTGGTTCTCCAGATGGGCAGAAGTCTTCATCCAGACGGCATCTTCTATCTTCATCAATCCGACGCGGAATGGCTCCACCTTCAAGACATCCGATGCGGAGCATCCTTTTCATCTGGAGTCTTCTTACTGAATGAAGGTTCCTTTAAATTACATCATCCAAGATCGTGTCCCTTAGATTCCGATTGGCTGATAGAATTCTATCAGCCAATCAGAATTAAGGTAGAAAAAATCCTATTGGCTGATGCAATCAGACAATAGGATTGAAGTTCAATCCTATTGGCTGATCCAATCAGCCAATAGGATTAAACTCACATTCTATTGGTTGATTGGAAAAAATATAATGTAGGTGGCGGCGGTGTCGGGCGGCAGATTAGGGGTTAATAAGTATAATGTAGATGTCGGCAATGTCGGGGGCGCATATTAGGGGTTAATAAGTGTAAGATTAGGGTGTTTAGACTCGGGGTTCATGTTAGGGTGTTAGGAGTAAACATACATTTTATAGGAATCAATCTCCACAAGAAAACAGACCTGACTCTCTATAGATATCCACGCATCTCGTCACTATCTCATCCTGAGTGCCCTGAGAACCAAGTATTGATGAGTAACAACTGAACAAAGCTGGTACAGCTTACATCTAACATAGAACTAAGTCCTGTCATCAGGACCGTCTTTAACACAGGGCAAAAGGGGCAGCTGCCCAGGGCCCAGTTTCTTTTGAGGGGCCCAAGAGTCCAAAAAAAAAAAAAAATTTTTTTTTTTAATGGTTCATACCATGTGACATTGGAAACACACACATTCAGTCCTAATACTTTCACAGTCAAAAGTACTCTGTTTATATTTATATTTTTTTTAAAACTGTGCCAGACCGTGCCGGTGTCATGTGACATGCCAAGCTATTGCCATGTGCTGTTTTAGATGTGCACTGTGCAGCACTGAATGCTAAGCCCTAACTCGGCATCCAGCCATTCCCACTGAATCAGAAAAGGTCCTGCTGGGGTTACCACTGATACCAGGTCACTGGTCTGGTGGTGGGATTTTTTTCTGGGTACAGTCAGTAGGTGCATGCAGCAGAAAGCTGGAGCGGCAAGGATGTGAGGATTTGAGCATTTGTGCAGCTGCATACACTGCTCTCTTCAGTCTTGAGGCTGTGTGACTCATCTCACACTGTATCCATGCAGCCTTGGACAGACAGCATCAAGTCTGCTGGTCCCCTTAGCCCTACTCTTTCTGCTGTGGCCCTAAGATCAACTAACTGAAGTTTGTTAGGGGAACAATGCTTTGTAGAAAGGTGTCAGTGGGAAGAATAAGTGAGTGCACACACACCCCTCCCCATGCAGCATTGTCTAGTGCAGGGTGAGAGGGAACTTCTTCCTAGCAAAGAAGTGACATGTACTGCTGTGGCTGATGTATAGTGTAATGCTGATAGTTCAAACATTAATGTAAGGTTTATTTTTAAAGTTTTTGTTTTCTCTCTGTCTCAGATTTTACAGTTTACCATAGTAGTTCTGCTGTTACAGTCACTAAACTTATATTTGTCTGCACCTCTATGCTTCCTCCTCAGTCTTTACCTTGCTTTGCTCCTGTTGGCTGCCCTAAATCTCTTTAACTAGCTAACCTCACACCAGATTCACATTCAAAAGAATATTAAATTAATCCACAGTGGAGGAATTTATATATTTATTTACTTATTAGTACTGCTTAGGTCCAGTTTCACATATTGCAATTTATTTCATTTTTTTAAAATGATTAGCCCAGCAGTGGATGATCCACTGCTGGGCTAATAATTAAAAAAAAAAAAATGTAGTTGTTTTTTGGGATGTTGGGGTGGAGAGCGAAATTGCAGGGGGGGGGGCCCAAGATTTTTTTTGCCCAGGGTCCAGTCAATATTAAAGACGGCCCTGCCTGTCATCTGTGCTAAAAGTACTCCTGCAAACTTCATGATGGTCATGAAATCCCTGATATGGACTACTCTATTTCGTTACACAAAACATGCAGCCCTCCGCAAACACAGAGCCCGGTGAGGCCAGCAGCACCAGAGGGCATGACTCCTACAGCCCAGCACAATCCGTGCAACATTGAAACCTTTCAACTGGATCGGCTTGTGAGCCACAGCATCAAACATGCCAGGTGCGATATTACCAGATCCTTCATGTGGAGCAGGGACGCTTCCAGCTCTAGCTTCAGTCGCTTGTCCTCATTCTGCAATAGCCCTTTGACCCCTAACAAAAGCTTCATGAAGATGGGATCCCTACCTGTTACTCCACTATGGAAGCGGAAGAGAGTTGGTGTTTTTGACCCGGGGATTCCGGGAGGTGTATTGACTCTCGGCTTACATGCCAACACCGACTTCAGCCTCTAGATTGCCGAATGGTGTGATTCTAGGGGTTAGAGGAACACTACAAGCCGCAGTATGTTTAAAGTTAAGATACTACAAGTATGAGGGAAGCAGGACAATCCTTTCAAACTATAGAATATGCCAACATCCATACTTGTAGACTCTTCTGCCTGGCATAGGCTAAGCATACTAGGAGATACCCTATCTACCAGATAAGTCATTCTCAGGGGATACTAAGAGCTGACACTGTCTCTCTATTTCACGGGAGTCCTTCAATATTCCTGTTCACTAAGATAAAATAAATCTTATTAAATAAAGTAATCCTATTTAAAGCTAAATACTTACCTGTAAAATAAACCCTAATATAGCTACAATATAACGAATAATTATTTTGTAGCTATTTTAGCATTTATATTTATTTTACAGGCAACTTTGTATTTATTTTAACTAGGTACAATAGCTATTAAATAGTTAATAACTATTTAATAGCTACCTAGTTAAAATAAGTACAAAATTACCTGTAAAATAAATCCTAACCTAAGTTACAATTAAACCTAACACTACACTATCAATAAATTAATTAAATCAATTAACTACAATTACCTACAATTAAATCAACTAAACTAAATTACAAAAACAAACAAACACTAAATTACAAAAAATAAAAAAAGATTACAAGAATGTTAAACTTATTACACATACTCTAAGCCCCCTAAAAAAATAACAAAGCCCCCCAAAATAAAAAAATGCCCTACCCTATTCTAAAATAAAAAGTTAACAGCTCTTTTACCTTACCAGCCCTTAAAAGGGCCTTTTGCGGGGCATGCCCCAAAGAAAACAGCTCTTTTGCATTTAAAAAAACATACAATACCCCCCCCAACATTACAACCCACCACCCACATACCCCTAATCTAACCCAAACACCCCTTAAAAAACCTAACACTAAGCCCCTGAAGATGTCCCTACCTTATCTTCACCACACCGGGTATCACCGATCCGTCCAGAAGAGGGTCCGAAGTCTTCATCCTATCCGGCAAGAAGAGGTCCAGAAGAGGGTCTGAAGTCTTCATCCTATCCGGCAAGAAGAGGACATCCGGACCGGTAGACATGTTCATCCAGGCGGCGTCTTCTATCTTCATCCATCCGGCGCGGAGCGGGACCATCTTGAAGCAGCCGACGCGGATCCATCCTCTTCTTCCGGCGACTCCCGACGAATGAAGGTTCCTTTAAGTGACGTCATCCAAGATGGCGTCTCTCGAATTCCGATTGGCTGATAGGATTCTATCAGTCAATCGGAACTAAGGTAGGAAAAATCTGATTGGCTGATTGAATCAGCCAATCAGATTCAAGTTCAATTCGATTGGCTGATCCAATCAGCCAATCAGATTGAGCTCGCATTCTATTGGCTGTTCCGATCAGTCAATAGAATGCGAGCTCAATCTGATTGGCTGATCCAATCAGCCAATCGGATTGAACTTGAATCTGATTGGCTGATTCAATCAGCCAATCAGATTTTTCCTACCTTCATTTCGATTGACTGATAGAATCCTATCAGCCAATTGGAATTCGAGGAACGCCATCTTGGATTACGTCACTTAATGGAACCTTCATTCGTCGGGAGTCGCCGGAAGAAGAGGATGGATTCGCGTCGGCTGCTTCAAGATGGTCTCGCTCCACGCCGGATGGATGAAGATAGAAGACGCCGCCTGGATGAATATGTCTACCGGTCCGGATGTCCTCTTCTTGCCGGATAGGATGAAGACTTCGGACCCTCTTCTGGACCTCTTCTTGCTGGATAGGATGAAGACTTCGGACCCTCTTCTGGACGGATCGGTGATACCCGGCGTGGTGAAGATAAGGTAGGGAGATCTTCAGGGGCTTAGTGTTAGGTTTTTAAGGGGTGTTTGGGTTAGATTAGGGGTATGTGGGTGGTGGGTTGTAATGTTGGGGGGTGTATTGTATGTTTTTTTAAATGCAAAAGAGCTGTTTTCTTTGGGGCATGCCCCGCAAAAACATAATTTATGCTTACCTGATAAATTCCTTTCTTCTGTAGTGTGATCAGTCCACGGGTCATCATTACTTCTGGGATATTACTCCTCCCCAACAGGAAGTGCAAGAGGATTCACCCAGCAGAGCTGCATATAGCTCCTCCCCTCTACGTCACTCCCAGTCATTCGACCAACGAGAAAGGAAAAGCCAAGGGTGAAGTGGTGACTGGAGTATAAATTAAAAAATATTTACCTGCCTTAAAAACAGGGCGGGCCGTGGACTGATCACACTACAGAAGAAAGGAATTTATCAGGTAAGCATAAATTATGTTTTCTTCTGTTAAGTGTGATCAGTCCACGGGTCATCATTACTTCTGGGATACCAATACCAAAGCAAAAGTACACGGATGACGGGAGGGATAGGCAGGCTCTTTATACAGAAGGAACCACTGCCTGAAGAACCTTTCTCCCAAAAATAGCCTCCGAGGAAGCAAAAGTGTCAAATTTGTAAAATTTGGAAAAAGTATGAAGCGAAGACCAAGTTGCAGCCTTGCAAATCTGTTCAACAGAGGCCTCATTCTTGAAGGCCCAAGTGGAAGCCACAGCTCTAGTAGAATGAGCTGTAATTCTTTCAGGAGGCTGCTGTCCAGCAGTCTCATAAGCTAAACGAATTATGCTACGAAGCCAAAAAGAAAGAGAGGTAGCGGAAGCTTTTTGACCTCTCCTCTGCCCAGAGTAAATGACAAACAGAGAAGACGTTTGTCGAAATTCCTTAGTTGCCTGTAAGTAAAATTTTAGAGCACGGACTACATCCAGGTTGTGCAGTAGACGTTCCTTCTTTGAAGAAGGATTTGGGCATAAAGAAGGAACAACAATCTCTTGATTGATATTCCTGTTAGTAACTACCTTAGGTAAGAACCCAGGTTTAGTACGCAGGACTACCTTATCCGAATGAAAAATCAAATAAGGAGAATCACAATGTAAGGCTGATAATTCAGAGACTCTTCGAGCCGAGGAAATAGCCATTAAAAATAGAACTTTCCAAGATAACAACTTTATATCAATGGAATGAAGGGGTTCAAACGGAACGCCCTGTAAAACATTAAGAACAAGGTTTAAACTCCATGGTGGAGCAACAGTTTTAAACACAGGCTTAATCCTGGCCAAAGCCTGACAAAAAGCCTGGACGTCAGGAACTTCTGACAGACGTTTGTGTAACAGAATGGACAGAGCTGAGATCTGTCCCTTTAATGAACTAGCAGATAAACCCTTTTCTAAACCTTCTTGTAGAAAAGACAATATCCTAGGAATCCTAACCTTACTCCAAGAGTAACCTTTGGATTCACACCAATATAGGTATTTACGCCATATCTTATGGTAAATCTTTCTGGTAACAGGTTTCCTAGCCTGTATTAAGGTATCAATAACTGACTCAGAAAACCCACGTCTTGATAAAATCAAGCGTTCAATTTCCAAGCAGTCAGCTTCAGAGAAGTTAGATTTTGATGTTTGAAGGGACCCTGTATCAGAAGGTCCTGTTTCAGAGGTAGAGACCAAGGTGGACAGGATGACAAGTCCACCAGGTCTGCATACCAAGTCCTGCGTGGCCACGCAGGTGCTATTAGAATCACTGATGCTCTCTCTTGTTTGATTCTGGCAATCAATCGAGGAAGTAACGGGAAGGGTGGAAACACGTAAGCCATCCTGAAGTCCCAAGGTGCTGTCAGAGCATCTATCAGGACTGCTCCTGGATCCCTGGATCTGGACCCGTAACGAGGAAGCTTGGCATTCTGTCGAGACGCCATGAGATCTATCTCTGGTTTGCCCCAACGTCGAAGTATTTGGGCAAAGACCTCCGGATGAAGTTCCCACTCCCCCGGATGAAAAGTCTGACGACTTAAGAAATCCGCCTCCCAGTTCTCCACTCCCGGGATGTGGATTGCTGACAGGTGGCAAGAGTGAGACTCTGCCCAGCGAATTATCTTTGATACTTCCATCATAGCTAGGGAGCTTCTTGTCCCTCCCTGATGGTTGATGTAAGCTACAGTCGTGATGTTGTCCGACTGAAACCTGATGAACCCCCGAGTTGTCAACTGGGGCCAAGCCAGGAGGGCATTGAGAACTGCTCTCAATTCCAGAATGTTTATTGGCAGGAGACTCTCCTCCTGACTCCATTGTCCCTGAGCCTTCAGAGAATTCCAGACGGCACCCCAACCTAGAAGGCTGGCGTCTGTTGTTACAATTGTCCAGTCTGGTCTGCTGAATGGCATCCCCCTGGACAGATGTGGCCGAGAAAGCCACCATAGAAGAGAATTTCTGGTCTCTTGATCCAGATTCAGAGAAGGGGATAAGTCTGAGTAATCCCCATTCCACTGACTTAGCATGCACAGTTGCAGTGGTCTGAGGTGTAAGCGTGCAAAGGGTACTATGTCCATTGCCGCTACCATTAAGCCAATTACCTCCATGCATTGAGCCACTGACGGGTGTTGAATGGAATGAAGGGTGCGGCAAACACTTTGAAGTCTTGTTAGCCTGTCCTCTGTCAGGTAAATCTTCATTTCTACAGAATCTATAAGAGTCCCCAGGAAGGGAACTCTTGTGAGTGGAACGAGTGAACTTTTCTTTTCGTTCACCTTTCATCCATGTGACCTTAGAAATGCCAGCACTAACTCTGTATGAGACTTGGCAGTTTGAAAGCTTGAAGCTTGTATCAGAATGTCGTCTAGGTATGGAGCTACCGAGATTCCCCGCGGTCTTAGTACCGCCAGAAGAGCACCCAGAACCTTTGTGAAGATTCTTGGAGCTGTAGCCAATCCGAATGGAAGAGCCACAAACTGGTAATGCCTGTCTAGGAAGGCAAACCTTAGGTACCGATAATGATCTTTGTCAATCGGTATGTGAAGGTAAGCATCTTTTAAATCTACAGTGGTCATGTACTGACCCTCTTGGATCATAGGTAAAATTGTCCGAATAGTCTCCATCTTGAACGATGGAACTCTTAGGAATTTGTTTAGGATCTTTAAGTCCAGGATTGGTCTGAAAGTTCCCTCTTTTTTGGGAACCACAAACAGATTTGAGTAAAAACCCCTGTCCCTGTTCCGATCGTGGAACTGGATGGATTACTCCCATTAACAAGAGCTCTTGTACGCAGCGTAGAAACGCCTCTTTCTTTGTCTGGATTGTTGACAATCTTGACAGATGAAATCTCTCTCTTGGAGGAGAGTATTTGAAGTCCAGAAGGTATCCCTGAGATATTATCTCTAGCGCCCAGGGATCCTGAACATCTCTTGCCCAAGCCTGGGCGAAGAGAGAAAGTCTGCCCCCCACTAGATCCGATCCCGGATCGGGGGCCCTCAATTCATGCTGTTTTAGGGGCAGCAGCAGGTTTCCTAGTCTGCTTGCCCTTGTTCCAGGACTGGTTAGGTTTCCAGCCTTGTCTGTAGTGAGCAACAGCTCCTTCCTGTTTTGGTGCAGAGGAAGTTGATGCTGCTCCTGCTTTGAAATTACGAAAGGAACGAAAATTAGACTGTCTAGTCTTGGCTTTGTCCTGAGGCAGGGCATGGCCTTTACCTCCTGTAATGTCAGCGATAATCTCTTTCAACCCGGGCCCGAATAAGGTCTGCCCTTTGAAAGGTATATTAAGCAATTTAGACTTAGAAGTAACATCAGCTGACCAGGATTTTAGCCACAGCGCCCTGCGTGCCTGAATGGCGAATCCTGAATTCTTCGCCGTAAGTTTAGTAAGATGTACTACGGCCTCCGAAATGAATGAATTAGCTAGTTTAAGGACTCTAAGCCTGTCCGTAATGTCGTCCAGAGTAGCTGAACCAATGTTCTCTTCCAGAGACTCAATCCAGAATGCCGCTGCAGCCGTGATCGGCGCAATGCATGTAAGGGGTTGCAATATAAAACCTTGTTGAACAAACATTTTCTTAAGGTAACCCTCTAATTTTTTATCCATTGGATCTGAAAAAGCACAGCTATCCTCCACCGGGATAGTGGTACGCTTAGCTAAGGTAGAAACTGCTCCATCCACCTTAGGGACCGTTTGCCATAAGTCCCTTGTGGTGGCGTCTATTGGAAACATTTTTCTAAATATCGGAGGGGGTGAGAACGGCACACCGGGTCTATCCCACTCCTTAGTAACAATTTCAGTAAGTCTCTTAGGTATAGGAAAAACCTCAGTACTCGTCGGTACCGCAAAATATTTATCCAACCTACACATTTTCTCTGGTATTGCAACTGTGTTACAATCATTCAGAGCCGCTAACACCTCCCCTAGTAATACACGGAGGTTTTCCAGTTTAAATTTAAAATTTGAAATATCTGAATCCAGTCTGTTTGGATCAGAACCGTCACCCACAGAATGAAGCTCTCCGTCCTCATGTTCTGCCACCTGTGACGCAGTGTCTGACATGGCCCTAATATTATCAGCGCACTCTGTTCTCACCCCAGAGTGATCACGCTTACCTCTTAGCTCTGGTAATTTAGCCAAAACCTCAGTCATAACAGTAGCCATATCCTGTAATGTGATTTGTAATGGCCGCCCAGATGTACTCGGCGCTACAATATCACGCACCTCCCTCTGAGCAGGAGATGTAGGTACTGACACGTGAGGCGAGTTAGTCGGCATAACTCTCCCCTCGTTGTTTGGTGAAATTTGTTCAATTTGTACAGATTGACTTTTATTTAAAGTAGCATCAATACAGTTAGTACATAAATTTCTATTGGGCTCCACTTTGGCATTGCAACAAATGACACAGGTATCATCCTCTGAATCAGACATGTTTAACACACTAGCAAATAAACTTGTAACTTGGAAATACAATTCAATTAGAATAATATTAAAACGTACTGTGCCTTTAAGAAGCACAGAAGATCTATGACAGTTGAAAATTAATAAATTGAAACAGTTATAGCCTCAATCCTTGTAAATAACACAACTTTAGCAAAGGTTTAATCCCATTAGCAAAGATAACAAATTCTGAAAGCAGGAAACAAATTACAGAATAAACGTTTTTTATCTCAGTCAAACTATAATTCTCACAGCTCTGCTGAGAGAAATTACCTCCCTCAAAATAAGTTTTGAAGACCCCTGAGCTCTGTAGAGATGAACCGGATCATGCAGGGAATACAATGAGTTGCTGACTGAAATATTTGATGTGTAGTAAAAGCGCCAAAAAACGGCCCCTCCCCCTCACACACAGCAGTGAGGGAGAACAGAAACTGTCAGAAAACAGATTAAGCAACTGCCAAGTGGAAAAATAGTGCCCAAACATTTATTCACTCAGTACCTCAGTAAATGAAAACGATTTTACATTCCAGCAAAAACGTTAAACATAATCTCTAGTTATTAAACAGCTTTATGTATTTCTTACAGTGTAATTCTAGTGAAGTACCATTCCCCAGAATACTGAAGTGTAAAGTATACATACATGACATTATATCGGTATGGCAGGATTTTCTCATCAATTCCATTGTCAGAAAATAAAAACTGCTACATACCTCTATGCAGATTCATCTGCCCGCTGTCCCCTGATCTGAAGTTTACCTCTCCTCAGATGGCCGAGAAACAGCAATATGATCTTAACTACTCCGGCTAAAATCATAACAAAAACTCTGGTAGATTCTTCTTCAAACTCTGCCAGAGAGATAATAACACACTCCGGTGCTATTTTAAAATAACAAACTTTTGATTGAAGATATAAAACTAAGTATAATCACCATAGTCCTCTCACACATCCTATCTAGTCGTTGGGTGCAAGAGAATGACTGGGAGTGACGTAGAGGGGAGGAGCTATATGCAGCTCTGCTGGGTGAATCCTCTTGCACTTCCTGTTGGGGAGGAGTAATATCCCAGAAGTAATGATGACCCGTGGACTGATCACACTACAGAAGAAAGGCCCTTTTAAGGGCTGGTAAGGTAATAGAGCTGTTAACTTTTTATTTTAGAATAGGGTAGGGCATTTTTTTATTTTGGGGGGCTTTGTTATTTTTTTAGGGGGCTTAGAGTAGGTGTAATTAGTTTAAAATTCTTGTAATCTTTTTTATTTTTTGTAATTTAGTGTTTGTTTTTTTTTTGTAATTTTGTTTAGTTGATTTAATTGTAGATAATTGTAGATAGTTTAGTTAATTAATTTATTGATAGTGTAGTGTTAGGTTTAATGGTAACTTAGGTTAGGATTTATTTTACAGGTAATGTTGTACTTATTTTAACTAGGTAGCTATTAAATAGTTATTAACTATTTAATAGCTATTGTACCGAGTTAAAATAAATACAAAGTTGCCTGTAAAATAAATATAAATTCTAAAATAGCTACTATAATTATTCGTTATATTGTAGCTATATTAGGGTTTATTTTACAGGTAAGTATTTAGCTTTAAATAGGATTAATGTATTTAATAATATTTATTTTATTTCGTTAGATTTAAATTATATTTAACTTAGGGGGGTGTTAGTGTTAGAGTTAGACTTAGCTTTAGGGGTTAATACATTTATTAGAGTAGAGGCGAGGTCCCAGTTGGCAGATTAGGGGTTAATAAGTGTAGTTAGGTAGCCGGCGACGTTGGGGGGGGCAGATTAGGGGTTAATAAATATTATGTAGGTGTCGGTGATGTTAGGGGCATCAGATTAGGGGTACATAGGGATAATGTAGGTTGCGGCGTGTGCGGTCGGCAGATTAGGGGTTAAAAAATTTATTAGAGTGGTGGCGATGTGGGGGGACCTCGGTTTAGGGGTACATAGATAGTTTATGGGTGTTAGTGTACTTTAGAGCACAGTAGTTAAGAGCTTTATGAACCGGCGTTAGCCCATAAAGCTCTTAACTCCTGACTTTTTTCTGCGGCTGGAGTCTTGTCGGTAGAGTTCTAACGCTCACTTCAGCCAAGACTCTAAATACCAGCGTTAGAAAGATCCCATTGAAAAGATAGGATACGCAATTGACGTAAGGGGATCTGCGGTATGGAAAAGTCGCGGCTGGAAAGTGAGCGTTAGACCCTTTCCTGATTGACTCTAAATACCAGCGGGTGGCCAAAACTAGCGTTAGGACCCCTTAACGCTGGTTTGGACGGCTAACGCAGAACTCTAAATCTAGGCGTTAGTGTTTAAAATCCTGAACTGTGCGCTCATCTTTAAGTTTTATTGGGATACTAACTCCTACGTACCCCATTCACTTATATATGCAATGTGATTTCAGTTGACGCATATCTATTAGTATGTTATTACTAGCTATCCACTGCATAGGACTCCATTCACTTATGTATGCAATGTGATTTCTGTTGACGCATATATATTACTATGTTATTAATAGATATCCACTGCATAGGACTTCAGAAAGATAGAGCCACAAGTTTGCCAAAAATTATTTTTTAGATGCAAGTACAGGCTAGCTACTATATGTGCTAGGTACTATATATGCCCTAGGTACTATAGGTGCTAGGTACTATATATGGCTAGGTACTGCATGTGCTAGGTTATGTGGTGTGCTAGGTACTGCGTGTGCCAAGTACTATATATACTAAGAACATAACATGCCTAGGTATTGCGGGGTGCTAGGTACTGTGTGTGCTAGGTACTGTGTGTGCTAGGTTTTTATGTGTGCTAGGTACTGTGTGTGGCTAGGTACTGCGTGTGTGCCTAGGTATTGTGATGTGCTAGGTACTGCGTGTGCCAGGTACTATATATGCTAAGGGTACTATATGTGCTAGGTGCTCTATATGCTAGGCACTATATGTGGCTAGGTACTATATGTGCTAGGTACCTATATATGCTAGGTACTTTATATGCTAGTTACTATATGTGCTAGGTACTATGTATGCTAGGTACTTTATATGCTAGTTACTATATGTGCTAGGTACTATGTATGCTAGGTATATATGTGCTAGGTACTATATATGCTTGGTACTATAGGTGCTAGGTACTATATATGCTAGGCACTGCGTGTGCTAGGTACTGCGGGTGCTAGGTACTATATATGCTAGGTACTATGTGTGCTAGGTCACTATATACAGTATGCTAGGGTACTATATGTGCTAGGTACTGTGTATGATAGGTACTGCGTGTGCTAGGTAACTGCGGCAGAGGCGTAACTAAAAAACACAGGGCCCAGGTGCAAAGAATCTAAGAAGGGCCCCCCCCCCCCCACACCACCCACCATCCTCCCAAAAAAAAGTGAATTTGATACATATCTTTTTTTTTTTTTTTTTTTACCATTTAACACAGAAAAAAAATGTGAATTAGATTACATGTCTGAAAAAGAAGGTACCCTGTGTCCACAGTCTGTGAGATGGTCTGACCACCCTATTACTGTATATAGTGACCACTGTTTAACCCACCAGTGCTGTATATAGTGAGTCAGTGACACAGTCTGTAATCTGCCGGTGACAGATAACACACAAGGAGTGCTTAAAATCTAAAAATACATACAGTAAGTCACACAGGATCCAATCGTCCTAAAAAAAGTTTATCACACTTTTGAATATATGAAGGTATTTATATTGTTTTTTTATTTCAAGTAGGATGCTCATTTGGTTACAGTTATATTGTATATATGTAAATACCCCATTTGAGAAATTATGTCAGTAGAGAGTATGATAGCAAGTAAGCCATTAGTCATATGATCAGTAAATTACACTGTTAATATACAATGTCTTGATGACCTATGTCTAGATCATATGATTAGTAAACATTATAGGGGTTACACTGTTAATATGCAATGTCTTGATTACTATTTTCTTTTTGTATTTTGATGGTATGATACTTTGTCTTACAATGTGGACACATGTATGTATTGTTTTGTCTAAGGAGTTTGATTGGCTATCACTGAACCTATAGTCATCTGAGGCCACTACCACAACAAGTGTGGTTAATTATTTTAATTGGTTTGTTAGGTATATATAGCAAGTGTTTTATAACCATTTTATTAAGCCTGATGAAACAACCACTGGCTGAGAAACGCGTCGCCTGTTTTTACTTTGTTTTTAATAAATTACTATTTTTAAACACTTGCTGCCTATTTCTACATCATTTTGGATCACTTTTTGGCCTCCTGGTTCACTTGGAGATTTGGAGTTTCCTGTTTTAACTTGTTAAGTCTGTTGGGTGACTGAATTGATCCCATCCTGCCCTATTAGCATCAATGGAGATGCTACAACAAATGTGAGTGCATATTTATACCTACCTGTTTTGCATTTACTCTGGCTAAACTGTACTTAGGCCATATAGGCACCCTTGTTGTCTTTTACCCATTATAGATCACACATCTATCACAAGAGGTCGGTCTTCTGGGTGACTGTTATAGATCCCAGACTGCTCCTACTGCACTACCTGGAGTGCTTTAATACATGTGAGTGTAACCATACACATTATTCGAACATCTCTTGATCAAACAATATTGGGCCATATGGCGCATCTGTATCTTCTCGTTTCTTGTTTTCTAAATCTGTCGGTGAGATGGCTGGCCTGCCCCTACCTGCCCCAGTACTTTATAAAGTGACCCCAGTAGTCTGTGACATGGTCCAGCCCCCCCCCCCGTACTGTATATAGTGGTACAGTATAGACTGACACTGTTTACCCCCCCCATGCTGTAGTAACAAGGTCTGTAATTTGCTGGTTCCACAAACATACACACACATACATGCATAAATACACACAGTCACATACATACATACACACATACACATAAACACATAAACACCAAGGGGTTAAGCAGAAACACTAACCCCTGTAGTCAGAGACACTAGGGAAGCATCATGTCACACTCACATATCAGTGCAGGCAGTGCAGGTCAATGTTTTTTTAAGCTGGGTCCCCACCCTTGGGGGCCCAGTCGCAATTGCGTCCTCTGCACCCCTGTATTTTTTCCCCTGTACTGCAGGTACTAGGTACTACGTGTGCTGGGTGCTGAGTGTGCTGGGTACTGCGTGTGCTGGGCACTGCTGCCCTAGGTATTGTTGAGTGTTAGATAAGGTGGGTGCTAAGTCCAGTGCGTGCTAGGTACAGTCCCTTAATGACCTCCCAATCTATGCTATCTCCTCTTTCATGCTGCTATGTTTAGTTGTAAAAATGTTTTTGTTCTATGAGCCTATAGTTATTTATTTCACATGTCCCTTATTCTGGCTTTTGGAGTATTAAACTTAATTTACATGCACTAGCCCCCCCCCCCCCCCCCCCCCCCCGCATTCAGAGCCCACAACAGGGTTCAATTCAGGTGAACTATTTTCACCACAAATTTCCTCATTTTATCCATTCTTCCCTTTTAATCTCCATCCCCAAAAATATTATATTATAGAAGTGTGCGTTCCCCAATGGTTAGACCTATATTGGTTTAATTTTTATGGCTAACTGGACTTTTATACCCTAGTTTGACCTTGGGGGGCATAGGTATCCTATCTATTAATTTTGTGCAAGATGCCCTTTCCAATAATTAACCAACTGACTATACTCCCACCCCTATCATGTCCTTTTGCAGAAAGGTTAGACAAGGTCTGTATCCCCAGGGGGTGTCAATCAACCCGATCACATTTGATCGGGTTGATTTCTGTCTGTCGCCTCAGAGCAGGCGGACAGGTTATGGTGCTTGATAAATTGACCCCCAAGAATCCTTTCTCATATAGGTATTCTGGCATGCAAAATGCATAACATTTCTTTATTTACCTCCTTGCTAGCCTAATACTGTACTTTTCAAGCAGAATAACTCACATTATACAGATATTATACACATTCCAGTAAATAAATATTCCCCTAAAGTCTTATTTGTATATTCAGCTGTGTATTTATAGGCTCTGCTAAGAATGTGGGGTAGATTTAATATGCAGCGGATGCTGCATTCTATCCTGATAGGTTCAGGTCCACCTAAAATGTTAGTTAAGAAGCAGTGGTCGCCGGTGAGCAGGGGGCGGCATTTCACAAGCATTTCCCTAGAAATGATTGTGCAATGATAAATGCCAACAGCGTATGCCCATAATCTGTAAAATGATTTACTAAAACAAGTCTAATCTTATTTTTAGAAAAAAAAGTACTCTAACAAAATAACCTACCATAGCTAAAAAATTAAAATTGTGGTTATTTTTCAGAACATAAAAAAACTCAAGTTTCTTCAACTATGCTTATGTGATAAAAACAAGTTGAAAATGTTGGTGTGGTGAAACTATTATATAAAGAGGTTTAGAAATTCATATGCAGTAAACATAATTTAATATACTGAAAATAATCTGTAAACCTTCACCTGCTGGTTTCTGGGGTTTTGATTACTTTGCTGGTTATTTAGACTAGCGTATGCCCTAAGTGCCATGGAGCATGAGGCAACACACACAACTTCACGTATGTCTGACTCCCTTGTCATAAAACGGGCAATCTTAAGTTTCATATTAAGTACCTGCAACAGAAAAAAGGCATATTAATCACATTTTTGGGGGGAGAAAATACCAGGCATTCATAAAAAAACAAACAAACAACAATGTACACTTTCGGCTAGATTGCGAGTTTTGCGGTATTGGTGAAAAAGCAGCATCATGGCTCTTTTTCAATACCGCTGGTATTACAAGTTTTGCAGGTTTAGCTGCACCGCACACTTTTTGCCTTCTTGAACAATGAATTCTCCTTTAAATGACGTCATCCAAGATGGCCTCCCTTGAATTCCAATTGGCAGATAGAATTCTATCAGCCAATCGGAATTAAAGGTGAAAAAATCCTATTGGCTGATGCAATCAGCCAATAGGATTGAGCTTCAATCCTATTGGCTGATCCAATCAGCCAATAGGATTGAGCTCGCATTCTATTGGCTGATTGGAACAGCCAATAGAATGCAAGCTCAATCCTATTGGCTGATTGTATCAGCCAATAGGATTTTTTCACCTTTAATTCCGATTGACTGATAGAATTCTATCAGCCAATCGGAATTCAAGGGACGCCATCTTGGATGACGTCATTTAGAGGAAAATTCATTGTTCAAGAAGACGTCGATTGAAGAGGATGCTCCACGCCGGATGTCTTGAAGATGGAGCTGCTCCGCGCCGGATGGATGAAGATAGAAGATGCCGTCTGGATGAAGACTTCTGCCGGCTTGGATGAAGACTTCTGCCGGCTTTCGAGGAGGACTTCTGCCGCTTTGTTAAGAATGGATGTCGGGTCTTCAAAATCTGTAAGTGGATCTTCGGGGTTAGTGATAGTGTTTTTTAAGGGTTTATTGGGTGGGTTTTATTTTTAGGGTTTGGGCGGGAAAAGAGCTAAATACCCTTTTAAGGGCAATGCCCATCCAAATGCCCTTTTCAGGGCAATGGGGAACTTAGGTTTTTTAGATAGGATTTTATTTTGGGGGTTTGGTTGTGTGGGTGGTGGGTTTAACTGTTGGGGGGTTGTTTGTATTTTTTTTTACAGGTAAAAGAGCGGATTTCTTTTGGGCAATGCCCAGCAAAATGCCCTTTTAAGGGCTATTGGCAGTTTAGTTTAGGCTAGGGTTTTTTTTTTATTTGGGGGAGGCTTTTTTTATTTTGATAGGGCTATTAGATTAGGTGTAATTAGTTTAAATATTTGATAATTTATTTTTTATTTTGTGTAATTTAGTTAATTATATTTAATTTATGTAATTGATTTAATTGTAGTTTAAGGTTAGGTGTTAGCTGTGAAATAAAAATAAAACCTAAGATAGCTACAATATAACTATTAGTTGTATTGTAGCTAGCTTAGGGTTTATTTTACAGGTAAGTATTTAGTTTTAAATAGGTATTAGTTAGTTGATGATAGGAATTTTTATTTAGATTTATTTTAATTATATTAAAGTTAGGGGGTGTTAGGGTTAGATTTAGGGTTAGGTTTAGGGGTTTATAACTTTAGTATAGTGGCAGCGACGTTGGGGCGGCAGATTACGGGTTAATAAGTATAATGTAGGTGTCGGAGATGTCGGGGGTGGCAGATTAGGGGTTAATAAGTGTAAGAATAGGGGTGTTTAGACTAGGGGGTTCATGTTAGGGTGTTAGGTGTAAACTTAACTTTTGTTTCCCCATAGGAATCAATGGGGCTGCGTTATGGAGCTTTACGCTCTTTTATTGCAGGTGTTAGGCTTTTTTTTAGTCTCTCCCCATTGATGTCTATGGGGAAATAGTGCATGAGCACATAAAACCAGCTAACCACAGCGCTGGTATTGGAGTGCAGTATGGAGCTCAATTTTGCTCTACGCTCACTTCTTGCCTGCTAACGCCGGGTTTATGAAAACCTGTGATAGCAACGCTGTAGGGAGGTGAGCGGTGACAATAACTTGCAAGTTAGCACCGAGCCTCATAACGCAAAACTCGTAATCTAGCCGTTTACTAGTAAGACTTTTCAAAAACTTCATTTAAATCTATGAAAGAGCTCTGTTTTATTCAATATCTAGTTATTTATGAAATACTAGTGGGAAAGCTTACCCAGAGGGCAGTCTATTGTGGTAACCGAACCAACAAACCACCCTGCCATTTTCGGAAGGGCAGTCTATTGTAGTGACGGAACCAACATGCCATTTTCGGAATCCACCTAGATGCAGCGTAAGAATCCAGCTGGATGCAGCTTACGCTGCATCCAGGTGGATTCTTTCACAGCCATGCAATTTTTGAAATCCACCGGGATGCAGCTTACCCTGCCATTTTTGGAATCCCCCAGGGATGCAGCTTATGCTGCATCCATGTGGATTCCGAAAAAGGCAGGGTGGTGTAAGAATCCATCCAGGTGGATTCTTTCACCACTCTTTTTGCTCTCTCTCCCCCCTCTGTTTTGCTCTTTCTCTCCCCCTCTTTTGCTCTCTCTCCCCCTTCTCTTATGCTCTCTGCCCCATCTCTTTTGCACTCCCCCCTCTCTTTTGCTCTATATCTCCCCTCTCTTTTGCTCTCTCTCTCTCCTCTCCCTTTTGCTCTCTCTCCCCCTCTCTTTTGCTCTCTCTCCCCCTCTCTTTTGCTCTCTCTCCCCATCTCTTTTGCTCTCTCTCCCCATCTCTTTTGCTCTCTCTCTCCCATTCTCTTTTGCTCTCTCTCTCACCCCTCTCTTTTGCTCTCTGTCTCCCCCTTTCTTTTGCGCTCTCTCTCCCTCTCCTCTCCTCCCTCGCTCTGAGCAGGCGGACAGGAATCGCCGGAATTCAACCCGATCGAGTATGATCGGGTTAATGACACCTCCCTGCTGGCGGCCCATTGGCCGCGAGTCTGCAGGGGGCGGCATTGCACCAGCAGCTCTTGTGAGCTGCTGGTGCAATGCTGAATACGGAGCGCGTATTGTTCTCCACATTCAGCGAGGTCTTGCGGACCTGATCCACACTGTCGGATCAGGTTCGCAAGACCTTTGATAAATAGGCCCCTATGAGACTCTCTTCCTCCTATATTAAAGTGTTTTGCTTAGTCTGTTTATGTATTTATATTTTGTACTATTTATTTGTGTAATTGTATAACCATAGTCATGTGCCTTGTGATAAAGAATCCAGCAGCACTTTATAAATAAATAAGGATAACTGGTTAATTTTAAAGATTGCAAAATCGTTAACTGTGTCATTAACCTAGATACTATTGTGATCACTTGGTTTACCAGTTCTTTTTTTTAACTTTACCTCTCAGTTCAGTGTACATGAAATGAAGAATGTACCTCTTTCTGCAAGTTTTCGGCACTTAAATGTTTCAGTAATAATAGCAATGCATCCTCATATGTCCCTTTATATGACGCAAGCAGCGCATGACAAACCTTCTTAATCTTCTTTGCATGCTAAAAAAAAACAGTAATTATTTGAATAAATGTGATTTGTATTATCACAAAACATTTAATATGCAATTTATATATTATACTCAACACTGTCAGTTTTGAAGAGTTGCTTATAGTAATATTTGGAAAAAAAAACACAATTTATGCTTACCTGATAAATTTATTTCTCTTGTGGTGTATCCAGTCCACGGATCATCCATTACTTGTGGGATATTCTCATTCCCAACAGGAAGTTGCAAGAGGACACCCACAGCAGAGCTGTAATATAGCTCCTCCCCTAACTGTCATAGCCAGTCATTCGACCGAAAACAAGCCGAGAAAGGAGGAACCATAGGGTGCAGTGGTTACTGTAGTTTAAATTTAAAAATTACCTGCCTTAAAATGACAGGGCGGGCCTTGGACTGGATACACCACAAGAGAAATAAATTTATCAGGTAAGCATAAATTGTGTTTTCTCTTGTAAGGTGTATCCAGTCCACGGATCATCTTTTACTTGTGGGATACCAATACCAAAGCTAAAGTACACGGATGAAGGGAGGGACAAGGCAGGAACCACTGCCCGTAAAACCTTTCTCCCAAATATAGCCTCCGAAGAAGCAAAAGTATCAAATTTGTAAAATTTTTAAAAAATATGAAGCGAAGACCAAGTCGCCGCCTTGCAAATCTGATCAAAAGAAGCCTCATTTTTAAAGGCTCAAGTGGAAGCCACAGCTCTAGTGGAATGAGCTGTAATCCTTTCAGGAGGCTGCTGTCCAGCAGTCTCATAGGCTAAGCGGATTAAGCTTCTTAGTCAAAAAGAAAAAGAGGTTGCCGAAGCCTTTTGACCTCTCCTCTGTCCAGAGTAGACAACAAACAAAGCAGATGTTTGACGAAAATCTTTAGTAGCTTGTAAGTAAAACTTTAAAGCACGGACCACGTCCAGATTGTGTAACACAAGGATGGAACAACAATCTCTTGATTGATATTCTTGTTAGATACCACCTTAGGTAAGAACCCAGGTTTGGTACGCAGGACTACCTTATCCGTATGAAAAATCAGATAAGGAGAATCACATTGTAAGGCAGATAGCTCAGAGACTCTACGAGCCGAGGAAATAGCTACCAAAAAAAGAACTTTCCAAGATAAAAGCTTGATATCTATGGAATGAAGAGGTTCAAACGGAACTCCTTGAAGAACCTTAAGAACCAAGTTTAAGCTCCATGGTGGAGCAACAGGTTTAAACACAGGCTTGATTCTAACTAAAGCCTGACAAAATGCCTGAACGTCTGGAACATCTGCCAGACGCTTAACTAGCTGACAATCCTTTTTCCAAACCTTCTTGGAGAAAAGATAATATCCTAGCAATCCTGACCTTACTCCATGAGTAACCCTTGGATTCACACCAATAAAGACATCTATGCCATACCTTATGGTAAATTTTCCTGGTGACAGGCTTTCGTGCCTGTCTTAAGGTATCAATAACTGACTCGGAGAAGCCACGCTTTGATAAAATCAAGCGTTCAATCTCCAGGCAGTCAGCCTCAGAGAAATTTGATTTGGATGGTTGAAAGGACCCTGAAGTAGAAGGTCCTGTTTCAGAGGCAGAGACCATGGTGGAAAGGATGACATGTCCACTAGATCTGCATACCAGGTCCTGTGTGGCCACGCAGGTGCTATCAGAATCCCCAATGCTCTCTCCTGCTTGATCTTGGCAATCAGTCGAGGGAGCAGAGGAAACGGTGGAAACACATAAGCCAGGTTGAAAGACCAGGGCGCTGCTAGAGCATCTATCAGTGTCGCCTTGGGATCCCTGGACCTGGATCCGTAACACGGAAGCTTGGCGTTCTGGTGAGATGCCATGAGATCCAGTTCTGGTTTGCCCCAACGATGAATCAGTTGTGCAAATACCTCTGGATGGAGTTCCCACTCTCCTGGACTTAGAAAATCCACCTCCCAGTGCTCTACACCTGGGATATGGATAGCTGATAGGTGGCAAGAGTGAATCTCTGCCCAGCAAATTATTTTTGAAACTTCTAACATCTCTAGGGAACTTCTCGTTCCCCCTTGATGGTTGATGTTGGCTACAGTCGTGATGTTGTCCAACTGAAATCTGATGTACCTCAGAGTTGCTAACTGAGGCCAAGCCTGAAGAGCCTTGAATATTGCTCTTAGTTCCAGAATATTTAATGGAAGGAGAGACTCCTCCTGAGTCCACGATCCCTGAGCCTTCAGGGAGTTCCAGACTGCACCCCAACCTAGAAGGCTGGCATCTCTCGTAACAATTGTCCAATCTGGCCTGCGAAAGGTCATACCTTTGGACAGATGGACCCGAGATAGCCACCAGAGAAGAGAATCCCTGGTCTCTTGGTCCAGATTCAGTTGAGGAGAGAAATCTGTGTAATCCCCGTTCCACTGACTGAGCATGCATAGTTGCAGCGGTCTGAGATGTTGAGATGTAAGCGTGCAAATGGCACTATGTCCATTGCCGCTACCATTAAGCCGATTACTTCCATACACTGAACCACCGAAGGGCGCGGAATGAAATGAAGAACCCGGCAGGAATTTAGAAGCTTTGATAACCTGGACTCCGTCCGGTGAATTTTCATTTCTACAGAATCTATCAGAGTCCCTAGAAAGGAAACTCTTGTGAGTGGGGATAGAGAACTCTTTTCCTCGTTCACTTTCCACCCATGCGACCTCAGAAATGCCAGTACTACGTCTGTATGAGACTTGGCAATTTGGAAGTTTGACGCCTGTATCAGGATGTCATCTAAATAAGGGGCTACTGCTATGCCCCGCGGCCTTAGGACTGCCATAAGCGACCCTAGAACCTTTGTAAAGATTCTTGGGGCTGTAGCTAATCCCAAGGGAAGAGCTACAACTGGTAATGCCTGTCTTGAAAGGCAAACCTGAGAAACCGATGATGATCTTTGTGTATCGGAATGTGAAGATAAGCATCCTTTAGATCCACTGTAGTCATATATTGACCCTCCTGGATCAGTGATAGGATGGTACTAATAGTTTCCATCTTGAACGATGGAACTTTGAGGAATTTGTTTAAGATCTTTAGATCCAAAATTGGTCTGAAGGTTCCCTCTTTTTTGGGAACCACAAACAGATTTGAGTAAAAACCCTGTCCCTGTTCCTCCTTTGGAACTGGATGGATCACTCCCATAACTAGGAGGTTTCGTACACAGTGTAAGAATGCCTCTCTCTTTATCTGGTGTGCAGATAATTGTGAAAGGGGAAATCTCCCTTTTTAGGGGGGAAGCTTTGAAGTCCAGAAGATATCCCTGGGATATAATTTCCAATGCCCAGGGATCCTGAACATCTCTTGCCCATGCCTGGGCGAAGAGTGAAAGTCTGCCCCCTACTAGATCCGTTCCCGGATAGGGGGCCGTTCCTTCATGCTGTCTTAGAGGCAGCAGCAGGCTTTTTTACCTGCTTACCTTTTTCCCAAGTCAGGTTTGGTCTCCAGACCGTCTTGGATTGAGCAAAAGTTCCCTCTTGTTTATTATTAGAGGAAGTTGATGCCGCACCTGCCTTGAAGTTTTGAAAGGCACGAAAATTAGACTGTTTGGCCCTAGATTTGGACCTGTCCTGAGGAAGGGCATGACCATTTCCTCCAGTGATATCAGCAATAATCTCCTTCAACCAGGCCCGAATAGGGTCTGCCCCTTGAAGGGAATGTTAAGCAGCTTAGATTTTGAAGTCACGTCAGCTGACCATGATCTAAGCCATAGCGCTCTGCGCGCCTGTATAGCAAAACCAGAATTCTTAGCCGTTAGTTTAGTCAAATGAACAATGGCATCAGAATAAAAGAATTGGCTAGCTTAAGTGCTCTAAGTTTGCCAAGTATGTCATCCAATGGAGTCTCTACCTGTAAAGCCTCTTCCAGAGACTCAAACCAGTACGCCGCAGCAGCAGTGACAGGGGCAATGCATGCAAGGGGCTGTAGGATAAAACCTTGTTGAATAAATATTTTCTTAAGGTAACCTCTAATTTTTTATCCATTGGATCTAAAAAAAGCACAACTGTCCTCGACAGGGATAGTAGTACACTTTACTAGAGTAGAAACTGCTCCCTCCACCTTAGGGACTGTCTGCCATAAGTCCCGTGTGGTGGCGTCTATTGGAAACATTTTTCTAAAAATAGGAGGGGAAGAGAACGGCACACCTGGTCTATCCCATTCCTTATTAATAATTTCTGTAAACCTTTTAGGTATTTGGAAAAACATCAGTACACACCGGCACTGCAAAGTATTTATCCAGTCTACACAATTTCTCTGGCACTGCAATGGTATCACAGTCATTCAGAGCAGCTAAAACCTCCCTAAGCAACATGCGGAGGTGTTCAAGCTTAAATTTAAATGTAGAAATATTAGAATCAGGTATCTTTCCTGAGTCATTAACATCACCCACTGACTGAAGCTCTCTTTCCTCAGCTTCTGCATATTGTGAGGCAGTATCAGACATGGTTCTTAAAGCGTCAGTATGCTCTGCATTTTGTCTCACCCCAGAGCTATCTCGCTTACCTCTAAGTTCAGGTAGTCTGGCTAATACCGCTGACAGTGTATTATCCATGACTGCCGCCATGTCTTGTAAAGTAAACGCTATGGGCGCCCTAGATGTACTTGACGCCATTTGAGCGTGAGTCCCTTAAGCGGGAGTCAAAGGGTCTGACACGTGGGGAAAGTTAGTCGGCATAACTTCCCCCTCGTCAGATTCCTCTGGTGATAAATTTTTTAAAGACAGAAAATGATCTTTATTGCATAAAATGAAATCAGTACATTTGGTACACATTCTAAGAGGGGGTTCCACCATGGCTTTTAAACATAATAAACAAGGAGTTTCTTCTATGTCAGACATGTTTATACAGACTAGCAATGAGACTAGCAAGCTTGGAAAACACTTTAAATCAAGTTAACAAGCAAATATAAAAAATGGTACTGTGCCTTTAAGAGAAACAAATTTTGTCAGAATTTGAAAAACAGTGAAAAAATGCAGTAAATCAAACGAAATTTTTACAGTGTGTATAATAGACTAACAGAGCATTGCACCCACTTGCAAATGGATGATTAACCCCTTAGTTCAAAAAACGGATCAAAAAAACGAAATAGACGTTTTTTAACAGTCACAACCAACTGCCACAGCAAGCTGTGGCCCTACCTTCCCCAATAAACGACTTTGGAAAGCCTTTGGGCCCTTTAGAGATGTCCTATAGCATTCAGAGGGCCTTTGAGGGAAGCTGGATGTCACAGTTTGTAATTTTAACTGCACCAACTGTAACTTTTATACTACAACAGTGGAAAGCCTCAGGAAACTGTTTCTAGTCAAAATTTAAGCCAGCCATGTGGAAAAAACTAGGCCCCAATAAAGTTTTATCACCAAAGCATATATAAAAACGATTAAACATGGCAGCAAACGTTTTATATTGCAATATCATAACTAGGGTATTACCCCTGGGAGTAAGCATGATACCAGTCGTTATTAAATCACTGTATTCAGGCTTAACTTACATTAATCCGGTATCAGCAGCATTTCCTAGTGTTTTCCATCTCTAGAAAAAATTATAACTGCACATACCTCATAGCAGAATAAACTGCACGCCATTCTCTCGCTGAAGTTACCTCATCTGTGTAATCCCCTCAGACATATGTGAGAACAGCAATGGATCTTAGTTACAACCTGCTAAGATCATAGAAACCTCAGGCAGATTCTTCTTCTATTTACTGTCTGAGATAAAATAGCACAACTCCGGTACTATTTAAAAATAACAAACTTTTGATTGAAGAAAAGAAACTAGCTATATTTAACCACTCTCTCCTACAACATCCTTGCTTGTTGAGAGTTGCAAGAGAATGACTGGGTATGACAGTTAGGGGAGGAGCTATATTGCAGCTCTGCTGTGGGTGTCCTCTTGCAACTTCCTGTTGGGAATGAGAATATCCCACAAGTAATGGATGATCCGTGGACTGGATACACCTTACAAGAGAAATTATATTAGTACTAGGGTGACCATATTGCCGCTTTAAAAAGGTACACATATGAAAAATACATATGACAGGGCTGTTTAAATAAATGTTTTGTATAAGAACCCTGACATATGTATTTTTCATATGTGTTCCTTTTAAAAGCAGCAATATGGTCAGCCTAATTAGTACTAAATTGATAGTTATTAAAGTACACAAAATCTGCAGTGGTAGGCTATATGCCCTGAATGTCACAAGTGATGTCAAATACTAATTTTAGGATCCTTTAAGCATTTAAGACTGTAGACATAAATGACGTTTATGCAAAAAGAAGCAGTAAGGTATAATAATAGGGCATCTTGTGAGTTTACCTCTTGTACAATTCAACAATCTATCTGTCTATCTATCTGTCCATTTATCTCTCTGGGTGTCTTGCAAAAACATCCTCTCAGATTACACACCAGAGTTATATTTGAAACCAATTACTCATGTTAGGGTGAAAGATACAATGACATGGATCAATAATTCAGTGTACTGGAAGGTATAGAACTGTGCAGATACTGAGCCAGATTACAAGTGGAGCTATATTTAATGCTTCCGCTCACATGCTAACTCCATGCTAACTTTTTGTACTCATCGGCTAGCGCTCGTATTACAAGTTGAAAGTAAAAAGTTTTGTTCGCACCTGCCTTTTTTTTTTTAACACCTGAGACCTCATATCTTTTTTTTAAATATTTTTTTTTAAATAGTGTTATTATGAGTGTGAACTTTGTAATATATTTTTGATGTGCTTTGTGACACTTTTTTGTTTTGCAAAACATTTCACCAGAGCTCTGGGGACACGGTATTCATTCTAGCGTACTCACACGTTTGCATTTACTTTCAATTTGTAAAACGAGCAGTAAACCCGATGCACGCAAACAGATGCAATAAACCCCTTTTTGCTTGCGTGTAACTGTTAGCACGCTGCTTGTAATCTGGCCCACTATAAATAACCACTTTGAGAAGACTAAGATTTAAATTGCATCAGTTTTCTAATACTTTAAACTTCTCACTGAAAGAAATAACAATTTTTTTAAAAGATTTCAGTAATAAATGTGCACATTTATTACATGGTAGTCCCCATTTTGGGCTATATTCCGAGTGGTGAACTGTTGTGCGCGAGCAAAAAAGGCGTATATTGTGGCTCCTTGCACACTTCGGAAGTATCGCATGTATTACGAGTTGAAAGAAAATGCGTTCGCTTGAGCACAATTTAATTTAATGAGCGTCTGGTTAGTGCATCTTCTGAGCTCTGGTTAACTATTAAGCTCGAATAAAAAGTGTCACAAAACATCAAAAATACAAGTACAGTTACACTCATAATAACACTATCTAATAAAAATTATTTAAAAAAAATATTGCATAAAAAGGACTTAAGGATATGAGGTCATGGAAAGGTATGAAAAGGTATTTAACATAGGTCATAGGCAGTTAACCCCAGACAGGTCTGGGTGCAAGAACCATAGGGAAAATTACAAAAAAAATTAATACAACACACAGAGAAAGTCCAGCACTCACTTACAATTTTAAATTTAATTTTTTTTGTAATTTTCCCTATGGTTCTTGCACCCAGACCTGTCTGGGGTTAACTGCCTATGACCCTGGGGACAGCACAGGGCTGAGCATGTTACAGGGTCATGGGATGTGTACCCGGTCCGGTGTGAGAGTGCAATCCCCTTCCGTGTTTTGTATATGTCTGGGGTGATTACATAAGCCTGTGCACCCTTCCCTTGTTCCCAGTTTGTTTGGATTTGAGAGCTTGCATTGTGTGGCTGTTTTAGGGTCTCAGGTATTGGAAAGGACCTTGACGTGGTACCTGAGCTTGTCCCATTTGGCCAGATGCGGTAACTAACCTCTCAATTTTTGCTTTTAAATCTTAGCTGAGAGCTTGTAAGTGAGTGCTGGACTTTCTCTCTGTGTTATATATATACTGTATATATATATATATATATATATATATATATATATATATATATATATATACACCTATATATAATTATATAAATATATATTTTAAAAAAAACATCAGACATATTTAGAAATATGTCATTTAGAATAAATAGATCATATTCTGTTATGTGAAGAACATTGGAATGTGAAGTATTTCATGTCGGGTTAGAGCACTTAGTTAAACGCGATTAGGTTTGCGCACAAGTAAGGGTGTTAGGATTTTTCCCCACTTTTCATGCTCCAGTCTAAGGGGGAATACGTTAACGCAGTCCCGATATTCGACTTCGGCTTTTTTCACTCGCTGTGATAGTACGCATGCCAAAACTTTTTTACTTTCAACTTGTAATACACACAATCTGGGCGTGGCCTAAGAGGAACGTGTGTGGTCTAACACAGAGCTCAGTACTCATAGTAGCAGTTTGAGATATACCGCAGGGGATACCTAGTATCTGCACTGGGGATTGCTATAGAAGGGATTGAATACTAATATAGCGTCTTAACCTTTTTGAAATTGCGATATGCATTTTTGTGATTGGTAAAATCAGGCTAAGGCAGTATGAAAAACTGCATAGTTATAACACCACATAGTTAGTACGCTTAGGAGTATGCTAGCTATTCCCTCATTATAGTGAGATACATCAATGTTGAATATGATTAAAATCTCACAAAGCATTTCACTACCAGTGTGTCGCACTGTATACTATTGAATGTGTGTGAATCTGTGTGTATTGAGTTAATCTATTCCAATTTAACTATAGGAAACTAGCTAGAAATTGGCTGACTTTGTTCAATCAAAGCAGTATGCAGGCAGGAGGTCACCTTTGAGTGCATAGGGTGTCTGCTATCAGATGTGAATATGATTTAACTAGCATGTATAATACTGAGATATACAGATAACCAACCGTCTGTCTAAGCTTTCCTATATTGAATATTGAATATAACTAATGACCCACACTACCCCTAGGTCCACACGGCCCTCATGTTTTTAATTGGTAAGACACCAATTTGGGATTAGTGATGAGTTGGGATGTGCACATACCCATCTCTGACATCCATTTTAGTGTCTTATACACTGTTTTTTGTCCATTTGCATATATGTTAATAAAGTGTTTTTTTGTTTTTTTTTAAACCTATATATTTGATACACACAATCTACATGACGCGCACAGAAAGCCTCCGTCTAGTGGAGTTAGCTGAGTTAACACGTGAGCAGGAGCACAGAGTGCCACTCCACTCATTATCTAGCCCTTTATGAGACAAGTAATAAACTCTTGAAAATTAGAGTAAATTGTTCCACTTACAACATTTTTGAAGCGTTGGTGACCTTCGTAGGAATTTACATGAAAGCCGTACACTCTGAGTACATCATTCTCCTGACCTGATGTCAGTACTACATTTACTTTGCTTCCAAGGGTATTAAGAATGAACAAATGCAAAAAATAGGTTTGAGGAGGGCTCAGTCCTTCATCAGACACAAGCAAAAAATGTGGGCAGTTGTCTTTAAGAAATACGTTCCACTGTGCAGACTCAAAGTTTGAGTATTCTGTATGTATAGATGTATGAGTGTTAACTTTCAGGTGAAGTATGAGCTGTGCACGCATCATCAATATATCAGGTTGATCAAAATACAAATATTCTGCCTCCTATGGAATAAAAATATAAAAAAGCATAATAAATAATAATAATAAACACAAGAATGAGCCAAGTGTTCTTGCCACCTAGATTCAGAAATATCCCCTCCCTTGGAAAAAAGCATAGTACAAAATTACAACTTATTGCAAACATTGATATAGATAACACTCCTGGCCTTGTAGTCCTATTTATTAGCCACATACCATATCAGACCTTACTGGTTCATCAGCTAGCAATAATGAATCATAAAACCCCCTGACCCTTCGCCTCATACCCAAATCACACTTTGCATTAGAACCTACTCTTGAAACCGCTCTATGAGTAAAAATCAGATCAGATCTCTGTTACTACAGTTTACCTCCATCTAATTATAGTAAAAATTCTACATTATGAAGGTACTTATTAAAATAATACCGGTAACATATACATTGTCTACGGATACATCTAACACCAAAAAAAAGATAAATTATGCTTACCTGATAATTCCATTTCCATTGTGGGGAGGAGAGTCCACTGCTTCATTCATTACTTTTGGGAAATAAGAACCTAGCCACTAGGAGGAGGCAAAGATACCCCAGCCAAAAACTCAAATACCTCCCCCACTCTCCTCATCCCTCAGTCATTCTGCCGAGGGAACAAGGAAAAGTAGGAGAAATATCAGGGTATAAATGGTGCCAGAAGATAAATTAAATTTAGGAGTTAGGGGAGGGAGACGTGGACTCTCCTTACCAAGATGGAAATTAAATTATCAGGTAAACATAATTTATGTTTTCAATCTAAAGGGGAGGAGAATCCACGGCTTCATTCATTACTTTTGGGAAACATATACCCAAGCTTTAAAGGACACTGAATGAAACCGGCAGGGTAAAAAGGCGGACCCTAATCTGAGGGCACCACAGCCTGTAAAACCTTTCTCCCAAAAACAGGTTTTTGCAGAAGCAAAAACATCAAATTTGTAAAACTTTGTAAAAGTGTGAAAGGAGGACCAGGTAGCCGCCTTACATATCTGCTCCATAGAGGCCTCATTTTTGAAGGCCCAAGATGAAGCCACAGCTCTAGTTGAATGAGCCGTGATCCTTTGAGGAGGCTTATGTCCCGCTGTCTCATAGGTCAAGCGAATCAAGCTCCTCAACCAAAAAGACAAAGAAGTAGAAGAGGCCCTCAGCCCCTTGCGCTTCACGGAATACACCACAAAAAGAGGTGTAGACTGTCTGAAATCCTTCGTAGCTTGAAGATAGAACTTTAAGGCCCGAACCACAATCTCTCCTTAGAAGAAGAAGGGTTAGAACACAAAGAAGGAACAATTATTTCCTGATTGATGTTACGGTTAGACACCACCTTGGGAAGAAACCCCAAACCTGTGTGAAGAACAGCCTTATCTGCATGGAAGACCAGATAAGGAGGCTCAAATTGCAAGGCAGCCAGCTCAGATACTCTGCATGCTGATGCAATGGCCAACAGAAAGAGAACCTTCCAGGACAGAATCTTAATGTCAATAGAATGCATAGGCTCAACTGGAACCCTTTGCAATACCTTAAGGATCAAGTTTAAGCCCCATCATGGAGCAGACTGCCTAAAAACAGGTTCTAGACAGAGCCTGAACAAAAGATTGAATGTCTGGAAGCTCAGTGAATCTCCTGTTCAACAAGACTGATAAAGCCTAAATCTGTACTTTTAAGGAACTGGCGGCAAGACCTTTCTCCAAACCCTCTTGGAAAAAAGACAGAATCCTGGATACCTTTACCTTGTGCCAAGGATATCTGTGTTTCTCACACCAGGACAAGTAAGTCCTCCACACCTTATGGTAGATGCAACGAGTGACTGGCTTTCTTGCCTGAACTAGAGTGTCAATCACACTTTAAAAAAAAACCTCTCTTGGCTAAGACTAAGCGTTCAATCACCACTCAGTCAGCCTCAGAGAAACGAGATTTTTGATGTTGAAAAGAACCCAGTTCCATCAGATCCCTGTCACAGGGTAGCCTCCACGGCAGAAAGGATGATATATCCACCAGATCCGCAAACCACGTCCTCTGCGGCAATGCAGCAACAATCAGGATAGCCAAAGCTCACTCCTGCTTGATTTGTGCCACTACACTAAGTAGAAGTGGTAATGGTGAAAAAATATAAGCTAGGCTAAATCCCCAAGGCACCACTAAGGCATCTATCAGCTCTGCCTGTGGATCTCTCAACCTCGACCCATATCGGGGTAGCTTGCAATTGAGTCTGGATGCCATGAGATCTATCTCCGGCGTTCCCCATCTGAGACAAATCTCCACAAACACTTCGGGGTGAAGAGACCAGGATTGCCTGCTGAGAAAGTCCGCTTCCCATTTGTCCACAAATGGAATGTGGATTGCTGAGAGCAAACAGCTGTGGGACTCCACCCACTCCAAAATCCGAGACACCTCCCTCATTGCTAGGGAGCTTTTCATTCCCCCCTGGTGGTTGATGTAAGCCACCGAGGTAATGTTGTCAGACTGGAATCCGATGAAGCTGAACGACCCCAGAGGAGGCCACGCCCTCAGAGCATTGTAGATTGCTCGAAGTTCCAGAATATTTATCAGAAAGGAGAGACTCCTCCCGAGACCAATTTCCTTGTGCCAATCTGGCACCCCAAAGAGCTCCCTATCCTGCCAGACTCGCGTCAATGGTCACAATCTCCCAGGATGGTCTCATGAAGGCTGTCCCCAGGGACAGATGCTCCGGACGGATCCACCAAGATAGGGAGTCCCTGGTCTGAGCATCCATGGATATCCGCTTAGATAGATCTGAATGATCGCCGTTCCACTGTCTCGACATGCACAATTGAAGAGGTCTGAGATGGAACCTGGGGAAAGGGATGACATCTATGCTGGAAACCATGAACCCGATCATCTCCATACACTGAGCAACCGAAGGGCTTGAGTAAGAATGAAGGGCAAGACAGGAGGACGCAATCTTCCTGCGTTGTTGATCTGTAAAAAATATTTGCATGGACATAGAGTCTATTTTCGTGCCCAGGAACTCCACCCTGTTGCTGGGAACCAGGGAACTCTTTTCTGAGTTGATCTTCCAACCCTGAGATTGAAGTAATAAAATAAGAGCCCTCGAATTATCCTCTGCAAGGCTGAACCACTGCTCCTGGACTAAGATGTCATCAAAATATGGCACCACAGGAATGCCTCTGGATCTGGCCACTGCAAGAACTGCCCCCAGAACCTTCGTAAAGACTCTCAGGCTGTCACCAGGCCGAAGGGAATGGCCGCAAACTGGAAGTGATGGTCTAGAAACGCAAATCTTAGGAACTTGAAGTGGTCCCTGTGAATTGGAACATGAAGGTAAGCATCCTTCAAGTCTATTGTCATCATGAACTGTCCCTCTTGAACTAGGGGCAGAATAGATCTGATCGTTTCCACTTTGAATGATGGAACAGCCAGAAACTTGTTTAAACACTTTAGGTCCAGAATCGTGCGGAATGTGTCCTCCTTCTTTGGAACCACAAAGAGATTTTAATATTACTCTAGACCCCTTTCTGCTCAGGGTACTGGTACAATAACACCTAGAGAGGAGAGATCCCTCACACAATCTAGGAAGGCCTCTCTCTTTTCCGGTCTTGAAGACAGGTTTGACAGGAGGAATCTGCCCCTGGGCGGATGGGACCTGAACACTATCCTGTAACCCTGGGTGACAACCTCCAGAACCCAAGGGTCCTGAATGTCCTGCAACCAGGCTTCGGAGAAGAGAGATAATCTGCTCCCTACTTGGTCTGGAGACCAGTCAGGGGCTGCCCCTTCATGCCGATTTAGCAGGTTTCCAAGTTCCCTTGGACTGATCTGCTTTCGCAATGGGCTGCTGGCACTGGGCCTTGTCCATGCAAAAGGGACGAAAAGTAGATCATTTAGGCTTCGCCTTCTTATCCTGCTGTAGGCATGCTCCCTTGCCTCCAGTAACTGTGGATATGATTGAGTCTAATCCTGGACTGAACAGAATCTTTGCTTGAAAAGGCAGGCACAACAGCCTTGACTTAGAGGTCATGTCCACAGACCAAGACTTTAACCACAGAGCCCTGCAAGCTAAAACGGAAAATCCCGAAACCCTTGCGTTCAGGGGAATAATTTGCATATTGGCATCACAAATGAAAAAATTGGCGACCTTCAACGCCTTAATCTTATCCTGTATCTTGTCAATGGAAGTCTCCCTCTCGACCATATCACACAGGGATTCACACCAATATGTTGCCGCTCCGGCAACCGCAGCTACAGCCTCTGCCAGTTGAAAAACAAACCTGTATGTTAAAACATTTTCCTTAACATGTTTTCCAACTTTTTATACATGGGCTCTTTAAACGACAAACTATCCTCGAGAAGAATAGTCAACTGCTTCGCAAGGGTAGAGATGGCACCATCCACTTTAGGGACAATCCCCCACAGCTCGAGTCCAGAATGGGGAACAGTTTCTTAAAGGAAGAAGAAGGGGAAAAGGAAGAACCTAATTGCTCCCATTCATTCTTAATAATAGACATCTTTACCGAAACCAGGAAGGTCTGAGGCACCACCCTGTCCTTGTATACCTTATCAAGCTTAGGAATCGAAGGTTGCTCTGGAAGCTTCAGTTCTGAAACCATCAGAGTAGTAAGCGCTTGCTTCAGCAAAAAGCACAAATTCTCCATCCTAAACCTAAAGTCAGGCTTCTCCGCAGCCGGAGGGTGAGATGACACAGACTCTGACCCAAAAGGGGCCTCCTCCGAAGAGTCAGAGTGGGCCTTGTCATCGTATAACGCTGCTGATATTTTCATAGGCGTAGACAACCCCTGGGCCGGGCCGCCATGATACACCCTACACTTGCACTTAGCACAATGTGTTAAGGCATGGATCACTTTCGATACCGCCGTTTGAAGTTGATCTGCAAAATCTGACGGCCAACGAATCTCTCCCATGGGAGTAATGGTTGGACCCTGGGGCGCTGCATGTGCACTCGGAGATAAAAGCAGGGAACGCACCTCCCGGGACGGGAAGCCCTCAGAGGTGGACGGCTCAGTAGTACTAGACATCCTTTTAGTTTTAGATGTCACAAATTTATCAAGGCATGTGGAACACAGTTCAGCAGGCTGATTTACAAGAACCTCCTCACAATACACACAGGAATGATACTTTGTTAAAGAGGGAGTACCCTTATGGACTAGGCTAGCTTAAAAAACAGGCACCTTTTTACTCCAATGGTCAGGGCACTCACCATCTCCTATGACCCAGACTACAGAAACCACTTTGTCTCCTATGCCACTGATCAACAGAGGAAGTGAAACTCACACCCGGTCACCTGGGATGCCTCGCAGGACTGCCCCTGCACTAAAGAGAAAACGCGTCAAAATCGTCCGTGCAAATACTCCCAGAAATCAACCTGAAGTTCCACCATTGCCAGCACATGGTGTTATTGCTGCACATAATGCAGCAATAACACAATAAACATTATTATGTATGACCCCTGTTCAATAATCCCCACACTAGGAATATTAACCCTTGATTCCATAAGATAAAAGACGCCACACTGTGACCCTGTCTTTTGTGTAATTAAATTGTATAAAAAATGAAAAGATCTTACCAGAATCAATGCCGTGGAACAGGAACACATCCCTTCAAGTGGGACAGGTAGAAGCATCGCTCCTGACATGGACTTGAGTGCAGAAAGCAGGCAGTGAAACTCGTCAACGCTGATTGCTTGGGGAACTGTTAATATGAGTCAGGATGGTTTCGCAGAAAGACTCTCCCTGCATCTCCGGACTCTAACTTTCATCCAGGCTCTCACTGAGAGGCTGACAGGACTACTTAAAACTCCATTCCCATTCCGAAGAGTACTACTCTCCATAAGAGACTACTCTAAATCTTCGGCACTTCTCTGCCATCCTCCTGTGACGAAAGGCAAATAATGACTGGGGGATGAGGGGAGTGGGGGAGGTATTTGAGCCTTTGGCTGGGGTGTCTTTGCCTCCTCCTGGTGGCCAGGTTCTTATTTCAAAAAAGTAATGAATTAAGCCTTGGACTCTCCTCCCCTTTAGATGGAAATAGGGCTGAGAGTTGAATGGTAGCTGTGATAAATTAAACCAAAAATCAGGGTTAACAACCTATCCTGAATTCAGGTATCATCTTTTATACTGTATGCATTGATAAAGGTCTGTTTGCAGGCCGAAAAGCGTTTGTGTGTATTTAGTCTTGTTAACACAACACACAGAAGAATTCTGGCACTCACTTGCAAGTACACAGCTTAGATTAAAATAAAAAAATGGAAGAGTTTAAGAATGCAGTCTAGGGAGATGTTTGTTTGATTGAGAGCTTGCATTGTTTGACTGTATTAGGGACACAAGATAGGAGAAATCTTGACATGGTCTCTGGGTTTCACCCATTAGGCCATATGCAAAAACTAACTCTTCCATTTTTTATTTTAATCTCAGCTGTGTACTTGCAAGTGAGGGACAGACTTCTTCTATGTGTTGTGTTAATTTGTTTTGTCATTTTCTCAATGGGCTTTGCACCCAGACTGGTCTCGAGTTAACTGCCTGGGTCTTTGGGGATTGTTCAGCTGCCTGTAAGTGCTATTGAGCACACAGGGCTGTGCATTTTTCAGGGTCATGGGATGTGTACCTGGTCCAGTTTGAAAGTGCAGTCTATTTCCATGTTGTGTATGTATCTATAGAGATTACATAATGTGTACCCTTGGGTGGTTTCCAGTTTGTTTGATTGAGAGCTTGCATTGTTTTGCTGTATTAGGGACCCAGGATGGGAGAGACCTTCCATTTGTCCAGATGCAATAACTAACTCTTCCATTTTTTTTAAAATCTTAGCTGTGTACTTGCAAGTGAGGGCCAGACTTCTTCTGTGTGTTGTGTTATATTGTTTTGTAATTTACCCTATGGGCTTTGCACCCAAACTGGTCTGGGGTTAACTGCCTGGGTCTCTGGGGATTGTGCAGCCTGTAAGTGCTATTGAACAACCAGGGTTGTGCATTGTGCAGGGTCATAGGATGTGTACCCGGTCCAGTTTGACAGGGCTGTCTATTTCCATGTTTTGTTTGTATTTAGTCTTGGCCTATCTCATATACACACCCCTAACTGATGCCAAGGTTCTAGCATATCGACCTGGAATACTTGGGGGTTGCGTCTATGTGACAGACCAAGCAATTTGGTGTGTAAATCATGTGATGTGGCTGTGTAAGCATTTGCTTTTGAGGATAGGTTGTTAACCCTTAAAGGATCAGTTACAGTTTTGTGGTTTAATTTATCACAGTTATCTTTCAATTCTCACTCCTAATTTTTGGCCTTTGATGCATCCGGAGACAATGTATATGTAACCGGCATTATTTTAACTAGTATCTTAATAAAGTAGGAATTTTACTATAATTAGAAGGTAGTGTGCCCAATCCTTTCTTTCTTCTCCCTTTTTGTTTTGGATTTGTAACTTACTTGAGCGGTAAGGCAGCACCAAATTGGGAATAAATATTTTTTTATTTCCCAGTCCGTTTTTCTAAATTAAACCACACCAATAACAGTAATATTTTTTTTTCCTGCAGTTTACCTGTCAGCCCCATACTAACACCAGAGCCCAGATCCTGTATCATCTCTGTATGCCCCTTGCCCACATCAGACCCAAGATCAGACTTCTGTCCTTATATGTTGCATTTTTTTTTATATTAAAAAGGATTAATGCACAGACTGAGTTAAAGGGATACTAAACCCCCATTTTTTCTTTTATGATTCGCATAGAGCATCCAATTTTAAGCAACTTCCTAATTTACTCCTATTTTCATTTTTTCTTTGTTCTCATGGAATCTTTATTTGAATAAGCAGGAATGAAAGCTTAGGAGCCGGCCCATTTTTTGTTTAGTATCTTGGATAGCGCTTGCTGATTGATGGCTACATTTAACCACCAATCAGCAAGTGCTACCCAGGTGCTGAACTTAAAATTGTCTGGCTCCTAAGCTTTCATTCCTTCTTTTTAAATAAAGATATCAAGAGAACGAAGAAAATTTCATAATAGGAGTAAATTAGAAAGTTGCTTAAAATTACATGCTCTATCCGAATCATGAAAAAAAAAAAATTGGGTTTAATATTCCTTTAAATTGTTGCATGTCACAGATACTACAGATTATTCTACAATCACTTCAATTACCGTAAAAAAAACAATAACATAGTTTCCTCCTTTCGTGGTCAGATTCTGTAAATATCGTTCAACCAAGAAAATGAAGTGCAGATCCTGTCCCTTCTGTAGCGTCTCATCAGAAATGCAACTTATCAATAGGGAATCACCATCAATCAGGAAAAATTCAGATTCAACATAATCATTAAGCAGACTAGAAAACCTGAAATGACAAAAATATTAAAAATGTATATTCTTATTTTATATTATGTTATATTTACATTACATATAAATATTGTATTGATTACAACACACAAACACACATACTGTGTGTATATATGTGTATATATATATATATGTGTGTGTGTATATATATATATATTACAAAGAAGAGAATTATTCAGCACTTGGAGAATACTGTGGGTTATTTGTAGTGTTTTTTACATATATATATATATATATATACACTTCTATTCCCTATAAGTGTTTTAAGATAACAAGTATATACAGTATATATACAGTATATATCTCTAATAGTCCCACACAAATTTAAAATGGATAGTCTTTGGAGCAGAGTTTTTCACACAGTCCGCAGTACTGGTTCCTGAGTACCAAAAAGACACGGCAGCTCGTTTGGTATGGAGCGATCCCCTGTAGAATGAGGTCCCTCCCAAGTGTCTGGAAAAATGTAGAGATAGACAAGCACACAGAGGCACTCCTAGTGTAATACGTTTTTTATATTGATATACGTGTAAAAAGAAGAAATATCCGTACTCACTTGGTTTTACCTCGTTCACTATGAGGTATTTTTTCAGCACTGTGTTAGTAGATGTTCACTCCTTGATCGAGAATCCTCCTATATCCCTTAAAATGGCCGAGGTTTTTCTAGAGTCCTTAGAGCTGATGTTCAATCAGTACTATGGAACTTGCTACGGGCAGTAAGGGGTTAAAGAGTCCTGCTGCTATTTTAACAGGAGTGCAGCTTTTGTTTCAGTGTTTAAGGAGTTTACTAACACGTGTTTTTTACACTTAAAAGCAAGATTTTTAATATACAAAATGAGCTTAATACATATATATATATATATATATATATATATATATATATATATATATATATATATATATATATATATATATATACACACAGTGAAAGATCAACAAACAAGAGACTTTCTTCCTATTTACGGAAGAGTACTTCAGATTACAAATGTCTACAATCAACAATTAAAAATAGCCATAGTCAGAAACCTGTTACAGGGTTATTTGGTAATCCTGTTCCTTGCTGACTAATTTGCTCTATGAACAAGAATATTTACAAATATAGAGCGTTTAAGGTATATAACAGCTACTGAACTGTTTAACAATGTGCAGCAGCTGTTACCTTATTTTCCTCCGTGTGAAAACAGTGAGTGTCATGACGTGTGGACACACAGATGTAATCAAAATTATTCAACCCCCATTGCAAATCCCGTTTATTGTCAAAATGTACAGACTTTTAGCTATTTGCAATGAACAAATTAAAATATCAAAAAAACATAATTTATGCTTACCTGATAAATTCCTTTCTTCTGTAGTGTGATCAGTCCACGGGTCATCATTACTTGTGGGATATTAACTGCTCCCCCACAGGAAGTGCAAGAGGATTCACCCAGCAGAGTTGCTATATAGCTCCTCCCCTCTACGTCACCTCCAGTCATTCGACCAAGGACCAACGAGAAAGGAGAAGCCAAGGGTGTAGTGGTGACTGGAGTATAATTTAAAAGATATTTACCTGCCTTAAAAAACAGGGCGGGCCGTGGACTGATAACACTACAGAAGAAAGGAATTTATCAGGTAAGCATAAATTATGTTTTCTTCTGTTAAGTGTGATCAGTCCATGGGTCATCATTACTTGTGGGATACCAATACCAAAGCAAAAGTACACGGATGACGGGAGGGATAGGCAGGCTCTTTATACAGAAGGAACCACTGCCTGAAGAACCTTTCTCCCAAAAATAGCCTCCGAGGAAGCAAAAGTGTCAAATTTGGAAAATTTGGAAAAAGTATGAAGCGAAGACCAAGTTGCAGCCTTGCAAATCTGTTCAACAGAGGCCTCATTCTTAAAGGCCCAAGTGGAAGCCACAGCTCTAGTGGAATGAGCTGTAATTCTTTCAGGAGGCTGCTGTCCAGCAGTCTCATAAGCTAAACGAATTATGCTACGAAGCCAAAAAGAGAGAGAGGTAGCAGAAGCTTTTTGACCTCTCCTCTGACCAGAGTAAACGACAAACAGGGAAGACGTTTGTCGAAAATCTTTAGCTGCCTGTAAATAAAATTTAAGGGCACGAACTACATCCAGATTGTGCAAAAGACGTTCCTTCCTCGAAGAAGGATTTGGGCACAAGGATGGAACAACAATCTCCTGATTGATATTCCTGTTAGTGACTACCTTAGGTAAGAACCCAGGCTTAGTACGCAGAACTACCTTATCCGAGTGAAAAATCAAATAAGGAGAATCACAATGTAAGGCTGATAACTCAGAGACTCTTCGAGCCGAGGAAATAGCCATTAAAAATAGAACTTTCCAAGATAACAACTTTATATCAATGGAATGAAGGGGTTCAAACGGAACACCCTGTAAAACGTTAAGAACAAGGTTTAAACTCCATGGTGGAGCCACAGCTTTAAACACAGGTTTAATCCTGGCCAAAGCCTGACAAAAAGCCTGAACGTCTGGAACTTCTGACAGACGCTTGTGTAACAGAATGGACAGAGCTGAGATCTGTCCCTTTAAGGAACTAGCGGATAACCACTTTTCTAAACCCTCTTGTAGAAAAGACAATATCCTAGGAATCCTAACCTTACTCCAAGAGTAACCTTTGGATTCGCACCAATATAGGTATTTACGCCATATTTTATGGTAAATCTTTCTGGTAACAGGCTTCCTAGCCTGTATTAAGGTATCAATAACTGACTCAGAAAAACCACGCTTTGATAAGATCAAGCGTTCAATTTCCAAGCAGTCAGCTTCAGAGAAGTTAGATTTTGATGTTTGAAAGGACCCTGAATCAGAAGGTCCTGTTTCAGAGGTAACAACCAAGGTGGACAGAATGACATGTCCACCAGATCTGTATACCAAGTCCTGCGTGGCCATGCAGGCGCTATTAGAATCACTGATGCTTTCTCCTGTTTGATTCTGGCAATCAATCGAGGAAGCATCGGGAAAGGTGGAAACACATAAGCCATCCTGAAGGTCCATGGTGCTGTCAAGGCATCTATCAGGACCGCTCCCGGATCCCTGGATTTGGACCCGTAGCGCGGAAGCTTGGCGTTCTGTCGAGACGCCATGAGATCTATCTCTGGTTTGCCCCAACGTCGAAGTATTTGGGCAAAGACCTCTGGATGAAGTTCCCACTCCCCCGGATGAAAAGTCTGACGACTTAAGAAATCCGCCTCCCAGTTCTCCACTCCCGGGATGTGGATTGCAGACAGGTGGCAAGAGTGAGACTCTGCCCAGCGAATTATCTTCGATACTTCCATCATTGCTAGGGAGCTTCTTGTCCCTCCCTGATGGTTGATATAAGCTACAGTCGTGATGTTGTCCGACTGGAACCTGATGAACCCCCGAGTTGCTAACTGGGGCCAAGCCAGAAGAGCATTGAGGACTGCTCTCAATTCCAGAATGTTTATTGGAAGAAGACTCTCCTCCTGATTCCATAGTCCCTGAGCCTTCAGAGAATTCCAGACAGCGCCCCAACCTAGTAGGCTGGCGTCTGTTGTTACAATTGACCAGTCTGGCCTGCTGAATGGCATTCCCCTGGACAGATGTGGCCGATAAAGCCACCATAGAAGAGAATTTCTGGTCTCTTGAATGGAATGAAGGACACGGCATGCATTTTGAAGTTTTGTTAACCTGTCCTCTGTCAGGTAAATCTTCATTTCTACAGAATCTATCAGAGTCCCCAGGAAGGGAACTCTTGTGAGTGGAAAGAGAGAACTTTTCTCTTCGTTCACTTTCCATCCATGCAACCTTAGAAATGCCAGTACTATCTCTGTATGAGATTTGGCAGTTTGAAAGCTTGAAGCTTGTATCAGTATGTCGTCTAAGTACGGAGCTACTGAAATTCCTCGCGGTCTTAGTACCGCCAGAAGAGTGCCCAGAACCTTTGTGAAGATTCTTGGAGCCGTAGCCAGTCCGAATGGAAGAGCTACAAACTGGTAATGCCTGTCTAAAAAGGCAAACCTTAGATACCGGTAATGACTTCTGTGAATCGGTATGTGAAGGTAAGCATCCTTTAAATCCACTGTGGTCAAGTACTGACCCTCTTGGATCATGGGCAAAATTGTTCGAATAGTTTCCATCTTGAACGATGGAACTCTTAGGAATTTGTTTAGGATCTTTAAATCCAAGATTGGCCTGAAGGTTCCCTCTTTTTTGGGAACTACAAACAGATTTGAGTAAAACCCTTGTCCTTGTTCCAACCGCGGAACTGGATGGATCACTCCCATTAATAAAAGATCTTGTACGCAGCGTAGAAACGCTTCCTTCTTTGTTAGGTTTGTTGACAACCTTGACAGATGAAATCTCCCTCTTGGGGGAGAGGATTTGAAGTCCAGAAGGTATCCCTGAGATATGATCTCTAACGCCCAGGGATCCTGAACATCTCTTGCCCAAGCCTGGGCGAAGAGGGAAAGTCTGCCCCCCACTAGATCCGGTCCCGGATCGGGGGCCCTCAATTCATGCTGTCTTAGGGGCAGCAGCAGGTTTTCTGGCCTGTTTGCCCCTGTTCCAGGACTGGTTAGGTTTCCAGCCTTGTCTGTAGCGAGCAACAGCTCCTTCCTGTTTTGGTGCAGAGGAAGTTGATGCTGCTCCTGCTTTGAAATTACGAAAGGAACGAAAATTGGACTGTCTAGCCTTGGCTTTGGCCTTGTCCTGAGGCAGGGCATGACCTTTACCTCCTGTAATGTCATCAATAATCTCTTTCAAGCCGGGCCCGAATAAGGTCTGCCCTTTGAAAGGAATATTAAGCAATTTAGATTTAGACGTAACATCAGCTGACCAGGATTTTAGCCACAGAGCTCTGCGTGCCTGAATGGCGAATCCTGAAATTTTAGCCGCAAGTTTAGTTAAATGTACTACGGCATCTGAAATAAATGAATTAGCTAACTTAAGGAATTTAAGTTTGTGTGTGATGTCATCTAGTGTGGATGATTGAAGTGTCTCTTCCAGAGACTCAAACCAAAATGCTGCTGCAGCCGTGACAGGCGCAATACATGCAAGAGGTTGCAATATAAACCCTTGTTGAACAAACATTTTCTTAAGGTAAACCTCTAATTTTTTATCCATTGGATCTGAAAAAGCACAGCTATCCTCCACTGGGATAGTGGTACGCTTAGCTAAAGTAGAAACTGCTCCCTCCACCTTAGGGACCATTTGCCATAAGTCCCGTGTGGCGGCGTCTATTGGAAACATTTTTCTGAATATAGGAGGGGGTGAGAAAGGCACACCGGGTCTATCCCACTCCTTAGTAATAATGTCAGTAAGTCTCTTAGGTATAGGAAAAACGTCAGTACTCGTCGGTACCGCAAAATATTTATCCAACCTACACATTTTTTCTGGGATTGCAACTGTGTTACAATCATTCAGAGCCGCTAATACCTCCCCTAGTAACACACAGAGGTTCTCAAGCTTAAATTTAAAATTTGAAATGTCTGAGTCCAGTTTATTTGGATCAGAACCGTCACCCACAGAATGAAGCTCTCCGTCTTCACGTTCTGCAAACTGTGACGCAGTATCAGACATGGCCCTTGCATTATCAGCGCACTCTGTTCTCATCCCAGAGTGAACACGTTTAACTCTTAGTTCTGGTAGTTTAGCCAAAACTTCAGTCATAACAGTAGCCATATCTTGTAATGTGATTTGTAATGGCCGCCCAGATGCACTCGGCGCTACAATATCACGCACCTCCTGAGCGGGAGATGCAGGTACTGACACGTGAGGCGAGTTAGTCGGCATAACTCTCCCCTCGTTGTTTGGTGAAATATGTTCAATTTGTACAGATTGACTATTTTTTAAAGTAGCATCAATACATTTAGTACATAAATTTCTATTGGGCTCCACTTTGGCATTAACACATATAGCACAGAGATATTCCTCTGAATCAGACATGTTTAACACACTAGCAAATAAACAGCAACTTGGAAATACTTTTCAAAGTAATTTACAAATAATATGAAAACGAACTGTGCCTTTAAGAAGCACAGAAAAATATTATAACAGATAAAATAATTAAGTTATAGCATCAATCTTTGTCAGAATATACAGTTTTAGCAAAGGATTGTTCCCCTCAGCAAATGATAACTAACCCAGGCAGCAGAAAAAAATACACAAATAAACGTTTTTTATATCACAGTTAATACAATCAGCACAGCTCTGCTGTAATGATTACTTCCCTCAAAAAAGACTCTTGAGATCCCTGAACTCTGTAGAGATGAACCGGATCATGCAGGAAGAAAATGAACCTCTGACTGAGTTTTTCTGATGCATAGTAAAAGCGCCAAAAATGGCCCCTCCCCCACACACATAACAGTGAGAGGGATCAGTGAACTGCTCTAATTTAAATCAAAACTATTGCCAAGTGGAAAAAAAGTGCCCAAAACATTTTTTCACCCAGTACCTCAGAGAAAAAAACGTTTTTACATGCCAGCAAAAAAACGTTTTACCTCAATAATTAATTGTCATTTAAAACCTATTGCAAGTCCCTGCAAAATAGGTTAAGTCTATGTATACAGTTTAAAAGCCAGAGAAGTACCATTTCCCAGAAAACTGAAGTGTAAAATATACATACATGACAGCCTGATATCAGCTACATCTACTGCATTCAAGGCTGAGTTTACATTATAACGGTATGGAAGGATTTTCTCATCAATTCCATGTCAGAAAATAATAAACTGCTACATACCTCTTTGCAGATTAATCTGCCTGCTGTCCCCTGATCTGAAGTTTACCTCTCCTCAGATGGCCGAGAAACAGCAATATGATCTTAACTACTCCGGCTAAAATCATAGAAAAACTCAGGTAGATTCTTCTTCAAATTCTACCAGAGAAGGAATAACACACTCCGGTGCTATTATAAAATAACAAACTTTTGATTGAAGATATAAAAACTAAATATATCACCATAGTCCTCTCACACATCCTATCTAGTCGTTGGGTGCAAGAGAATGACTGGAGGTGACGTAGAGGGGAGGAGCTATATAGCAACTCTGCTGGGTGAATCCTCTTGCACTTCCTGTGGGGGAGCAGTTAATATCCCACAAGTAATGATGACCCGTGGACTGATCACACTTAACAGAAGAAATGATTTACACACTCTATCAGACCAGCACTATACTCAATGTAGACAGGAACTACCATGAGCTACTGCCCAGCTCACATTCAATATAAAAGCACCCTACATCCTTTTCTGGAGATAAATTATTGTTTTAGAGATTTCTTTGGTCTTATATCTGCCTTAATCAAGACATCTCGTAAATTACCACTCCTCTAAAAAGCAGTCATGGGAAAACATTTAAACTCCTCAACATCCGCAATGCATTCACCTACAAGATGACACTGTTTAGGTATCACAGACATTTTGGGATTCTGTTCTTTTGAGCGATGAAACAAAACTGGAACTTTTAGGCCCGGTGGATCAGCGGTATGTCTGGAGGAGGAAGAATGAAGCATACGCTGAAAAGAACCCTCTGCCTACAGTTAAGCATGGTGGTGGCTCGGTGATACTCTGGGGCTGCTTTGCATCCTCTGGCACTGGAAACCTGCTGCGTGTGGAAGGCAAGATGGATTAACTCAAGTATCAGGAAATCCTAGGAGAAAACATCTCGGATGCAAAAACAGGACGCCAAAGTCCCAGGGAGGTGCGCTTGTGCAACAAATGGTATAAAGACTGTAACGGCTGCACTCTTAAAAAAGGAGATCCAACGATGTTGACCTGAAAAAGGAAGAGAGGCGCCACATGGTGTAGTATAGACAAAAATAGCCCCGCAGGAGAGTGATTACCCTGAACCCTTAGCAATGGAAACTCACAGAGGGAGCGGCACAACAGGAGTGCCAGGCAAGACAGCACAGGACACTCAGAGTCACCCGTATGACTCACAGCATCGACTGGAACGTACAATGTTGGGTCAGGTGACCAGCGGCATCCAATCCAGGAGCGCCGACTGTCCGACAGCTGACGCCAGATAGGCTTGGAGATGCAGACAGAGAGAGCTGAGCGTGGCCAACAAGGGGAGCGCTACAACCAGCAGTAAAACGGGCACAGTTGGCCCAAAAATGGTGATAAGACTCTTAGAAGCAAGAGTAAGTGGACAAGCAGGTGGATATAAAAAGTGTATATTTATTAAAATACACAGATAAATAGCAACGCGTTTCTCAGCAAAACATGCTGTTTCATCTGGCTTTTTCTTTTTTAGGAGAAAACATCATGCTTTCTGTGAGGAAGCTGAAGCTTGGGCGTCATTGAACCTTCCAACAGGACAATGATCCCAAGCATACCTCAAATTCCACCAAGGCTTGGTTGCAGAAGAAGTCATGGAAGATTCTACAGTAGCCATTACAGTCACCTGACTTGAATCCCATAGAAAATCTCTGGTTGCAGCACACAAACCCAAGAATATTACTGAACTAGAGGCTATTGCTCATGAGGAATGGGCTAAGTTTCCTCAGGAAAACTGCCAAAAGCTGGTGTATGGCTATGCATCTTGTTTGCAGCAGGTCATAACAGCAAAAGTGTGCTCTATTTCTAAAGATGCTTGCCATGAAGGGGTTGAATCATTTTGAGACTGCAGAATTCATTAAAAGTTGCATTTTCAGTTGAATTTGGGAAAAAAACACTTAAAGTATTCGTTGTGTTGAGCTATTTCAATTGCTTTTGTTTGATTTGTTCATTGCAAACAGCTGAAAATACATTTTGACAATAAACCTGGTTTGCAATGGGGGTTAATTATTTTGATTACAGCTGTATATTTCATTGGTCACTAATAGTTTTATTACTAGAAAACTTTACAGGAATAGAGGGAATGAAATGATAACAGCTAATGTTGTCCTGTTACCATTTTAGGTCAGTGGTAACTAAGGGGTTAAAGGAAGATGAAACCAAAACTTTCCTTTTTGTAATTCAGATAGGGCATACATTTTTGAAAAAGATTTCAATTTTCTTCTGTTATCAAAAATATTACCTAGGCATGCATCTGGAGAATTATATGGCAATAGTTTATGGCAACAGTATTATAACATTCAATATTCAGTTGTATGTAACATTGCTAAAGCATTCTTGCAAACTGCTGCCGTATAGTGCTCTAGACATGTGCAAGCTGCTGCGCCTACCTATATGATTTTCAACAAAGGATACCAAGCAAAACAAAGTAAATTTACAACCACCAAAAAACACCCATGCTAAATAGTTTCTAAATTTTGTCCTGAGTTTAGAAATACCCAATGTTTACATGTTCTTTCCTTTTTTTGCAAGTTATAGGGCAATAAGTACAAGTAGCACTTTGCTATTTCCAAACCATTTTTTTCCCTCCAAAATTAGGGATAGTTACATTGTAATACTGATATCTGTCAGTCTGATTTAGATAGAGCATGACATTTTAAGCAATTTCTCATTTATTCCTATTATCAACTTTTCATCGTTCTCGTGCTATCTTTATTTGAAAAGGCAGGAATCTAAGCTTAGGAGCTGGCCCATTTTTGGTTTAGAACCCTGGATAGCCCGTGCTGATTGGTGAGTCACACTAATATTTTTTCCCAGTGCATATAACAGCAAAGTCCAGCGCACCCGGCAGCAATGAGACTCAACAAGTAAATAATGCCAAGTAGTTACCTGTTTATTTAGAACATGTGGAAAAAAGGGCTAAACAAGCCAAATATGCCTTATAGCAAAGTACTCCAACACGTAAGGAAATGACAGCAAAAGACAGGCAGCAGTATAGGGGAAAAAATAGGTCAGACGCGTTTCCTTATGTTGCTACATAGTAATCCTCAGTGACCATGTCTGTTCCCACAATTCAGTGCCTTAAATACAGAGCTGTTGTTCAATCACAGCAATTAAAGGGCTAATTAATGTATAGCCAATCATTAAAGACAAGTGAATGTGTGCAGAACATGTCACTGGAGTTACAATGTCTTAACAAAAAAATATATATGTGCTTATAAAATATTTGACTGATGTATACATATGATCAATTAGGCACTAAAAGAATACACAAAAAATGTGAATGCAAAAATATACAAATATTATTTACCTGTAAAAAATGATAAATGTAAATAAATAATTGCACAAAAGTATAGACTTAAATATACTTCTAATTTCACAAAAAATAATAGTGCCACATTGAATTTGATATACAAATACTAGTGAATACTGAGTCAATAAGCAAAAAGCAAAAAACTAAATAAAGTGAAAGAGATTACAATAAAGATAGAAAATAAGAACTCTATTGATCTACAAATAATCTTACATCCCAATCAAAATTTAAACCTGCCGGCACTCTAGTGCCCAACTGAAAAATCCAATATACTTCTCTCTTACTGAGAGCAGTTCCTCTGTTACCACCTCTTGGGTGTCTAGAGATCAATTGGATTGCTTGAAATGTCAGCAATGAACTATCAGAATTGTGGTGTCTTTTGAAATGCAGGGAGATGGGGGTAGTGGACTCTGGGTCATCAATTGAGCGTAAATGCTCAAGAAAGCGATCCTTTAACGCACGTGTCGTTTGTCCCACGTACTGCCTGAAACACCCCCTGCAGGTCAAAAGATATATGACATAACAAGAATTGCATGTCATATGTTCACGAATTTCAAATGTCTTGTGGCTGTTGCTGGATGTAAAACTGGCGCCAAATGACGCATAGGCACAAGACTTACATCTCTTACTGCCACATTTGAAGAAACCAGGTTTTATAGAAAGCCAATTTCTTTCCTTTTTTTGCAAGTTATAGGGCAATAAGTACAAGTAGCACTTTGCTATTTCCAAACCATTTTTTTTCCCCTCCAAAATTAGGGATAGTTACATTGTAATACTGATATCTGTCAGTCTGATTTAGATAGAGCATGACATTTTAAGCAATTTCTCATTTATTCCTATTATCAACTTTTCATCGTTCTCGTGCTATCTTTATTTGAAAAGGCAGGAATCTAAGCTTAGGAGCTGGCCCATTTTTGGTTTAGAACCCTGGATAGCCCTTGCTGATTGGTGAGTCACACTAATATTGTTCCCCAGTGCATATAAAAGTTATATTTACACTATACTGTAGTCTATTAAGTGTGGAATAGCATTATGTTTTAAAAAAACAATATCATACATTAATTAAAAAATACTTTATTGCTAAAAGATGCTAATCATCATCTGAACCTTCAGTGAGTTATAATCATTTTGCTGACTGTGTCATTGAGGCCTATTTATGAAATGTCTGTCAGACCTGACCCGACAGTGCGGATCAGGTCCGACAGACATCGCTAAATGAGGAGAGCAATACGCTCTCCGTATTCAGCATTGCACCAGCAGCTCTTGTGAGCTGCAGGTGCAACGCTGCCCCCTGCAGACTCACGGCCAATCGGCTGCCAGCAGGGAGGTGTCAATCAACCCAATCGTACTCGATCGTGTTGAATTCCAGCGATTCCTGTCCGCCTCATCAGAGCAGGCGGACAGGGTTATGGAGCAGCAGTCTTTAGACCTCTGCTTCATAACTGGTGTTTCTGGCGAGCTTGATAGATAGGCCCCTATATGTATATATGTGTATTTATGTGTATATATGTGTATACATGTGTATGTATGTGTTTATATGCATATATATGTGTATTCATGAGCAATACGCTCTCCGTATTCAGCATTGCACCAGCAGCTCTTGTGAGCTGCTGGTGCAACACCGCCCCCTGCAGACTCGTGGCCAATCGGCTGCCAGCAGGGAGGTGTCAATCAACCCGATCGTACTCGATCGGGTTGAATTCCAGCGATTCCTGTCCGCCTCATCAGAGCAGGTGGACAGGGTTATGGAGGAGCGGTCTTTAGACCGCTGCTTCATAACTGGTGTTTCTTGTGAGCCTGCAGGCTCGCCAGAAACACGGGCCCTCAAGCTCCAAACGGAGCTTGATAGATAGGCCCCTATATGTATATATGTGTATTTATGTGTATATATGTGTATGTATGTGTTTATATGCATATATATGTGTATTCATGTTTATGTGTATATATGTGTATACATGTGTATGTATGTGTTTATATGCATATATATGTGTATTCATGTTTATGTGTATATATATGTGTATACATGTGTATGTATGTGTTTATATGCATATATATGTGTATTCATGTTTATGTGTATATATGTGTATTTATGTGTGTATATGTGTATTCATGTTTATGTGTATATATGTGTATTCATGTTTATGTGTATATATGTGTATTTATGTGTATATATGTGTATTCATGTTTATTTATGTGTATATATGTGTATTCATGTTTATGTGTATATATGTGTATTTATGTGTATATATGTGTATACATGTTTATGTATGTGTTTATATGCATATATATGTGTATTCATGTTTATGTGTATATATGTGTATTTATGTGTATATATGTGTATTCATGTTTATGTGTATATATGTGTATTCATGTTAATGTGTATATATGTGTATTTATGTGTATATATGTGTAGTCATGTTTATGTGTATATATGTGTATTTATGTGTATATATGTGTAGTCATGTTTATGTGTATATATGTGTATTTATGTGTATATATGTGTATGAATGTGTTTATATGCATATATATGTGTATTCATGTTTATGTGTATATATGTGTATTTATGTGTATATATGTGTATGAATGTGTTTATATGCATATATATGTGTATTCATGTTTATGTGTATATATGTTGGAACTTGGAAATATGGAGCTGTTAGAATTGCTTGAAACAGGGTTGCCACAAAACTTCAATTTGTAAAAAGAACAATATCTGCGAAGCACAATACAGTGAAGTGCAATAAAATGAGGTATGCTATGAATATATATATATATTTTTTTTGGTAATAAGAGATGATGCTGCTTCCAAAACTCCAATTAGTAGACATGTGCATTAGTTTACTTATGAATGAAAAATTGTTAATGAAACACAAAGATTTGTCTCGTTTACACAAAATGAATATCCAAACAAATGCAGCAATTTTTTAAAGAAAATGAATGAATAATGATGACATAGTCAGTATTCATTAATTTCCTTTAAATAGTTAAAATACTAACCTTTAGTGTGCTGGAGAGTCTGTTCTCTTCTTCACAAAGCTCCAGCTGTGCTAAAAGGAGGCTTAGCACGGCGGCTTCCAGCTCCTGCAATAAAGGAGAAGTTCCTTTGGTACCGGCCTTAAAAGCCACAGTGCTAAGCCTCCTATTAGTGCGGCCGGGCTCTGTGAAGAAGAGGAGCAGGTTAGCGACAAGTGAACTTTTTCACCTATTACTTTGGAACATTTATATTCATTTATAGAAAATTAATGTAAATACTTCACGAATGGTTGGTATTCATTTAGTTTAAATTAAGATGAATACTAAATAACACGGGTAATGATTTTTTGAAATACAAAGTATTTTGAATATTCAGAATGAAATATTTGTCCAAACTGAAAATTTCGACCATGCTCCAATTAGTTCTACAAGTTAGCATATGAGTTGCTAAGGGCTTTGGCATCAGCAAAGCAAAGCAGCTGGATAGAGATAAACTGAAACCCCAAAAAGTGATGCTGAAAAGCATTGTGAGAGCTAAAGAAGTTTTAAAAACACGTTGAGATCTGTGCATATCCTAAAAGGACTAATTAAGTAAAAAATTGTTTGCATAAAAAAATTGTTTAAAAATTGCTGGCAAGTATTTTAAAATAGTGTTTAAAAATAAACAAAAATACTTAAATAGCCATGCTGTCTGGAGCAATCTACTCCACCCCCCTTAGTGTTTAGACAAAGGCATTGTATTTCAACTGAGTTCACAGCTTCTAGGCATGCTCCAGCAGATAATCCCTGTTCACTTTTGCATTCTACCAAAACAACAATAGATATAGATACAGTCATAGAAGGAAATGTGTGGGGGAGTTAGAGCTTTACAATTCGGAAACTTAAAAGAAAGGGTTAATGGCGAGGCACTACAGTATAAATTTGCAGGTAAAGTAATTCAAGTACATATTATTATTTTTTGTCTCTATCTTAACTTGTTTTATGTCCCTTTAAAGTATATTGCAGGGGTGGAGAATGGATCTAAAAGGCAGCAATAAAGTCTAACAGAGCAAGTAGTGAGAAATAACCTTTTTAAGACCATCACTTTTCCTATCTCTGTAATTGTGGTTTTAATCAAATGTGAAAAAAGCTAGTTTAAAGATGGTCAAGTAGTAAGGAACTGGAAAAAAAAATACTTTTGAGGATGGGGTAGGATTTTCAGTGAGTGGTAAGTCAGAAAAAAATTATATGGGTTTGTATTGGGGTTACAGTGTGAGAAACAGAGGGATATTTCATCCTCTGTCATTAGAGATAAAGCAACTGAGAGTTGGTGATTGGAAAGGGGCTGAAGACAAGTAAATAAGTTCATGCGGAAGTAATTAAATTATTAATGGTAAATGGTATTTATTATAGAGCTCTCTGCTTGTGAGATTAGATGTGGAAGAGAAGTAGAAGTACAGTAAGGTCTCTGCTAGTAAAATTAGATTAGAAATGAGACTCAAGAGGACAATGTGGTCTCTGCTTGTGAGATTAGATGGGGAGGAGATGAAGGAGTACAGTATGGTCTCTGCTTCTGATGTTCAGTGGGGAGGATATACAGGCACAGTGAGGTCTTTGCTTGTGATATTCGATGGGAGGAGATTCAGGAGGACAGTGAGCTCTCTGCTTGTGATATTAGATGGGGTGAGATGCAGGAGGACAATCAGATCTCTGTGAGATTCGATGGGTGAGGAGATGCATGTGAACAGTGAGGTTTCTGCTTGTAAGATTAGATTGGGAGGAGATTCAAGAGGGCAGTAAGGTTTCTACTTCTGAGATTAGATGGGGAGGAGATGAAAAAAGACTGTGTGGAACCGCTGTAGGATTAGACAAACAAGGACATTTAGGAAGACAGTGAGATATCTGCTAATGTGATCTTAGAAGAGGTGATCTTAGAAGAGATGCAGGAGGACAGTGGAGTATTATGAAAGCAGAGAAGAGGCATTTGGGATTAAAGACAAAGAGGATATGATCAAGAAAAAACAAGCTTTCTTGGATGGATTAAAAGCAGGTGTATAAGACTATATGATAGATGTATATTCAAGGATGCCTGCTTAAGTGTGGATTTCCTTCAAAAGTACTCAACAATGCAAGATACATTTTGTAGTAAGCAAGAGTGTATAGATTACCAGGCCTGTGGTTTTGAGTGTTTGAAGAAATTTAAAGGAATAGTCTAGTCAAAATTAAACTTTCATGATTTGGGTAGAGCATGCGATTTTAAGCAACTTTCTAATTTAATCCTATTATCAATTTTTCTTTGTTCTCTTGGTATCTTTATTTGAAAAAGCAAAAGTGTAAGCTTAGGAGCCAGTCCATTTTTGGTTCAGCTCCTGGGTAGCACTTGCTGATTGGTGTCTAAATGCAGACACCAATCAGCAAGCGCTACCCAGGTGCTGAACCAAAAATAGGCCGGCTCCTACACATTTTTGCTTTTTCAAATAAAGATACCAAAAAAAAAAAGAAAAAAACATTATAATAGGAGTAAATTAGAAAGTTGCTTAAAATTGCATGCTCTGGGGCCGATTTACTAACTGTCGGGCGGACATGATCCACTGCAGCGGATCATGTCCTCCCGACAACGCTGAATGCTGACAGCATACGCTGTCCGCATTTAACATTGCACAAGTGAACTGCTTGTGCAATGTCGCCCCCTGCACATTTGTGGTTTATCGGCCACTAGCAGGGTGTGTCATTCAACCCGATCGTATGTGATCAGACGGACTGATGTCCACAGCCTCAGAGGAGGCTTAAGACTGCTGCTTCTTAATTCCTGTTTCCGGCATAAACAGGTGATAAATCGGCCCCTCTATCTTAATCATGGAAGTTAAATTTTTACTAGACTATACCTTTAAGTAAGCATAAGAAGCTATAGCAAATGCAGAGGATAGGGTGTGGTTATAAGGAACAGTAGTAAGGCTGTGGTAAGAGAAGGTGGAAAAAGAGAAAACAGAGATAATTAGATAATGAAATGCTACTGGATGATTACAAAAAGGTACTGGATATTTAATTTTTAAAAAGGTAGGCATTATAGACTTTTTGTTTATGAAAAACTATCAAATTGTTTGAGGTTTTTTCCATCCTAGAAGCTGTAAAATTTGTTTGTTTAACAGGTTTCCTAAAAAAAAAATCTGTATTAATGTCTACGAGGGATGCTGGAATATAATCTACATAATAAGGTCAGAACTGATTGCACAAGGTAACTTGTGTTTCCAGAACTGGGTCACATACAGACGTATGCATCATTTTATAACCTGCCACAAATAGACCCTTAACTAATTTTAAAAGTTTAGGCATATCGATACCTCCTGTCAACCATGTTTTATCAATGATATACAAAATATTGACCCATATTCCTTCTATTTACATGTCACCCTTCCTCGAAAGCTGGGAAAAAGATTTGGGGGTAATACTTCTTCCACAGACTAGCATGACTCATCTTCAAACCACACCAAAAACCTTGATTAATTTGGCTATGTTGGAGATTAAGTTTAAACTCTTACACAGATGGTATCTCACTCCAAACAAACTCCTTCACCTTTATAGTACTAAAGCTGTTGTGGTCATAAGGCTAGTGGAATGTCTCATATGTGGTGGTGGTGAAACTCAATGCAATCCTTTTGGAGAGAAGTGATATCGCAGATAGAGATAATCATAGACAAAAAATTCCCATTGGACCCCTTATTGTGGTTTCTGAACAAACTCCCTAAATTTAAATATAAACTCTTTCTAAAACTATTTTATATCATGACTAATAGTGCTAAATATTTAATAGCTAAACACTTGAGAAGTAAAAAGGCCCCATCTATATTAATCTGGGTCTGACAAGTATCAGAGTTTATGGAGTTATTATTATTATTATCATTTATTTGTATAGCGCCGCCAAATTCCATAGCGCTGGGTACAGTGATAGGGGTATACAATGACAAAGATTTGTGATAAAATACAAAACAAAACAAATCTAGTACAAGAGGAAGAGGGCCCTGCTCTGGAGAGCTCACAGTCTATATGTTTAGGGTGCAGAAACATAAGATTGGGGTAGCTTGTTACATTGGTTTTTTGCAGCAGTGAGTCAGGCAGTTCATGTACATGTATTAGTTTGGTTCGGATGCGGGATGGAGGAGAGATGGTAAGCCTCTCTGAATAGGTGGGGTTACATTGGTTGTATTTGCAGCAGTGAGTCAGGCAGTTCATGTACATGTATTAGTTTGGTTCGGATGCGGGATGGAGGAGAGATGGTAAGCCTCACTGAATAGGTGGGTTTTCAAGGATCGTCTGAAGCTATACAAGGTTGGAGACAGTCTAATTGAGCAGGGTAGAGAGTTCCAGAGGACAGGAGCAGCACGTGCGAAGTCTTGGAGGCGGGAGTGGGACATAGAGATAACAGGAGTGTAGAGACGTAGGTCAGAGGTTGATCGAAGAGGATGGGATGGGGAATATTTCACAATGAGAAAGGAAATATAGTTGGGAGTTAGACTGTTGAGTGCTTTGTAGGTTAGGGCTAATACTTTAAATTGTATTCTGGAGTGTATTGGGAGCCAGTGTAGAGACTGGCATTGCGGAGCAGCTGATGTAGATCGTCGACTTAGGTGGATGAGTCTAGCAGAAGCATTCATAATAGATTGGAGGGAGGAGAGGGGGTGTTTTGGTAGGCCATTTAGGAGTAGATTGCAATAATCAATGCGTGACAAAATGAGGGAATGAATAAGTATTTTTGTAGTTTTTTGAGTAAGGAAGGGACGAATTCTGGAAATATTGCTTAGGTGTGAACGGCCGGATTTGGTAAGCGCTTGTATATGTGGGTTGAATGTGAGTTCTGAGTCTAGTTTGACACCAAGGCAGCGGACCTGGGGTGAGGTATTGAAAATAGAGTCTCCAACCATCAGAGAAGTGTCAGGTGTTGGATGTCTCGAAGAGGGGGGATAAGAAGCAGCTCAGTTTTGGACAGATTGAGTTGGAGGTAGTGTGAAGACATCCAAGAGAAAATTGCAGAGAGGCAGTCAGAAATCTGGTTGAGTAAAGAGGGAGAGATATCAGGAGAGGAAAGATAGAATTGGGTATCATCAGCATATAGGTGGTACTGGAATCCAAAGGAGGCTATACATTTTCCAAGGCAGGATGTATAAAGAGAGAAAACTGAAAACGAGCGGTTTGAAAGATATGATGCAAACCAGGAGAGGGCTGTGTCTCGGATGCCAAAAGAATGTAATATTTTTAGGAGGAGAGGATGGTCAACTGTGTCAAAAGCTGCGGACAGGTCAAGAAGAATTAGTAAGGAGTAATGGCCTTTTGCTTTAGCTGATAACAGGTCATTTGTTACTTTAGCAAGAGCGGTTTCTGTTGAGTGTTTAGGGTGGAAACCAGATTGTAGTGGATCAAGTAAGGAGTTAGTTGTGAGAAATTGAGTTAGCCGATTATAGACTAGTCGTTCCAATAATTTTGAAGCAAAGGGAAGTAAGGAGACAGGTCGATAGTTAGAAGGCGTGGAGGGGTCAAGCGAGGGCTTTTTTAGGATTGGTATGATTGACGCATGCTTGAATGTGTCAGGAAATGTGCCAGCAGTGAGAGATTGGTTAAAGAGATGAGTTAGGGTAGGGGTTAGTGAAGCAGAGAGAGAGGGAATAAGTCGTGAAGGAATAGGGTCAAGTGGGCAGGTTGTGAGATGAGCCAAGGATAGGAGTGCAGAGACTTATTCCTCTGTTATAGGAGGGAAGTAGCATAGATTTTTGTTAATAGAAGGGGTGGGTAGGATCGCTGGGTTTGTGGGGTGCGAGGTGCAGATCTCTTTTCTAATGGTGTCAATTTTATTTTTTAAGTGATCAGCAATAATTTGAGCAGTGAGGTTTGTAGTGGGCGGGGGGCAGGCGGACATAGAAGGGAGTTAAAGGTTGAGAACAGTTTTCTGGGGTTGGATGCGTGAGATGACACAAGGGAGGAGAAATAGACTTGTTTGGCCAGGCTGAGCACAGAGTTGTAGGACTTAAGGGTGAATTTATAATGTTGGAAATCAGCACAGGTGCGTGATTTCCTCCACTGCCTTTCAGCAGCCCGTGAGCATCTCTGAAGATATCTGGTCTGTTTAGTGTGCCACGGTTGCCGTCGAGTGATTGATGTACGTCGAAGAGTGGAAGGTGCAGTTTTGTCAAGTGTTGATTTTAATGCCGAATTATACTGTAGAGTCACAAGGTTTGGACAAGAGAGGGATGAAATGTCAGACAGCAGAGGACTCAGTTGAGTGGAAAAGTCTGTGAAATCCAAGTAAGGTAGCAGTTTTTTGGGGGCTTGCAAAGATGTAGCAGGTAGAGTAAGAGAGAAAGTTAATCGATGTGGTCAGAGAGAGGAAAGGGGAAGTTAAGGAAGTTAGAAACAGCACAGAGATTTGTGAAGACCAGGTCTATGGAGTTGCCTTCACAGTGTGTTGGAGATGTTGTCCACTGGGACAGGCCTAAAGAGGTGGTAAGGGATAGAAGTTTAGAGGCAGCAGGCGTGTTAGACTTATCAAGGGGTTTGTTGAAGTCCCCTAAGATGAGAGAAGGGACATTAGAAGAGAGAAAATGGGGAAGCCAGGCTTCAAAGTGGTCCAGAAATTGTGATGCTGGGCCAGGGGGCCGATAGATAACTGCAACATGAAGAGCTACAGGGGAGAAGAGGCGGATAGCGTGAACTTCAAAAGATGAGAAGGAAAGAGAGGGGGGTGAAGGAATGCAGTGAAAGGTACTGTGTGGAGACAGGAGAATTCCTACTCCTCCTCCTTGTTTGTCTCCAGGCCTGGGAGTGTGACTGAAGTGCAGGCCGCCATAGGACAGAGAGGCTACAGCAGTTGTGTTAGAGATGGAAAGCCAATTTTCAGTGAGGGCTAACAGGTTAAGTGAATGTGAAATAAATAGGTTGTGAATAGATGTAAGCTTATTGCATACCGAGCGTGCATTCCAAAGGGCACACAATTGGGGTGTACTAAAAGAGGTGCAGTTAATGAGGTTTAGAGGGTTACGTGGGCAAGGTGTATGAGGTGTTATTTCGGTTAGTGATCTGAGGGAAGCAGAGAGTGGACCTGGGTTAGGCGAGACATCCCCAGCTACAAGAAGAAGAAAGATGGTGAGTGAAAGGAGATAAGAATGTGTCTTATGTAAGTGTTTAAGTTTAAGATCAGTGAAGCATGGCTGGCTGAGGGATGTGAGATAGGAATAAAGTTCATGTGTGTTGTAGAGGGGGGAAGGTAGAAGAGAAGGAGAAATATGAATTTTCTGAGTGCTTGTTTGTGAAAGGAAGAGCTGTGACTTTAAGGAGAAGGGAGGAAAAGGTTAATGCAGACATTAGAAAGTGTAGCATGTTTGCATTTAATTGTTGGATTTTGAAAGTACTTATTTCTGTTGTCCACTCCTTTGTCTAACTCTGTTGTTATAACTCTCTCTACACTTATGAACTAGCACACTTAGACAACTACACAGAGGCAGTGCTGATCTAACAAGCTAAGCTTGATGGAACAAGCTGGGGATATTCAATTGAAAGGTAATAACAGTCACATGATCCTAATTAGCAAAGGTCATAAATTAGAGCAGGATCAAACAAGGCCTAAGCAAACATTGCAGATGGTACCTTTCTTATCAAACTGAAAGACACAGAAAAGAAAGCTTTTTTTTAAGGTAATACAGACATACCAGAGATAGATAAAGATTTGTAGGGGGAATAAGCAGTTATAATATGTGTTGCAGGGTTAAAATGGAGTCCTTATGCGCATACCAGAGATAGATAAAGATTTGTAGGGGGAATAAGCAGTTATAATATGTGTTGCATGGTTAAAATGGAGTCCTTATGCACATACCAGAGATAGATAAAGTTTTGTAGGGGGAATAAGCAGTTATAATATGTGTTGCAGGGTTAAAATGGAGTCCTTATGCACATACATGGAGTTGGAGGAATATTTCTATATTAATAATTCTAAGATGTAAATATACGTTGAAATGTTGAATACATGGGAACAAGAGAAGAGGGGGTCCTTCTAATGCATACCTAGAAGCAGAATAGCTAAGGCAAATTCTTTAGAATTTAGAACACACTTGCAGTCTCACCAGGATTTTAGAGACATGGCTCTTAAACTGTAGAGGTGAGTGTGGACGGGTTGTCATGGTTCATTTGTTTATTTTGATTCATTTCAATTTATTTAATTTCTTAAAAATAATGTTACCATACCAATTATTATACAGATATACAAATATAATTTATGAAGATGACCCCTAGATTAGTGGTATGGTATTCTCTAACCTTTTTATTATGATTTTTAACTGACCCATGTAAAACTTTCAATGCAGAGCTGTGTCTCCATTACTGTACTTCTATTAATATAAATAAAGTCGGTTGTAAACAAAAAAAAAAATCTACATAATGAGGTTTCTTTAATGAAATAACATCAAATAAAATACTCACTGAGCATATGATAGTTGTTTCATAATGAACATAGACACTTCTTGAAGAAATATTTCATGGCCCCATAGTTCTAAAAATAAAGCAATAGCAGAAATAGATTACTTAAAAATGCAATCAAAACATCAAGAATCCAAACACTTCTGTAGCAGGAATGTTTTGAATACAAAGTTTCACGAGGCAGGAAGGTTTTTTAAAAGGATTTTCACAAAGAAAAAGATATATGCCTAAAGCAAAAGTAAAATATGACTGTTAATTTGTAAAATAATGAAGACGCATGGGTTTGTCTCCAGAATATATAGGGGGCACACAGGGTTCCACATTTAATAGTAGAGGGGACACAAAAAATCATATACACACATATAGGGCCTCTCCAAATCCATTTTAATTCTAGTACCCAAACCCTAAGGGCCAGATTACTAGTGGTGCACTAACAGTTGGGTACGAGCAAAATCGGTTAATCGCGGGTGTTTGCGTGCAACAGAAGTAGCACACATGTTACAAGTTGAAAGTAAATAGTGAAAAAGGGGTAGTGTACAAGCGCTAAGGTAATCCCCAAGCTGTATCCAAACAGAGATCCTAACCAACCTCCAAAAAATATGCACAAGTAGTAAGAAGTGAATACAGCGCCAACAAGAGGCCAAGGGATAAATATACTCACAGAGAGATAAAAGAAGATTATTTAATGAACCATGTTAAAATGCATCAGTAATAAAAGACTATATATAAAAATGTAAAAAGCACATATAAATAAAATTACAAATACAGGAATATCTTACAGAAGCGGCTCAAAGGGCCAAAGCTGATAATTACAATAAAAACAGAGGTAATAACAGGTGATCAGTGTGAGTGGTACACCAGAATAAGAGTGTATACTAATAAACAGAATTAGCCTAAGTACCACTATAACAAGTGCATCAAGCAAAAAACTAATAAATAATAGTACAAACAATAGTGTTAAAAAAAAATGTTTCAAAAATAGTGTTCCAAAAAATAGAAAAATGCACTGCAGTGCAAAAAAAAGGGGGGTAGCAAAATAATTGTATAGATACGATCAAATAGTGAGTGAGTGCAAATGGATATAAAAATGCTAGCTACTTAATCCAGTGAGGTTAAGATATAATTAAATAAAATACACAATATGCAATAACATAAAAAATAAAATACACAATATGCAATAACATAAAAAATAATAAAATATAATCCAAAAAAATGTGTTCAAAAAGTTGATCAACAAATGTTAGTGAAGAACAAAAATAAGTCAATCAAAACTAAAAAATGGAAAAAATGGGTGATGAAAAGCAAGGTGAAAGTGAGGAAATTGATTCCTTCCAATGTTAGTTACTTTAACAGATCCAAATTCCTGAGTGTGGTAGCTGAAGTAGCTGATTGGATCCTAGCACCTGTCAGCTGCTCCTATGGTATCCTAAAAAGTGTCCCTGTAAAAAAAGAAATTCACAACATAGTGTATCCAATATGAGAATGAAGTAAAGATTCAAGTAATGCTTACCAATATGTCAACGCGTTTCTGCCCTCAAAAAAGCTTGTCATTGTTATTACACAGTGCACACAGTAATTGTCCACACCAACCCTCACTGCACATAGAAATACTGCAGTATAGAACATTCTATTACTGACAGAGAACCCTCATATCACACATTTAACTTATTATCATTACAGAGTGTACACAGTGATTGCCTACACTAACCCTCACTGCACACAGTGATACTGCAGTATAGATCATTCTGTTAATGACAGAGAACCCTCTTATCACAAGATTAGTGTATAACAATGCAGTAAAATCCTGGCTAGTAGTACTGTATGTGTTCCTGAGTATTACACATATTTGTGCATTCGTTGCAATAGGAGGAAATGGGTTACAGTGCACACAGTGATACTGCAGTATATAACATTTTGTTACTGACAGTGAACCCTCTTATCATACATTTAGCTTGTTATTGTCATTACACAGTGTACACAGTGATTGTTTACACTGACCCTCGCTGCACATAGAGAGACTGCAGTATAGAACATTCTATTACAAACAGAGAACCCTCATATAACAAATGTTACTTATTGTCGTTACACAGTGTACACAGAAATTGTCTACACTTACCCTCGCTGCACACAGTGACACTGCAGTATAGATCATTCTGTCACTGACAGAGAACCCTCTTATCACACATGTAACTTGTAATTGTCGTTCCACACTGTACACAGTGATTGTTTACACTATCCCTCACTGCACACAGAAATACTGCAGTATGTAACATTTTATTACTGACAGAGAACCCTCATATCACACATGTGACTTGTTATTGTCAATAGACTGTGTACACAGTGATTGTTTACACTAACCCTCGCTGCACACAGTGATACTGCAGTATAGAACATTCTGTAACCTGTTATTGTCAAAACACACTGTACAAAGTGTGCCATTCTAAGTTCATATATACACTAGCCTCAATTATGATGTCAATTTTGTATTTGATGACAAATTCTTTTTACAGATATGTGGTACTGCCATGGGCACTTCATGTGCCCCCACCTATGCAAATATATATCTGGGCTGGTGGGAGGAAATGGTAGTATTTCATGAATCCCTTACTAATTTCACCCAATACATCTCCCATTGGTCCAGATATATAGACGATATTGTGTTTATATGGTCTGGACCGGGGGAAATATTAGAGCAATTCATTCAAACACTCAATGATAACCCTTTTGGCCTTTTTTGACATTCACATCTAGTTAAAGCAATGTGCAATTCTTGGATTTAACCATTAAAAAGGTTGACAATAAGCTTGAAACTGATGTTTATAGGAAACCAACAGCCACTAACAACATCCTACATGCATCCAGTTTTCATCACCCCTCAACTGTTAGAGGTCTCCCATATGGGGAATATCTGAGAATTTGAAGGAACAGTACTACACTAGAGTCATTTAAAAAGGCAGCATTTGATTTAAAACAAAGACTTTTACTACGTGGGTACTCTAAAAAATCATTGGCATACAACAAGGCCCTTGCGAAGGACAGGGATGATTTATTGAGACCTAAACAACGTAGTTCCACTAACACACTTCGGTTTATCTCCACCTATAATCAGCAAAGGGACATATTGTCAGATATTGTAAGAAAACACAGGCATATTTTACAGGGAGAGCATCACTGTTACCAGAAAAACCCTCATTCACCTTTAGGAGAGCACCTAACCTTAATGACCGTCTCACTACAAGCCACTTCAATAGAAATGCAAAAAAAAAACACCACTATATAGGGGTTCTGACCCTTGTGGAAACTGTAAGGTGTGTCAACACATGATTAAGAAAGAATTTATGATTGATCGATTTCATAAGAAATGGAGGATTAATACACATATTAACTGCCAAAGCACTAATGTGATTTATTGCATCTCATGCTCATGTGAACATTTCTATGTTGGGATGACCACTAGAAAATTGGGTAAACGCATGACGGAACACCTAAGTAATATCCGTAATGCCCGTAGAGATTTGGAGAAAGGCAAACAAATCACCAGTGTGGCTAGACATTTCCTCTCCAATCATGGAGGAGGCACAAGAACCTTTACATGTTGGGGTTTGGAGCAAGTGAAACCTGGTATTAGAGGCGGTGGGTGCGAACAAATACTGCTCCAAAAGGAGACCAATTTGATATTTAGATTAAATTCAATTATGCCTCATGGAATGAATGAAGCTGATAATTTTTGGGTTTTTCTGTAATTATTTGTACACCCACCTGGTTAACAAATATTTGATCTATCTTGAGTGGATGGTTGGTAGCTATACAATGTGAAGTATCAGATAATCAGTTAATTTTATCTTTACGGAATGAACCTTCCACTGCGGTACAGTGGGGTGATACTACCATTCTTGATATCTGAATTCTATTCTAGATAAATCTCTATACTGATTTATTATTCAATTTGCGCATCTAATAATTTTGATTTATGAGTAGTGTGGTTGACACCTGTTATAATTATTCTAGGGTCTTACACACACATGCCATTTTAAGATGAGGGTGTGCATTGATTACACTGTTATTATCATGATCGCTATATAATGATCCACTCCCAATGCCACCCCCTATTGACATCATAATTGAGGCTAGTGTATATATGAACTTAGTATGGCACACTTTGTACAGTGTGTTTTGACAATAACAGGTTACAGAATGTTCTATACTGCAATATCACTGTGTGCAGCGAGGGTTAGTGTAAACAATCACTGTGTACACTGTCTATTGACAATAACAAGTCACATGTGTGATATGAGGGTTCTCTGTCAGTAATAAAATGTTACATACTGCAGTATTTCTGTGTGCAGCGAGGGATAGTGTAAACAATCACTGTGTACAGTGTGGAACGACAATTACAAGTTACATGTGTGATAAGAGGGTTCTCTGTCAGTGACAGAATGATCTATACTTCAGTGTCGCTGTGTGCAGCGAGGGTAAGTGTAGACAATCTCTGTGTACACTGTGTAATGACAATAAGTAACATTTGTTATATGAGAGTTGTAATAGAATGTTCTATACTGCAGTATCTCTAAGTGCAGCGAGGGTCAGTGTAAACAATCACTGTGTACACTGTTTAATGACAATAACAAGCTAAATGTATGATAAGAGGGTTCACTGTCAGTTACAAAATGTTCTATACTGCAGTATCACTGTGTGCACTGTAACCAATTTCCTCCTATTGCAACAAATGCACAAATATGTGTAATACTCAGGAACACATACAGTACTACTAACCAGGATTTTACTGCATTGTTATACACTAATCTTGTGATAAGAGGGTTCTCTGTCATTAACAGAATGATCTATACTGCAGTATCATTGTGTGCAGCGAGGGTTAGTGTAGACAATCTCTGTGTACACTGTGTAATGACTAAGTTATTTCTGTGTGCAGCAAGGGATAGTGTAAACAATTACTGTGTACAGTGTGGAACAACAATTACAAGTTACATGTGTGATAAGAGGGTTCTCTGTCAGTGACAGAATGATCTATACTGCAGTGTTGCTGTGTGCAGTGAGGGTTAGTGTAGACAATCTCTGTGTACACTGTGTAATGACAATAAGTTACATGTGTCATATGAGGGTTCTCTGTTTGTAATAGAATGTTCTATACTGCAGTCTCTCAATGTGCAGCGAGGGTCAGTGTAAACAATCACTGTGTACACTGTGTAATGACAATAACAAGCTAAATGTATGATATGAGGGTTTACTGTCTGTAACAGAATGTTCTATACTGCAGTATCACTGTGTGCACTGTAACTAATTTCCTCCTATTGCAACAAATGCACAAATATGTGTAATACTCAGGAACACATACAGTACTACTAACCAGGATTTTACTGCATTGTTATACACTAATCTTGTGATAAGAGGGTTCTCTGTCATTAACAGAATGATCTACACTGCAGTATCATTGTGTGCAGCGAGAGTTAGTGTAGACAATCACTGTGTACACTGTGTAATGATAATTAGTTACATGTGTAAGATGAGGGTTCTCTGTCAGTGACAGAATGATCTATACTGCAGTGTTGCTGTGTGCAGCGAGGGTTAGTGTAGACAATCACTGTGTACACTGTGTAATGATAATAAGTTACATGTGTGATATGAGGGTTCTCTGTCAGTAATAGAATGTTCTATACTGCAGTATCTCTATGTGCAGCGAGGGTTGGTGTGGGCAATTACTGTGTGCACTGTGTAATAACAATGACAAGCTAAATGTATGATATGAGGGTTCACTGTCATTAACAGAATGTTCTATACTGCAGTATCACTGTGTGCCCTGTAATCCATTTCCTCCAATTGCAACGAATGCACAAATATGTGTAATACTCATATATAGTACTAACCAGGATTTCACTGTATTGTTATACACTAATCCTGTCAGAGACTGTTTACACACTCTGGCCCCTAGTTATTAAGCCGTCAACCTCAAATACGCTGGAATTCCGCAGCGTATTTGTGGCGAGGCTGATTCACCTTAGTTATCAAGCCCTGCTGCCCGGCAAAAGTAGAATATAGTGACGTAAGCTTCGATCCGCTGGACTCAGTCTGACACAGATCGATTCTTACGTCACTCCAGATGTTCCGCACACAAGTTCGGCACAATCTGACTACTTTTGCTAGTTATTAAATGACTAGCAGGTACGCTCGGCACTTTTCCGGCCCAGCGTACCTGGTTTTCAATCCGCCGCCCTGGAGGCAGCGGATCCCATAGGAATCAATGGGAGTCTGACCATAGCGAAAGTTCATGTTCGCTGCTGCCCGATATCCCATTGATTCCTATGGGAGATGTCTGCACCTAACACCCTAACATGTACCCCAAGTCTAAACACCCCTAATCTGTCCCCCCCTACACCCCCGCAACTAAATAAAGTTATTACCCCCTAAACCGCCGCTCCCGGAGCCCACCGCCACTCTAATAAATTTATTAACCCCTAAACCGCCGTTCCTAGACCCCGCCGCAACTATAATAAATGTATTAACCCCTAAACCGCCACTCCCGGAGCCCACCGCTACCTACATTATACCTAGTGACCCCTATCCTGCCCCCCTATACCTCCGCCACCTATAATAAATTTATTAACCCCTTTCCTGCCGATCCCGGACCCCGCCGCAACTAAATAAATTGTTTAACCCCTAATCTGCCCCCCCCCTACACCGTCGCCACCTATAATAAATTTATTAACCCCTATCCTGGCCCCCCTACACCGTTGCCACCTATAATAAATTTATTAACCCCTATCCTGCCCCCCCTACACCGTCGCCACTAAAATAAAATTATTAACCCCTAAACCTAAGTCTAACCCTAACCCTAACACCCCCCTAACTTAAATATTAATTAAATACATCAAAATAAATATTATTCTTATTAACTAAATTAATCCTATTTAAAACGAAATACTTGCCTTACTAATAATTATATTGTAGCTATTTTAGGATTTATTTATTTTTTACAGGCAAATTTCAATTTATTTTAACTAGGTAAATAGCTATTAAATAGTTATTAACTATTTAATAGCTACCTAGTTAAAATAAAGACAAATTTACCTGTAAAATAAATCCTAACCTAAGTTACAATTACACCTAACACTACACTATCATTAACTAAATTATTCCTATTTAAAACTAAATACTTACCTGTAAAATAAACCCTAAGATAGCTACAATGTAATTAATAATTACATTGTAGCTATTTTAGGATTTATATTTATTTTACAGGTAACTTTGTATTTATTTTAGCTAGTTAGAATAGTTATTAAATATTTATTAACTATTTAATAACTACCTAGCTAAAAGAAATACATAATTACCTGTAAAATAAATCCTAACCTAAGTTACAATTAAACCTAACACTACACTATCATTAAATTAATTAAATAAATTAGCTACAAATAACTACAATTAAATACAATTAAATAAACTAACTAAAGTACAAAAAATAAAAAAACTAAGTTTCAAAAATAAAAAATAAAAAGTTACAAACATTTAAAAAATATTACAACAATTTTAAGCTACTTACACCTAATCTAAGCCCCCTAATAAAATAACAAAGCCCCCCAAAATAAAAAAATGCCCTACCCTATTCTAAATTACGAAAGTTAACAGCTCTATTACCTTACCAGCCCTTAAAGGGCCTTTTGCGGGGCATGCCCCAAAGTATTCAGCTCTTTTGCCTGTAAAAAAAAAATACAACCCCCCCAACATTAAAACCCACCACCCACACACCCCTATTCTAACCCAAACCCCCCCTTAAATAAACCTAACACTACCCCCCTAAAGATCATCCTACCTTTAGCCGTCTTCAGCCAGCCGACCACCGATGGAACAGAAGAGGACATCCGCAGCGGCCGAAGTCATCATCCAAGGGGCGCTGAAGAAGTCTTCCATCCGATTGAAGTTATCATCCAAGGGGCGCTGAAGAAGTCTTCCATCTGATTGAAGTCATCATCCAAGGGGCGCTGAAGAAGTCTTCCATCCGATTGAAGTCATCATCCAAGGGGCGCTGAAGAAGTCTTCCACCTGATTGAAGTCATCATCCAGACGGCGTCTTCAATCTTCATCCATCCAGAGCGGAGCGGAGCCATCTTCAAAGCAGCCGACGCGGAGCCATCTTCATCCACCGACGCCTACTCGCCGAATGAATATTCCTAGATGGCGTCCCTCGAATTCCGATTGGCTGATAGGATTAATTACATTGTAGCTATCTTAGGGTTTATTTTACAGGTAAGTATTTAGTTTTAAATAGGAATAATTTAGTTAATGATAGTGTAGTGTTAGGTGTAATTGTAACTTAGGTTAGGATTTATTTTACAGGTAAATTTGTCTTTATTTTAACTAGGTAGCTATTAAATAGTTAATAACTATTTAATAGCTATTGTACCTAGTTAAAATAAATTGAAATTTGCCTGTAAATTAAAAAATAAATCCTAAAATAGCTACAATATAATTATTAGTTAGATTGTAGCTATATTAGGGTTTATTTTATAGGTAAGTATTTAGTTTTAAATAGGATTAATTTAGTTAATAAGAGTTATAATATTTATATGTATTTAATTAATATTTAAGTTAGGGGGGTGTTAGGGTTAGGGTTAGACTTAGGTTTAGGGGTTAATAATTTTATTTTAGTGGCGGCAGTGTAGGGGGGGCAGGATAGGGGTTAATAAATTTATTATAGGTGGCAACGGTGTAGGGGGGGCAGATTAGGGGTTAATAAGTTTAATATAGGTGGCAGCGGGGTCCGGGAGTGGCGGTTTAGGGGTTAAACAATTTATTTAGTTGCGGCGGGGTCCGGGATCGGCAGGATAGGTGTTAAAAAATGTATTATAGGTGGCGGCGGTATAGGGGGGGCAGGATAGGGGTTACTAGGTATAATGTAGGTGGCGGTGGGCTCCGGGAGCGGCGGGTTAGGGGTTAATACATTTATTATAGTTGTGGCGGGGTCTAGGAGTGGTGGTTTAGGGGTTAATAAATTTATTTAGTTGCGGGGGGCTCCGGGGGCGCCGGTATAGGGGGTAGAACAGTGTAGTTTACTGTGGGTGCTTAGTGACAGCTTATAAATAAAGCTGTAGAAAAGCCGAAGAGCAGCGAGATCGGATGAGTGATAACTATCACAGTCCGCTGCTCATCGCCCCGTACTTGGTGCGCGGCTTTTTGACAGCTTTTTTGATAACTTTGGCGAGATTATTCAGGTCCGCGGCAGCGATGGTAGGCGAGCTTAGGCGGGCGTATTGGGCAGGCGAAGGCAGGTAAGTAGACACGTTGATAACTAGGCCTCTCTGTCTTCTGTTATGTGATGTCACAATCTGTCCACCAATCGTGATGCATAGAATCAGCACACGCCCACACCACAGCCACACACAGCATAGATAGGCTGTATGAGGGGCGGCTCTGGATGCTGCACCATGATTGGTGAATAGCAGGCAGCATGCCTGTATTTAAAAGGGTGGCATCTGGGGCTACTGCTTGTTACTACTCACATTGAAAAAGGCCAGTACTTGGGCAAAAACTAGTTTGTGTATTTTATTAGTGATATTGCATGTTTTTTCTCCCCTGGCACCTGATGCCGACGACTGCTGCTATCGGCCAGGAAACAGGGGGGTGAATACATGCACTTTTTATCTCACTTGATTATTATTTTGGTTGGTGGGTTGGCTGCTGCACTAGTTCTAACCTGGCTCACCACTCTACTCTCTACCAGCAGGACTTAAGGCTTTCACATACATTTCCCCAGCTCAGCAACACAGTCAGCTCGTGAAGTAGATTATTTACAATGCTGCTCAGTCAAGGAGGATGCCGGGGGCCAGTGAGTGAGTGAATTTTCAACTCAGCTGCCAAAGCAAGAGCACCTCCTCCCACCCGGTCTCCCTAATACACCAAATTCAACTTGACACTCACACACTGTGCTTCCTGATTGCCTTGCCAGCAGCAGCCAAACAGAACTTCTAAGTTCTTAGTGACTGTGTCTCGTCAGCTTTCAGTGCAGCACAGTGTGTGAGTCGATCTCCAGGATCCAGGGACTCTCAGACCGGCAGCCTGAGCCTCCACCCTCCAAGTCCCTGCTTGCTGCCTTGAAGCCTTCCCTAGTTGCAAGTCCCCCACAACCAGCGCAGCCTGTCTGTACCTGCCTGCTGCCCCTCATACATTACTATAGTATCAGAAGCCTTCAGAATCAGATGATAATTCACTGACTTACTGAGCTACACTGAGGATTCCTCCAGATGACCCAGCGTCCCACGTCCTCACACTCTTACTCCAATGTGAAGTTTACTGAGGCAGAGTCAGTTGTTAAGCACCGCAATGTGAAGCTGCCACAACCTCACACGTGTAGCGGTGCGCCAAAAACTTAAGTTGACTGAAGCCACATGACACACACTGTCCACTTGTCATGTGGTGCACTATACTATTGGGTACAATCACGAGGTAATGTTGGACCCAATAGAGTTTGTGTGTGTGTGGTCCATTGTCTGTTCCTTTTTAGGACATTTTGACCTTACTACTGATTATTCACATCTTTCTACAGACTTTGAGACTAATGAGACCTTTCTGGAAGTCACCAATCTACCATTTAACCTTTATATTATTGTTTAGGCAGTTCAGGGCCCTTCCTTTCAGCCACTGCATGCTGTTGTCATCATTTAGTTGGCATCTTCCTTTACAAAAAGATAATCAGAACTCCATATTTTGTTTTCTAAATCTCCTTTTTTTACAAAACTGTAGTTTACCTCATTACTTGTCAGGTCAATGTAAACAAGTGCTGAGTGTCTGTTTGGGTGTCTGTGTCTCAGTTTCTTTGCGTGACTGCTAGAGTGTCTATATGTGAATCCTTATGTGTAAGTGTGTGTGTATGTTTCAGTGTATGTTACTACCTTTACAACATTTCCAAGTTTAAATAGACACTTAAGAATAAAGTGCATATACGTTTTAGTCACTTGGTCAAAAATTGCACATGTCAAAGGAGGGGGGGGGCTGATCAATGGTTAAGTCAGGGGCCCCAAAATTTCTAGTGGTGGCCCTGACTAGAAGGTGTTAGTTCATGTGTTTAATATCGATAACACTGTGCTCACGCATGTGGAGTTCCTAGGAGCCAGCACTGATTGGCTAAAATGCAAGTTTGTCAAAAGAACTAAGATAAGGGGGCAGTCTACAGATGCTTAGATACAAGATAATCACAGAGGTAAAAAGTGTATTAATATATCTATGTTGGTTATTCAAAACTGGGGAATGTGTAATAAAGATATTATCTATCTTTTTAAAACTATAAATATTCTGGTTTTAGACTGTCCTTTTAACTGTATCGCTTAAATAAAAAGTGTCACAAAACACATCAAAAATACATTTAAAAGTACAGTTACACCCATACTACACCCATAATATCACTAATAAAAATTATTTAAAAAAAAATGCACAAGAAGTTATAAGGGCTCAAAGTCTCAGTTTAAAAAAAAAGGCACACAGAGATACATACAAATACACATCTTAATATGGATATTAAAATATATATATGTGTGCAGAAAAGGCTTCTTCCCCATCCACTCTCCAAGACAGCTTCTCCTTGTGCAAAGTGCACAATGCACAGTGAAACCATCTGCAGCAAGATGTCATGTTAGTACACCTTTAACTAGGGGCCGGTCCTTTTTCATCCAACTCTCATAAAAATCCAAGGAAGGAGTTTCTCATTGCTTGATATTTGCAAGCAGTGTTCATTTGCACTGTTCCTGACTCAAGCCTCCCTTCAAACTCGGATTTACAGAATTGAATTAACACCTTTATTTTCCGCCTGTGTACATAGGTGTGTATTCATTTATATTTTTTCTAGTGAACGTTAACTTAATTTTGTTCTAGAGGTTCGTTTGTTGTTTTGTACTAATTATTCTCTAGTTGCTTAGCCTACAGCTAACTATCCAGCTGGAGTGATCAGCTGTTATTTTCCGTCCTGACTTTACTTGCGCATTGTGGCATGGTTGTCGACACAAGCACTGGTTCCGGATTCATCTCTCCTGACCACGTAACATTTTTCACTTCAAAGACTTCCTCTGCTCGCCATATTTTCTCAACAGATTATAGTAAATACAGTCTATTATCCTCTGCTCAAGTGTATCTCCGGATTGTATAATTTTCCTGTTATTTCCTGTTATTTCTGTGGGCTGTTTTTGACCGTTCTCACCATTCTTTGCCTCTCCGATATTTTACTTGGCCTGCCACTTCTGGCCTTAACAAGGATTGTGCCTGTGGTCTTCCATTTCCTCACTATGTTCCTCACAGTGGACACTGACCGCTTAAATCTCTGCGATAGCTTTTTGTAGCCTTCCCCTAAACCATAATGTTGAAAATCTTTGTTTTCAGGTCATTTGAGAGTTGTTTTGAGGCCCCCATGTTGCCACTCTTCAGAGGAGAGTCAAAGAGAACAACAACTTGCAATTGGCCACCTTAAATGCCTTTTTTATGATTGGATGCACCTGTCTATGAAGTTCAAGGCTTAATGGACTCACCAAACCAATTGTGTGTTACAATTAATCAGTGCTAGGTAGTTACAGGTACTCAAATCAACAAAATGACAAGGGTGCCCAAATTTATGCACCTGTCTAATTTCGTTTGGATGCATATTGCACATTTTCTGTTAATCCAATAAACCTCATTTTACTACTGAAATATTACTGTGTCCTTCAGTTATTTGATAGATCAAAATGAAATTGCTGATCCAAACACCCAATTATTTATAAATGAAAATCATGGAAATTGTCAGGGGTGCCTAAACTTTTTCATACAACTGTAAAAAAAAATAATATATATATATATATATATATATATATATATATATATATAAAATAATTTTGTAAATGGAAAAGTTTTGCAAACTTAAACTTACGAGTGTTGTGAAGCGTACAAGTTAATACCTTCACATTGGCCCAAAATTTATCAAAAATAGAATATTGGGACATCCATATAGGAGCTTTGGTGCAGAACCATTAAATAATTATATACAAAATTGTACCAAAAAGATAAAGCGACACACTATAGTTGCACTTATAAAAGACTGGGGATTCAGCACTCTTTTTAAGTAGCAAAGAACAAACACTCAATTGGATACAAAAAATTAGGTTTTATTAATGCAAACTGCTGGCCTGGAGCCCAGAACCAGGGAAGTATCAAAGGACAACATAAGATGTAGTCGATAAATAATTAAAATGCTAAAATTGCAAACCAGAGCAAAGTGTCATAGTTTACAAAGAAGGACCAGCCCTTGTGTCTAACCTAGCTGGTAAATAAAGGTACAATAATTATACAGTAGTACAAATCCAGGACCAAGACAAGGGGAAAAGTTAAAATATATATATATATTCCGTTCATAAAGTTCAGACCTAAAAAGGTTTTAGTAATAAACTGAACTGTACATGCTAAATGGATGGACTAGACAATATCTATATACATCCTCTAAATTCCAAGTTAGTTCATAAGCAGATAGAAAAGGAAATCATGACATGCAAATTAAACATTCAAAGGAAAAATAATTGCGTGGCCACGCACAGACAATATATAATTGAACGCGCCTCTGTAGATAAATGATCACAAGACCAATAATAGCGAAAATGCTTAAAAAAAAGCTTTAAAAAAACAGTCATGTCATTATCTTCATATGTTATTTTGAAATCCTAGCTTAGAACTCGTCATCCACTGATAAGTTGCAAACTGTCAGTATAAAGGCGGAGTGGCAGCATGTATTAGGCGGATTTTAAAAGTTCTTTAAGGAAATTAAGATGTTTAAAAGCAAGATGTTTAGAGCAGGTTGTTAGATCAGATCAGTCGAAGGAGACAATGCATAAGCCAAGTCGGTCAGGATAGCAGAGTGTAAAATGCTTGATAATGCAAGGATTGGTTTAGTAAAGCGTGGGTCTCGGTGCAGGAGGATACCTCGTTATTGAATATGTACCCTCTGTCAACTGCACCTATTCCTTCGGAGACTATCGACACCAATACCCAAAGCCTTGTAACACAGTATGTTTCTCTGCTCTGATAGTGTCCTTTTTAAATCCCCCAAAGACTTGCTTACTTGTTGTATTGTTGCTCAGACCAGCATTGAGATATACTGTATATGCCATATTATGAGTAGAAGCCAGTATTCAGCGTAATCCCATTAGTTCCTCCGCACTGCCACAAACCAAACCAGCATGGGAAGGCACGTGAGTCAGTCAGCCAATTGCCAAGGTGTGTTTCACCACCTCGTCATCAGTGAGACAGGGCTTCCTCAGGGCATGTTTGTTTGGACGTCATTTTTGTTAATTTATAGCATGACAATACTCCACCAATTTTTGGTGGTGAAATTTCAAATATTTACAAAGTTTTCGACCTACACATTTATATAACGAAACAAAGAAAAGCTTCACGCGCAAAGCAAGTACTACAATGTGAGGAATAATACATTTTTAATTAAGTAGATTTTAATTACACCTAAAGACAAATAAACTCTATTAGAATTCAAGATGCAAGAAGGGAAATGAGAGGTTAATTAAATGACTTTTACAAAAGACCTGCCATATCTAATTTTTTATTCATGCCTCTTGGACCAATGGTAGAGAGGTTATAGATCCACCTACATTCTTTTTGAAGGAGGGTTTTATCGTTATCACCGCCTCTACCATTGGTGATGCCTCTGTCAATGCCTGTAACTCTCATACAGTCTGGTACACTGTTATGAAAAATTTCAAAAATGCCTGGCTACACTACTATTCTGTGCTTTGTACTTTATATCATCACGATGCTTCCAAAAATCCTGTCTTTCAGGATTCTTTAGTTTTACCAACATAAAAGCTGGGGCAAGAACAGGATAGCAGATATACTACCCCTTCTGTATTGCAATTAAAGAAATATTTTATTTTATAGGTTTTTTACTGATAACAGAAAATACTTTTGTTGAGACACAGTGACGTGCAGTGAGGTCAGAGGCTGGTGAGGCACTAGATATGATATGACGGAGAAACACATGTACAGAGGGGCCGCAAGTTCCCCCAACAGGGCAGGTTTAAATGATAGCTGAACCAGTGCACAGGTGACATAATCAGGTGATGGGTGAGAGCAAGTTAGTAACCACTGAGTTACTGATCAGCTGATTACTTCACCTGTGCACTGATTCAGCTTTAATGAAAACCTGGCCTGTTGGGGGTACTTGAGGACCATTGTTGAGAAACACTGCACTAAAGCACCAGCTCATCGGAAATGTATTGATTACCTGGAGAATAGAGCACACATACTCTGCTCACTGACACCCACACACACTCTGCTCACATACACACTCACACAATTCTGTGGCACAGTGCCAGTTACTAAGCAATTAGAATGATACACAATCTCTTCTCTACTCACTACTGCATTGTAAAAATAGAAATAATTTACCATACAAGTTTTACACAAAGGACAAGTTATCAATACTGCCAACACAGCTGCTGCTGCAATATGGTGTACAAGAAACGCAAGTGCACATCCCACTTAGGTATGCTCTTCAACAAAGGACACCAAAGGATACCAAAAGAATGAAGTACATAATAATAAATTATGGAAATGTAATTATGACTTTCATGTTCCTTTCAAAAACTAATTTGATTTGCTGACATGGGGCCAGTAACAGTTGATGCTAATTCTATATATATATAACTAGAAAAGTCTATTAAAATAGCATGCTCTACCTCAATCATGAAAGTTTAATTTTAAATGTCTCCCTTTGACTATGTGTTTAACCAGTTACTTTACAGTGGCATTATTTCTAAAAACATTTAACTGCAATAATTACATATATTTTTTAAATGACTCATTATCTCCTTTTTATTAATATAAACTTGTATAAAAGCAGCACATATTAAAAACACAATGCAACAGCTTTCAATTGATTTGTGAATAACAAGTTAACAGCAGTCTTAAATAAATGGAGACGCAGAGAAAAATAAAAATAGATACTGCATCCTCTCACTGAACAGACATAACATATATAGAGTTTGTACCTAATTAAATCAAATAACCATGAAAAAGGGAGGCTTAGCAATATTAAATGTCAAAAACTTTAATTTAAATAATGTGGACACTGCACACTTAACTTCAAACTCTGGGTTTTAAATTATGGATTTAAATTTGAATAGACCCTTTGACTTCCTGTCAGTATTGGGTTATGCTCACTTACTGTCCTCCTGTTAATGAGCTGTATCTGAACACAATTTGTGAATCACAAGAGATGTACAATACTACTTTACTCTTCTGCTTAGTGTCATCTGTTCTTAGGTTACCTCAGCTTCCAGTTGTGTCACATAACCCTGCTCACTGCATCCTCCTTCTGATTAATCTATATATCCTTCACTTGCTAGGAGGCATCAGAGGGGTGTCTCCTATTGGTCCCAATTTTTGCTGCTAATATATTGACAGAACACAGGTGGCACTGCAGCACAGCTTTTTCCTTTGACCCATGTACTGCAATGGAGAGAAGCGTTCCTGTACCTGCCTCTCCATAGCATTACATGGGGGAAAACATTTTTTGGGACTTTATTTTGTTTTAATTAAAATTTTATTAAGCTTTGGCCACATAATGAGGCCCCTGCCTCTTATGAGTGCACGTCCCTGTTGAGACATGTACTTGCATGCTACACATTTCTTGCAGGGAAAATTTTCCTACTAGCTTTTGATTTGAAAGCCAGTTTTTTGGAGGTGTGACAAATTTACTTTTCACTAATTTGTCTTTCAAGTTAGGGGCTCTTCTTGCTGTTAATCTAGGAAACTCTCCTATTTCCTTCACTATATTTTCATCATTTAGGAGAATGTTACCAACTCTTTTTTTAGACTGTCTCTAATACTTTCCCAGTGGCAATTAAATTTAGTTACAAGTCGAATATTGCTATCTTTAACTTTTCTTTTTGAAATAAGAGTTGATTTCTATCTGTCCTTTTTTAGCTTCATTCCTTTGCATGTGATAGAATCTGTTTCGAATAGCCTCTTGCTTTAAACCTCTTCTCCATCTGTGCAGCATGCTCATCATATTAGTCTTTGATGAGCAGTTCCTGCGGCAAACTGAAAAATTGGTCATTTGGAATACCTCTTTTTAAGTGTGTTGGGTGATGACTATGTGCTTCTAGTATACTATTAGTGGCTGTTGTCTTCCTAAAGTTCTCTGTCACTAGAGTGTCATGTTCAATAATAATGTTAACATCTAAAAAATATAAACTGTGTTTGCTAAAGTTAAGCGTAAGGGCAATGTTTCTTTCATTTAAGTTTACATTTGAGGCAAATTCCAAAATAAGTTTTTCAAAAAGAGGCATTCAATGAACATATCCACTTATGGCTTCGCTATGTGAATGATGTTCTAATAATTTGGGAGGGCACTGAAAAGCCCTTTTGGAATTTGTCTCAAATTTAAACGTAAATGAAAGAAACATTGCCCTTACGCTTAACTTTAGCAAACACAGCTTATCTTTTTTAGATGTTAACATTATTATTGAACATGACACTCTAGTGTCAGAAAACTTTAGGAAGACAACAGCCACTAATAGTATTCTCGAAGCACATAGTCATCACCCAACAAACGTAAAAAGAGGTATTCCAAAAGGCCAATTTCTCCGTTTGCGCAGGAACTGCTCATCAAAGACTAAATATGATGAGCATGCTGCACAGATGGAGAAGAGGTTTAAAGCAAGAGGCTATTCGAAACGGATTCTATCACATGCAAAAAATGAAGCTAAAAAGACAGATAGAAATCAACTCTTATTTCAAAAAGAAAAGGTTAAAGATAGCAGTATTAGACTTGTAACTAAATTTAATTGTCACTGGGAAAGTATTAGAGACAGTCTAAAAAAGAATTGGAACATTCTCCTAAATGATGAAAATATAGTGAAGGAAATAGGAGTTTCCTAGATTAACAGCAAGAAGAGCTCCTAACTTGAAAGACAAATTAGTGAAAAGTAAATTTGTCACACCTCAAAAAACTGGCTTTCAAATCAAAAGCTAGTAGGAAATTTTCCCTGTAAGAAATGTGTAGCATACAAGTTCATGTCTCAAACAAAAGTCTTTTCTGTTAATCCGGAAAAAACCTATAAAATAAAATATTTATTTAATTGCAATAGAGAAGGGGTAGTATATCTGCTATCCTGTTCTTGCCCCAGCTTTTATGTTGGTAAAACTAAAAGAATCCTGAAAGACAGGATTTTGGAACATCGTGATGATATAAAGTACAAAGCACAGAATAGTAGTGTAGCCAGGCATTTTGAAATGTTTCATAACAGTGTACCAGACTGTATGAGAGTTACAGGCATTGACAGAGGCATCACCAATGGTAGAGGCAGGTGATAACGATAAAACCATCCTTCAAAAAGAATGTAGGTGGATCTATAACCTCTCTACCATTGGTCCAAGAGGCATGAATGAAAAATTAGATATGGCAAGTCTTTTGTAATAGTCTTATTTCATTAACCTCTCATTTCCCTTCTCGCATCTTGAATTCTAATAGAGTTTATTTGTCTTTAGGTGTAATAAAAATTACTTAATTAAAATGTATTATTCCTCACATTTTAGTACTTGTGTTGTGTATGAAGCTTTTCTTTGTGGTTTCGTTATATAAATGTGTAGGTTGAAAACATTGTAAATATTTGAAATTTCACCACCAAAATGGGCGGAGTATTGTCACACTATAAATTAACACAAATTACGTCCAAACAACATGCTCTGAGGAAGCCCCGTCTCACTGATGACGAGGGGGGTGAAACGCGCGTTGGCAATTGGCTGACTGACTCACGTGACTTTCCAAGCTGGTTTGGTTTGTCGCAGTGCGGAGAAACTAATGGGATTACGCTGAATACTGGCTTCTACTCATAATATGGCAGCTGTATCTCAATGCTGGTCTGAGCAACAATACAACAAGTAAGCAAGTCTTTGGGGGATTGAAAAAGGACACTATCAGAGCAGAGAAACATACTATGTTACAAGACTTTGAGTATTGGTGTCGATAGTCTCCAAAGGAATAGGTGCAGTTGACAGAGGGGTACATATTCAATAACGAGGTATCCTCCTGCACCGGGACCCGCGCTTTACTAAACCAATCCTTGCATTATCAAGCATTTTACACTCTGCTATCCTGATCAACTTGGCGTATGCATTGTCTTCTTCGACTGATCTAATAACTTGATCTAACAACCTGCTCTAAACATCTTGCTTTAAAACATCTTGCTTTCCTTAAGGAACTTTTAAAATCCGCCTAATACATGCTGCCACTCGTCTTTATACTGACAGTTTGCAACTAACCAGTGGATGACGAGTTCTAAGCTAAGATTTCAAAATAACATATGAAGATAATGACATGACTGTTTTTTTAAGCTTTTTTTGAAGCATTTTCTCTATTATTGGTCTTGTGATCATTTATCTACAGAGGCGCGTTCAATTATATATTGTCTGTGCGTGGCCACGCAATTATTTTTCTTTTGAATGTTTAATTTGCATGTCATGATTTCCTTTTCTATCCGCTTATGAACTAACTTGGAATTGAGAGGATGTATATCGATATTGTCTAGTCCGACCATTTAGCATGTACAGTTCAGTTTATTACTAAAACCTTTTTAGGTCTGAACTTTATGAACGGAATAACATAATTTATGTAAGAACTTACCTGATAAATTCATTTCTTTCATATTGGCAAGAGTCCATGAGCTAGTGACGTATGGGATATACAATCCTACCAGGAGGGGCAAAGTTTCCCAAACCTAAAAATGCCTATAAATACATCCCTCACCACACCCACAATTCAGTTTAACGAATAGCCAAGTAGTGGGGTGATAAAGAAAGGTGTAAAAAGCATCAACAAAGGAATTTGGAAATAATTGTGCTTTATACAAAAAATTATAACCACCATAAAAAGGGTGGGCCTCATGAACTCTTGCCAATATGAAAGAAATTAATTTATCAGGTAAGTTCTTACATAAATTATGTTTTCTTTCATGCAATTGGCAAAAGTCCATGAGCTAGTGACGTAGGGGATAGCAATACCCAAGATGTGGAACTCCACGCAAGAGTCACTAGAGAGGGAGGGATAAAATAAAAACAGCCATTTTTCACTGAAAAAATTTAATCCACAACCCAAAATATAAGTTTATTCTCATAAATTTAAAGAAACACTTAAAATATAAGCAGAAGAATCAAACTGAAACAGCTGCCTGAAGAACCTTTCTACCAAAAACTGCTTCCAAAGAAGCAAATACAACAAAACGGTATAATTTAGTAAATGTATGCAAAGAAGACCAAGTTGCTGCTTTGCAAATCTGATCAACTGAAGCTTCATTCTTAAAAGCCCACGAAGAGGAGACTGATCTAGTAGAATGAGCTGTAATTCTCTGAGGCGGGGCTTGACCCGACTCCAAATAAGCTTGATGAATCAAAAGCTTTAACCACGATGCCAAGGAAATGGCAGAAGCCTTCTGACCTTTCCTAGAACCAGAAAAGATAACAAATAGACTAGAAGTCTTCCTGAAATCTTTAGTAGCTTCAACATAAATTTTCAAAGCTCTTACCACATCCAAAGAATGTAAGGATTTCTCCAAATAATTCTTAGGATTAGGACACAAGAAAGGAACAACAATTTCTCTATTAATGTTGTTAGAATTCACAACCTTAGGTAATTTAAATGAAGTCCGCAAAACCGCCTTATCCTGATGAAAAATCAGAAAAGGAGATTCACAAGAAAGAGCAGATAATTCAGAAACTCTTCTAGCAGAAGAGATGGCCAAAAGGAACAACACTTTCCAAGAAAGTAGTTTAATGTCCAAAGAATGCATAGGCTCAAATGGCTGTAAAGCCTCCAAAACCAAATTAAGACTCCAAGGAGGAGAGATTGATTTAATGACAGGCTTGATATGAACCAAAGCCTGTACAAAACAATGAATATCAGGAAGCTTAGCAAACTTTCTGTGAAATAAAACAGAAAGAGCTGAGATTTGTCCCTTCAAGGAACTTGCAGACAAACCCTTATCCAAACCATTCTGAAGAAACTGTAAAATTCTAGAAAATCTAAAAGAATGCCAAGAGAATCTATGAGAAGAACACCATGAAATATAAGTCTTCCAAACTCGATAATAAATCTTTCTAGAAACATATTTACGAGCCTGCAACATAGTATTAATCACTGAATCAGAGAAACCTCTATGACTAAGCACTAGGCGTTCAATTTCCATACCTACTAATTTAATGATTTGAGATCCTGATGGAAAAAAGGACCTTGAAACAGAAGGTCCGGCCTTAATGGAAGTATCCAAGGTTGGCAACTGGACATCCGAACAAGATCCGCATACCAAAACCTGTGTGGCCATGCTGGAGCCACCAGCAACACAAACAATTGCTCCATGATGATTTTGCAGATCACTCTTGGAAGAACTAGAGGCTGGAAAATATAAGCAGGTTTATAACACCAATGAAGTGTCAATGCATCCACTGCTTCCGCCTGAGGATCCCTGGACCTGGATGGACAGGTACCTGGAAAGTTTCTTGTTTAGATGAGAGGCCATCAGATCTATTTCTGGAAGACCCCACATCTGAACAACCTGAGAAAACACATCTGGATGGAGGGACCACTCCCCCAGATGTAAAGTCTGATGACTGAGATAATCCGCTTCCCAATTGTCTATACCTGGGATATGAACCGCTGAAATTAGACAGGAGCTGGATTCTGCTAAAGTATCCAGGATACTTCCTTCATAGCTTGGGGACTGTGAGTCCCACCCTGATGATTGACATATGCCACAGTTGTGATATTGTCTGTCTGAAAACAAATGAACGGTTCTCTCTTCAACATAGGCCAAATCTGAAGAGCCCTGAAAATTGCACGGAGTTCCAAAATATTGATTGGTAATCTCGCCTCTTGAGATTTCCAAACACCTTGTGCTGTCAGAGATCCCCAAACAGCTCCCCAACCTGAAAGACAAGCATGTGTTGTGATCACAGTCCAGGTTGGACGAACAAAAGTGGCCCCTAGAACTATACGATGGTGATTTAATCACCAAGTCAGAGATAGTCGAACATTGGGATTTAAGGATATGAATTGTGATATCCTTGTATAATCCCTGCACCATTGGTTCAGCATACAAAGCTGGAGAAGTCTCATATGAAAACGAGCAAAGGGGATTGCGTCCGATGCTGCAGTCATGAGACCTAAAACTTCCATGCACATAGCTACTGAAGGGAATAGTATTGGAGAGTTGTGGAGAATGAGGATTCTGCACAACAAGTATACACATATAGCACTCTGAAGTCATAAAGGTTAAATCATCTTGTGGTGATATTGCAACTCACACAGATATGTGTCAATAGTGTGGTACATATGGGTAAGATAGATAGAATAAACTGGATTAAAAATTAACTTTTATTATGCACAGGTTAAAAAAATATGGATACACACAAAACTAATACACAATTAAAACTACTCATAGAGGGAACAGACTCAGCGTGCCCTACTCATAAATATTATGTATACAGTGAGATATATATCTTGAATTTTTGTACTAATGGAGACAAAATTAAATTTGGTGTCATTACTGGCCTAAGGTAATTAGCCAGAAAAATTATTTTAGATAGTAAAAGTTAATTTTTAATCCAGTTTATTCTATCTATCTTACCCATATGTACCACACTATAGACACATTATATCTGTGTGAGTTGCAATATCACCACAAGATGATTTAACCTTTATGACTTCAGAGTGCTATATGTGTATACTTGTTGTGCAGAATCCTCATTCTCCACAACTCTCCAATACTGTTGTCTTCTCTTATACACAGCACCTACCTCGGAAGTGCGGTTAATAAATACCCAAGTATCCGGTTATCAGACAGAAGTCTATATTTATTGAATGTGTAGTGCCATTGGATCCCCTTTTTCCTTGCCTAACTACTGCAGGGAATGACTGAGACTGAAGTTTCCAACAGGCTGAAACCAATTTTAAACGTCTCTTGTCTGTTAGAGACAGAGTCATGGACACTGAATCTATCTGGAAACCTAAAAAGGTGACCCTTGTCTGAGGAATCAAAGAACTTTTTGGTAAATTGATCCTCCAACCATGTTTTCTAAGAAACAACACTAGTTGATTCGTGTGAGATTCTGCAGAATGTAAAGACTGGGCTAGTACCAAGAAAACGTCCAAATAAGGAAACACCGCAATACCCCGTTCTCTGATTAAAGAGAGTAGGGCACCAAGAACCTTTGAAAAGATTCTTGGAGCTGTCGCTAGGCCAAAAGGAAGAGCGACAAATTGGTAATGCTTGTCTAGAAAAGAGAATCTCAGAAACTGATAATGATCTGGATGAATCGGAATATGAAGATATGCATCCTGTAAGTATATTGTGGACATATAATGCCCGTGCTGAAAAAAAGGCAGAAAAGTCACCATTTTGAAAGTTGGTACACTTACATAACGATTCAAAATTTTCAGATCCAGAACTGGTCTGAATGAATTTTCTTTCTTTGGGACAATGAATAGATTTGAATAAAACCCCAGACCCTGTTCCTGAAACGGAACCGGCCTGCTTACCCCTGAAAACTCCAGGTCTGAAACACACTTTAGGAAAGCCTGAGCCTTTACTGGATTTGCTGGGATGCGTGAAAGAAAATATCTTCTCACAGGAGGTCTTACTCTGAATCCTATTCGGTACTCCTGAGAGACAATACTCAGAATCCATTGATTTTGGACAGAATTTGTCCAAACATCCTTGAAAAATGTTAATCTGCCCCCTACCAACTGAGCTGGAATGAGGGCCGCACCTTCATGCAGACTTGGGGGCTGGATTTGGTTTCTTAAATGGCTTGGATTTATTCCAATTTGAAGGTTTCCAAATGGAAACAGATTCCTTGGAGGAAGGATTAGGTTTCTGTTCCTTAACCCCTTAACGACCGAGGACGTGCAGGGTATGTCCTCAAAAAAAGGCAGTTAACGCCTGAGGACGTACCCTTCACGTCCTCGGTCTGGAAAGCAGCTGGAAGCGATCCTGCTCGCTTCCAGCTGCTTTCTGGTTATTGCAGTGATACCTCGATATCGAGGCATCCTGCAATAACCATTTTTATCCATCCGATGCAGAGAGAGCCACTCTGTGGCCCTCTCTGCATCGGACATCGACGGCTAAATTCATTGGTGGGTGGAAGCCGGTGTGGGAGGCGGTGGCGGTCATCGATGGCCCTTGTGATGCGGAGGGGGGCGGGATCGTGGGTGGGGATGGCCAGGGGCATGCACGGATGCATGCACTTGCACGGGGAGGCGGGGGCGGGCGCGTGCACGGGGAGGGAGCGGGTGGGAACCACTACACTACAGAAATATTATAGTTAGAAGTGGGAAAAAGGGGGGATTATATTTAATCTAACAAGATCGTTTTGGCTGGTAGGGTGTTGGTCTGTGGGGGGAAGCTACACTACAGAAAAAAATAATAAAAAACAATTTTTTTGCAAACTGGGTACTGGCAGACAGCTGCCAGTACCCAAGATGGCCCCCCTTTAAGGCAGAGGGGGAGGGTTGGAGAGCTGTTTTGGGGGGATCAGGGAGGTTGGGGGCTAAGGGCGGATCCTACATAGCAGCATATGTAAATATGCTAAAAAAAATATATATATTCAAAGATTCCTTTTATTTTAGTACTGGCAGACTTTCTGCCAGTACTTAAGATGGCGGGGACAATTGTGGGGTGGGGAGGGAAGGGAGCTGTTTGGGAGGGATCAGGGGGTGTGATGTGTCAGGTGGGAGGCTGATCTCTACACTAAAGCTAAAATTAACCCTGCAAGCTCCCTACAAACTACCTAATTAACCCCTTCACTGCTATCCATAATACACGTGTGATGCGCAGCAGCATTTAGCGGCCTTCTAATTAACAAAAAGCAACGCCAAAGCCATATATGTCTGCTATTTCTGAACAAAGGGGATCCCAGAGAAGCATTTACATTCATTTGTGCTATAATTGCACAAGCTGTTTGTAAATAATTTTAGTGAGAAACCTAAAGTTTGTGAAAAAGTTTGTGAAAAAGTGAACAATTTTTTTTATTTGATCGCTTTTGGCGGTGAAATGGTGGCATTAAATAGAACAAAATGGACCTAGATCAATACTTTGGGTTGTCTACTACACTACATTAAAGCTAAAATTAACCCCACAAACTCCCTAATTAGCCCCTTCACTGCTGGGCATAATACACGTGTGGTGCGCAGAGTCATTAAGCGGCCTTCTAATTACCAAAAAGCAACGCCAAAGCCATACATGTCTGCTATTTCTGAAGAAAGGGGAACCCAGAGAAGCATTTACAATCATTTGTGGTATAATTGCAGAAGCTGTTTGGAAATAATTTCAGTGAGAAACCTAAAATTGTGAAACATTTTACGTTTTTTTTTTTATTTTATCGCATTTGGCGGTGAAATGGTGGCATGAAATATACCAAAATGGGCCTAGATCAATACTTGGGGTTGTCTACTACACTACACTAAAGCTAAAATTAACCCTAGAAGTTCCCTACATGCTCTCTAATTAACCCATTCACTGCTAGGCATAATACACGTGTGGTGCGCAGTGGCATTTAGCAGCCTTCTAATTACCAAAAAGCAAAGCCAAAGCCATATATGTCTGCTATTTATGAACAAAGTGGATCCCAGAGAAGCATTTACAACTATTTATGCCATAATTGCATAAGTTGTTTGTAAATAATTTCAGTGAGAAACCTAAAGTTTGTGAAAACAATTGTGAAAAAGGGAACAATTTTTTTTATTTGATCGCATTTGGCGGTGAAATGGTGGCATGAAATATGCCAAAATGGGTCTAGATCAATACTTTGGGATGTCTTCTAAAAAAATATATATACATGTGTGCTAATTTTGAAAAAAAGTGGTTTGGAAATAGCAAAAAAGTGCTACTTGTATTTATTGCCCTATAACTTGCAAAAAAAGCAAAGAACATGTAAACATTGGGTATTTCTAAACTCAGGACAAAATTTAGAAACTATTTAGTATGGGTGTTTTTTGGTGGTTGTAGATGTGTAACAGATTTTGGGGGTCAAAGTTAGAAAAAGTGTGTTTTTTTCCATTTTTTCACCATATTTTGTATTTGTTTTTATAGCAAATTATAAGATATGATGAAAATAATGATAGATTTTAAAAGTCCATTTTATGGCGAGAAAAACAGTATATAATATGTGTGGGTACAGTAAATGAGTAAGAGGAAAATTACAGCTAAACACAAAAACCGCAAAAATGTAAAAATAGCCTTGGTCTCAAACGGACAGAAAATGGAAAAGTGCTGTGGTCATTAAGGGGTTAATTTGTCGAAAGGAACGAAAATGGTTAGAAGCTTTAGATTTTCCCTTAGGTCTTTTATCCTGAGGCAAAAACACTTCCTTCCCCCAGTGACAGTTGAAATAATCGAATCCAACTGAGAACCAAATAACTTATTACCTTGGAAAGAAAGAGATAGCAATCTAGAATTAGAAGTCATGTCAGCATTCCTTGATTTAAGCCACAAAGCTCTTCTAGCTAAAATAGCTAAATACATAGATTTAACATCAATTTTGATGATATCAAAAATGGTATTACAAATAAAATGATTAGCATGTTGAAGCAAGCGAACAATGCTAGACAAATCAGAATCCAATTCTTGTTGCGCTAAATTTTCCAACCAAAAAGTTGATGCAGCTGCAACATCAGCCAAAGAAATTGCAGGCCTGAGAAGATGTGCCAAACATGATTTATTTAACAGTGGATTTTCACTGTGCATGCAAGCAGGGGCTATATCGAACAGTGGCTGTACCATTATTATCTGACCTTTCTCAGAATATAGTACTTAGGTGTTTGTGTGTTCCTTTTGTAAATTTATGATTAGGGATTTTATTTGTAAATATGCAACTGGAGTTTATTGATCTTCTGAAGTGATTGCATTATTAGTATGATCTCATCATATTGTGCATGGTAGAATTTGCAGAACCATGGCATAAACGGTTGTTATAGGATTTTAATTATTTGTAGTGTTTTGTGAGTGCTGTGTTTCAGTGAATGTAAGTATATGTGTTTCCTTGTCTACCCCATGAACAAACCAACGGACTTCCAGCATCTACCTGCAGAAGAACACTGGATAAGCACCCCTACTGCAAATGGACTATGGTATTGAAGCAGAGTGTCTGAGGAAGGTGGAGCTTTAAGAGGACAAAGACTGTTCTTAAAAGTGATTAGAGGCCACCCAGAGACACTTGTGCTGTTCCCATGTCAGGCTTCACTGTGGAGAATTTACAGAGCAAGAGACTGTCAGAAATATTGAGGGGGTGCTAGCAATGGAGGTGAAGAAATAAAGATGCAGCGTTTTTTTTTGGGGGTAGATAGGGGGCTGGTTGGGTCTTTGTGCATATAGACCGGTAGTTTGAGGATGCTGGGAGGTAGACGGAGAGTATTGGAGAGGCCGCACCTATGTGCAGTGACAAATTGTGCCCTATTGGCCTATAAAATTATAGCAGTAAATGTGAATACATTTCTCTGCAGTATTCTCACATAGATTCATGTTATACCGAAGTATTAGGCTTATATTGTTGTTAAAGGATTTACTAATTTTCTGTAATTTTCTATTTTATGTTATTCTGTTAGAATAAAAGAGTGATATGTTAGGATATGTTAGCCTTACCGACGCCATCTTGTTCTAGTTGCCATTTTGTCTTAGGCATCCATCTTGTCTAAGAAAAGTTTTTTGTGTAGTGAGAAATATGCTGATGTTAGTAAGAATTGTATAAGTTAGATGGGCCTTGTGAATGTTCCTGGCAATGTGCCTGGAAGCCCGTTATCTAGGTAAGATGCCCCAACGGCCTTGCTTTGGGCTGAGCTATGAGCCCAGATGTATTTTTGTTATTGTTATAGGAAATACTCCTTTATACTCCTCTTTCACCTAATTATTTTAATAAGCTTCTTTTGTTCATGAAATATGGTGTGATATGATGTAGTTATGAATACGTCACTTTTTATCCCTATATGCTGTAATTATTGCCTATAAGAAGTGTTGTGCATCTTCTAATAAACAGAACAGATGTTAGACTGATTGCTGCATGGTCTGATTCCTGTTCTCTGGGATATCCTGTTATCAAATAACCCATTCCTTTCCAGGTGACAGCTATGATTCAGGCCAAGTGCTGACTGACACTCTCCCCCCCTGAAAATAACACCTAACAATCAGAATATAAATAGGCTTTCCTTAGATAAGATTCAAGTTTCCTATCTAAAGGATCTTTAAAAGAAGTACTATCTTCCATAGGAATAGTAGTACGTTTAGCAAGAGTAGAGATAGCCCCATCAACTTTGGGGATCTTTTCACAAAACTCCAATGTAACTGCTGGCAAAGGATACAATTTTTTAAACCTTGAAGAAGGAATAAAAGAAGTACCAGGCCTATTCCATTCCTTAGAAATCATATCAGAAATAGCATCAGGAACTGGAAAAACCTCAGGAGTAACCACAGGAGGTTTATAAACAGAATTTAAACGTTTACTAGTTTTAGTATCAAGAGGACTAGTTTCCTCAATATCCAATGTAATCAACACTTCTTTTAACAAAGAACGAATATACTCCATTTTAAATAAATAAGTAGATTTGTCAGTGTCAATATCTGAGGAAGGATCTTCTGAAACAGATAGATCCTCATCAGAGGAGGATAATTCAGTATGTTGTCAGTCATTTGAAATTTCATCAACTTTATGAGAAGTTTTAAAATACCTTTTACGTTTATTAGAAGGTGGGGTGGCAGACAAAGAATAGAAACAGCAATAAAATCTTTTAGATTCACAGGTATATCTTGTACATTAGATGTTGAAGGAACAGCAACAGGCAATGTACTATTACTGATGGACACTTTATCTGCATGTAAAAGTTTATCATGACAACTATTACAAACCACAGCTGGAGATATAATCTCTACAAGTTTACAACAAATGCACTTAGCTTTGGTAGAACTGTTATCAGGCAGCAGGGTTCCAACAGTGATTTCTGAGACAGGATCAGATGGAGACATCTTGCAAAATGTAAGAGAAAAAACAACATATAAAGCAAATTTATCAATTTCCTTATATGGCAGTATCAGGAATGGGAAAAAAATGCAAACAGCATAGCCCTCTGACATAGAAAAAAGGCTAGAGGCATATAGGAATGGGGTTTTAAATAATGAAACAACATCTGGAAATGACACACTCGCGTCATTAATGACGCAACCTTGTGAAAGGAACTCGGTGTCAACTAAGACGCCGGATATGACGAATTTGCGTCATTGGACGTACCTTCGCGCCAAATAATTCCCGGGCCAAGAATGACACAATAAACTTTGGCATTTTGCACCCTCACGGGCCCATGAAATTGAAAGAAAAAAGCAGTAAATTTGAAAAAAGACTAAGGTAACAAAAAAATATTTCCTAAATATGTTTTCCCAAAATATGAAACTGACAGTCTGCAAAAGGAAATATACATAAACCTGACTCATGGCAAATATAAGTACAATACATATATTTAGAACTTTATATTAATGCATAAAGTTCCAAACCATAGCTGAGTGTGTCTTAAGTAATAAAAACATACTTACCGAAAGACACCCATCCACATATAGCAGATAGCCAAACCAGTACTGAAACGATTATCAGTAGAGGTAATGGAATATGAGAGTATATCGTCGATCTAAAAAGGGAGGTAGGAGATGAATCTCTATGACCGATAACAGAGAACCTATGAAATAGATGTCCCGTGAGGAAAACCATTGCATTCAATAGGTGATACTCCCTTCCCATCCCTCTGACATTCACTGTACTCTTAGAGGAACCGGGCTTCAAAATGCTGAGAAGCGCATGTCAACATAGAAATCTTAGCACAAACTTACTTCACCACCTCCATAGGAGGCAAATTTTGTAAAACTGAATTGTGGGTGTGGTGAGGGGTGTATTTATAGGCATTTTTAGGTTTGGGAAAACCCTCCTGGTTGGATTGTATATCCCATACGTCACTAGCTCATGGACTCTTGCCAATTGCATGAAATAAATATATATATCTATTCCCTTTTCCCCTTGTCTTGGTCCTGGATTTGTACTACTGTATAATTATTGTACCTTTATTTACCAGCTAGGTTAGACACAAGGGCCGGTCCTTCTTTGTAAACTATGACACTTTGCTCTGGTTTGCAATTTTAGCATTTTAATTATGTATCGGCTACATCTTATGTTGTCCTTTGATACTTTCCTGGTTCTGGGCTCCAGGCCAGCAGTTTTTTTATATCCAATCGAGTGTTTGTTCTTTGCTACTTAAAAAGAGTGCTAAATCCCCAGTCTTTTATAAGCGCAACTATTGTGTGACGCTTTATCTTTCTAGTACAATTTTGTATATATATATATATATATATATATATATATATATATATATATATATATATATATATATATATATATATATATATACAGTATATACTGTATGTATATATATATATATATATATATATATATAAATGTTTTCATCTATGTGACTACAAAGGGCTCAATTGCACTTATATATGTCTATAAATGTATATATATACTGTATATTTAAGTATTTATATGTGTATATAAGTATTTACTCACACACACATATATATATATATATATATATATATATATATATATATACACACACACATATATAAACACATAAATATATATGTATACATTTATAGACATATATAAGTGCAATGGAGCCCTTTGCAGTCACGTAGAAGAAAACATTTAAAAGGATATTTATGCAATATTAATTTTTAATAAAGTGTTTAACTATGTTCTAAGTATTTATAAATATATATATATATATATATATATATATATATATATATATATATATATATATATATATATATATACTAGTTGATAAGCCTGTCTATGTATTAAAAATGCAACCCCCCTAAACTACAAAAATAAAAAAGTAAAAATACAGAAAAAAATAAACAAAGCTATCCAAAATAATAAGATTAAACCTAAACTAATACCCATATAAAAATAGAAAATCCCCCAAAATAAAAACACCCCCTAATCGAGCAGCCATACTGAGCGGTCGAGTGAAGCAAGAGCTCCTTTAACTAAACAACTATGTACACATGTATTTTCTAAACCCCCGACCTAATTCAATCTAAGACTATAATTCATATACCCTAGACTTGGTTCTAAATAATTTTGACCTCATATCAGAGCTACTTCCCTCCCACCCAGTGCCGCTTACTCTGAAGCCGCATACGGAAGCACCGCTGTGCTAAGGATCCGCATCTCCAGCAGCAGCTCTGACCCTTCATACCTAACAACCTACCTGGGTCGCTGCATTATAACGGAGCCTACCCGACACCTCCTACATCTCACCCGGAGGACTTCAGGCCCGACAGTGTTCACGGAGTGATAACAGCTGACGCTCCCCAGTGCGCCTTAACGAGATGACTCCCTGCACCGCTCTCCACCTCTTACACGGAGAAAAATCACATGCTACCCTCAGAAGCCCTACGCCGGACATAAGTAACTGAGAGGACATCTTGAGAATAGTTCTACTTATTGCTCGCATACAGCGCAGAAAGTCCACAGACTAGCAGCCTCAGGAGTAGATTTTTGGCGCGAACGGACACCATCTTCCCATCTATCTGCACCGGGTAAGACAACTGCTCCTTCTACTTGCACTATAGTGGCTGGGATACAGCGTAGACAGGAACTGGAAAAACCTCAGGAGTAACCACAGGAGGTTTATAAACAGAATTTAAACGTTTACTAGTTTTAGTATCAAGAGGACTAGTTTCCTCAATATCCAATGTAATCAACACTTCTTTTAACAAAGAACGAATATACTCCATTTTAAATAAATAAGTAGATTTGTCAGTGTCAATATCTGAGGAAGGATCTTCTGAAACAGATAGATCCTCATCAGAGGAGGATAATTCAGTATGTTGTCAGTCATTTGAAATTTCATCAACTTTATGAGAAGTTTTAAAATACCTTTTACGTTTATTAGAAGGTGGGATGGCAGACAAAGCCTTCTGAATAGAAACAGCATTAAAATCTTTTAGATTCACAGGTATATCTTGTACATTAGATGTTGAAGGAACAGCAACAGGCAATGTACTATTACTGATGGACACTTTATCTGCATGTAAAAGTTTATCATGACAACTATTACAAACCACAGCTGGAGATATAATCTCTACAAGTTTACAACAAATGCACTTAGGCCTAGATTTAAAGTTGGGCGGTAGCCGTCAAAACCAGCGTTAGAGGCTCCTAACGCTGGTTTTGGGCTACCGCCGGTATTTAGAGTCAGTCAGGAAAGGGTCTAACGCTCACTTTCCAGCCGCGACTTTTCCATACCGCAGATCCCCTTACGTCAATTGCGTATCCTATCTTTTCAATGGGATCTTTCTAATGCCGGTATTTAGAGTCATGTCTGAAGTGATCGGAACAGCCAATAGAATGCGAGCTCAATCTGATTGGCTGATCGAATCAGCCAATCGGATTGAACTTGATTCTGATTGGCTGATTCCATCAGCCAATCAGAATTTTCCTACCTTAATTCCGATTGGCTGATAGAATCCTATCAGCCAATCGGAATTCGAGGGACGCCATCTTGGATGACGTCCCTTAAAGGAACCGTCATTCTTCAGTTGGACGTCGGAGGAAGAAGATTGATCCGCGCTGGAGGTCTTCACGATGGAGCCGTTCCTCATCGGATGAAGATAGAAGATGCCGCTTGGATCAAGATGGTTGCCGGTCTGGATCGCCTCTTCTTCCCGGATAGGATGAAGACTTTGGAGCCTCTTCTGGACCTCTTCAGCCGCCCGATTATGGATGTCTAGCCCCCGCTTGGGTTGGATGAAGATTTCGGAGCCAGGACCGATCGGTGATACCCGGCGAGGTGAAGATAAGGTAGGAAGATCTTCAGGGGCTTAGTGTTAGGTTTATTTAAGGGGGGTTTGGGTTAGATTAGGGGTATGTGGGTGGTGGGTTGTAATGTTTGGGGGGGTATTGTATGTGTTTTTTTACAGGCAAAAGAGCTGAATTCTTTGGGGCATGCCCCACAAAAGGTCCTTTTAAGGGCTGGTAAGGTAAAAGAGCTTTGAACTTTTTTAATTTAGAATAGGGTAGGGCATTTTTTTTATTTTGGGGGGCTTTGTTATTTTATTAGGGGGCTTAGAGTAGGTGTAATTAGTTTAAAATTGTTGTAATATTTTTCTGATGTTATATATATATAGGACATCTTGAGAATAGTTCTACTTATTGCTCGCATGCAGCGCAGAAAGTCCACAGACTAGCAGCCTCAGGAGTAGATTTTTGGCGCGAACGGACACCATCTTCCCATCTATCTGCACCGGGTAAGACAACTGCTCCTTCTACTTGCACTATAGTGGCTGGGATACAGCGTAGACAAAAATCCTACATTGGCACTATACTACATTATTTAAAAGAGCTGGACACAGTAGGGACGCCCTACATAACTTTATTTAAGAATATAGAGGAGAAAGACCCTAAGACAAAGAGTCACACTCAGAACTCTGTCCTTCAGCTACACCTACGCATTACTGCCTGGCCTCAGTCCTCGTTCGTAATACTCCCTCTTATTATCAGGGCCCTGTTAGCTGCCCCTCCAGCACACATCATATATAGCAACTAAAGGAAGCTGTGATAAACCAGGAGGAAAAAGGTTACAGGCACAGCTGAGGGAGAGGTGGGGAGAATTTAAGATCTGCCTATCTACTAGAGACATCAAATGCTATAAGATTGATCAAGACTTAACCTTCTTTCTCTCCATCTCCCCTCCTACCCTGCGAGGTGCAAACCACTCTACTACCCACGCAGTCTATTATTGCAGATAACTGCAGCCTTATTCACATAGAGAGATTTTTTACAGTGTAATTCTCCTACTGAAGATTTAATCATATTGCCTGATACCACTTATACAAAGATCCCCCCCTCCTTCCTTTCCCGCAGCCACTACTGACTGCGGGTCATACCCACCCTCCTTTTTCCGGACTCGCCCAGAGGTGGCACTTTCCCCGGAGGGGGGTAATTACTAAGTGCCTACCCTGACAAAGAGACTATACCCATTCTCCTGGTGTCATCACCACATAATCTAAGTTATCACCCAGGGAGTACACCAGAAAGACAGCCTCACTCAGCCTATCTATTTTTCTTATACGTAAACAAGCATAATAAATAATGAAGGGCTAGACCCATCATAAGCGAGGTGCCGGTCTGAACCCCCCCAGGCCTCAACTACAGGGCAGAATTACTCTCTACACCTGTATCTCATAGGCTCACCTTCTACTAAATATGGCGCATTCAGGAAAAAGGAAACCAAAACACCAAGAACTCCCCAAGAGAACTTTAACAGACCACTTCAATAGTAAAAATGTATCTGACCCAGACCTTTCAGAAGAGGACTCCAGGGACTCCAATATCTCCCTGCACAGACACTTGAAAGGGGATCATACATCCAAAGACAGAACAACTCTTTCACAATCAACCTTCTTAGAGACAATCAAGAACTTGTCTGATAAAATGGACACTCACTATTCGTCTCTAAGACAGGATCTCCGCCAATCAGTCAGCGAATTAAAACGAGATATCTCCTCATTGGGAGAAAGAATGGAAACACTGGAAAAAAAACATAAGGAACTAGCGGTAGATCACTCAAACCTGCTTACATACTCCCAGAGTCTAGCTGAACAAATTTCTGACTTGGAGACCAAACTGGCGGATCTAGAGGACAGATCCCTCAGGAATAACCTGAGGATCAGAGGAATAGCAGAAGAAATAGCACCGGCGGAACTCAATAACTATCTACTCGGCCTCTTCAAAGACCTACTAGGCTCTGCTACAGACTCAGACCTCCTGATCGACAGAGCCCATAGGGCACTGCGCTCACGCAACTCACCCTCTGATGCTCCGAGAGATGTGATCTTGAGATTTCACTACTATACTACATAAGAGAAAATCCTCAAAGCATCTTTCACCAGCAAACCTCTCAACGAACCTTATCATAATCTACAAATTTTTCCTGACTTGTCCCCGCACACCTTAGCCAGAAAGAGATCCTTTCAACAGGTGACACAAACCTTAAGGCATCACGATATAAAGTACAGATGGGGGTTCCCGGTAAAGATCTTCTTCAAGCACGAGGAACAATCATTCGTTATTTCAACCCTGGAACAGGGCCTGAAAGTTCTACACAACTTGGGGCTGACACCCACCCGAGAGTCCAGAGACAAACGGAAAAACAATCCAAAGGGACTCAACACCACAGCACCAGAATGGCGCCCCCCAAATGCAGATCTTCCTCCTCAGGAAGAAGACGACCACAGCTAAGATTCTGGACACTTAAAATATAGACGTTCAATTAAACCTGTTACAACTGATTGAAGTTAAGAACTAACCCGGCAACGGATCTCAGCCAGGTAAACCTAAGAGCCTACGCATGGGTACATATCTTACTCTCTTTTGGCTCTGGGTTTCTCATTTTCATTCTCATTCTCACCTTCACTCTCATTATTGTTGTATCTTATTATATGCTATGTCTATGACCCTGTACTGTTATTCTAGTCCTTATTGTTTTTGATGTTTGTGATACTGGGATCAGACTTGTTAGGGGACACCCTCCTCTCCCTTAACCCCTGGTAGACAGGGGGGGGGAGTTCTGGGTCTCCCCATAGGAAGAAAATATAATCTACATAGTATACATACTTGAAAGCACCTAACCACTTCGGACTCGATACCAATTTCTTGATATGCCACGTTAGACATTTTGTTATACATCTTGTTACTTTCTTATCTAGCTCATAACCAGTATTGTAAGAGTCAGTTTAAGACCGCTTTCAAAGTACCTCTTCTTAGTCATGTTCGTTAGGATAGATTAACAGAGGTAGATTCTCTCCTCTTTCACCATCTTCTTGTTACAGGTGAATGAGAGAAAATCATGATCTATGCCCCGAAGGTCACACAATCTTTATAGTTGTCATACTTGAAAGTGCTAGATCACTTTAAACCATATGTTCCTATCTTATAATTGTTATGTTATATTGTATGTTATGTACCCTTCTTTATCCCCTTTTCCTTGCTCTAGATTGCAGATTATAACAACCCGATAACACACTCTCACATGACGCCCCTCCTGATAAGCTTATTAAACACTAGAACTTATATTATACCTATCCGTATACGCCACGACCACTACAACACATAGTTTAAGATGACAATATCTTCAGCACTATATGCCCCTATTTAGCGAAGAGCTACAATGACCGATCTTGAACTCCGCCACCTCATTAGACCCATTCTCATCTGCCTACACACACATCATTCTCTATAACCTGGGGGGTGCTTTCATATACGGCACCTCTCTTCTCCCCTTGGACCTCATATACTAACAATTCAAATTTCCACCCGACACTCAGCTCCCAACTCAGACATATCACCACAAACCCTTCTCTTGCTAGACCGCTCAGTAATTCATAAACACACTGCACTCTCTATAGTGCTAACACTTCTTCAGGCTCCCCCCCACCCATCACTAGCTTCCCTACCTCCCCCACTCCTTTTTTTTTTCATTAGTACATCACATAGAAGTGAGAGTAATTTTGCCCTCTCACCCATATAGCATACCCTCCCATCCCCTTAACCCCACCTTATCAAAGCGGCTCTGGGCCGCTGAATCCCCGAACCCCCCCTAAAATCATTACAAGATAGTTATATATAACTTCCATCATATCTGTAGAATTGCATTTCACTCCCTCATCAGTGTGTCTGCAGACTAGCAGATTCAGGAGATACCCATACAGCTTTTCCCTCCCATCCTTTACCCTCCTCCCCCCCCCCCTCTTTTTTCCCTCCCCCCTTTTAAAACCCTCCCCTTCCCCCCTTTTTTTTTTTTTTTCTCTCCCTTTCCACACTTCTCTATAAACATGAATGGCATCAGGTTTATCACACTTAACGTCAAGGGGCCTAACTCTCCCACGAAACGCAGCCTCCTCAATACTTATCTGAATAAAAATAATATAGATAAAGCCTTTATCCAGGAGACACACTGGACCGCAAACTCTGGAATAACACACAGCACACGCAGATATCCCATAATACTTGAAGCCACACACTCCTCAAAATCTAGAGGAGTAGCGATCTATATTAGCAAAAACTTTCTCTATGAACCCACCTATGTTGAATGTGACCCTAATGCCAGATTCATTATCATAATATGCAAACTTAACAAACAATTAATTACGTTAGTTAACATATACACCCCCAATTCCAAGCAAATTAAATTTCTCAGATCACTTCTCAGAAGGGTCTCAGCGGTGAAACAAGGTGAATTGATCATGGGTGGAGACTATAATCTACTTTGGGATATTCATCTCGACAGATTAGGCTCAGGAACCGGTCATAATGACAGAAACTCACTATCACTCTCCAAAGCATTCCAGACACTTATGGCACAACATGACTTATATGACACATATAGATCATTTCACCCACAGGAGAAAGACTTTACATTCTATTCCGCACCACATAAATCACATTCACTCATAGATTATTTTTTTACTGGGGCTCAATTGCTAGACCACGTATCCTATATTAAAATCACTACAATATCCTGGTCTGACCATGACGCTCTGCATTTGAGGCTTGGCCCAAATCTTTCACCATCCTCCCCCCCACACTGGCGCCGGCAAGACTGGACCATTACATATCCTACCCTAAAGATAGAACTCCAATCTAAGATTACTGACTTTCTTAGTCTAAACGATGATAATCAAACCTCAGTTCAGAACCTCTGGGCTGCACTTAAGGCAGTCATGAGAGGGCACCTTATGCAGGCTGAGACAGTAGCGCGTTCAAAGAGCGGTGCAACTTTGTCGACTCTAAACATTTAATTAAGAGAACTTAGAACCTCACTCAGTTTGCATTATTCCGCCCCAGTAAATAGCAGAATAGCGGATATTACCAAACAAATCCAAACTTTAGAAATCAAAAGAACTCAAAACATGCTAGAGAAGTTCAAAACAATATATTATTACCAAGGTAATAAAGCCACTACTTTGCTAGCGACCAAACTTAAACATCGAATGGCTCAAACTCGTATTATGGCTATTCACGCCTCAAATGGCAAATTGGTCTATTCTCCCTCAGATATTGGGAATTCCTTTAGACAATACTACCAAACCCTATATAACATCGGAGATTCTCATGACTTAACACCTACCCCTATAGAGGACATAACATTCCAGAGTCATACTGGAAACAAAAACTGTAGCTGATGAATAAATAAGGTTACATTAAATTCTACTAAACTAATTTGTATATTTTAATCTTTAAGTAATTTATCTCTTGCCATAAGCTACGATTGTAAAACACATGTACGTTTTTCAAAGTGTATATCATTTTTTGATTCCTAATAAAGTGTATTGGCTTTGTAAAAATCAATATTTGTAGATAATTAAATAAACTGTTCTACTGTGCTTTAATGGATAAATACAGCCCTCAATAAAGTTGCTGTTCTTCAAAAAAAAAAAAAACACCCCCTAATCTAATACTAAACTACCAATAGTCCTTAAAAAGGGCTTTTTGTGGGGCATTGTAAAAAATAAATCAGCTCTTTTACATTAAAAATAACAAAGTCCCCCCTAACACCAAACCCCCCAAAATAAAAAAAACTAACACTAATAAACCTAAACTACCTATTATCCTTAAAAGGGCATTCAGCTCTTTTTCACTGCCCTTAAAAGGGCATTCAGCTCTTTTTGAAATTACCCAATGAACCCTAACCTAAAAAAACAAACAACATTTTTTAAAAAAACAACCTAACACTAAAGCCCCAAATAGGTACTCACAGTTTCAGAAGTCCGGCGGAGAAGGTCTTCTTCCAGACGGGTCCATCATCAGAATCCACAGCGAAGGCTGCGCGGAGCGGAGGTCTGGATCGGTCTTCCCAGATGTGGTGATCCTCGGCAAAGGTCATCTGTGGCAGCGTCGGCGGTCTTCAGCGGCTGCGGTCCTCGGCAGTAGCGGTCCTCGGCGGTAGCAGTCGTCCTCGGGAGCATGGAGCCTCCTCTTCATCCAATGTCCATCGTATACTGAATATTGAATGCAAGGTACCGCAATCAATTTAGGGTACCTTGCATTCCTATTGGCTGCATTTTTCAAAACAGACAATAGGATTAGAGCTACTGAAATCCTATTGGCTGTTCAAATCAGCCAATAAAATTTCAGTAGCTCTCATCCTATTGGCTGATTTTGAAATAGGATGAGAGCTACTTAAATCTTATTGGCTGATTTGAACAGCCAATAGGATTTCAGTAGCTCTAATCCTACTGGCTATTTTGAATAATTCAGCCAATAGGAATGCAAGGTACCCCAAATTGATTGCGGTACCTTGCATTAAATATTCAGTATACGATGGACATCAGATGAAGAGGAGCCTCCATGCAGCCGAGCACCACCGCCGACGCTGAGGAATGCCGCCACAGATGACCACCACCGAGGATCGCCACATCTGGGAAGACCGCTCCGGACCTCCGCTCCGCACTGCCTTCACTGTGGATGAAGATGATGGACCCGCCTGGAAGAAGATCTTCTGCTCCGGACTTCTGAAACCGTGAGTACCTATTTGGGGCTTTAGTGTTAGTTTTTTTTTTAGATTAGAGTTTGTTGGGCAATTTGCAAACAAGCTGAATTCCCTTTTAAGTGCAGTTAAAAAGAGCTGAATGTCATTTTAAGGACAATGCCCATACAAATGCCCCTTTAGGGGCAATGGGTAGATTAGGTTTATTAGTGTTAGGTATTTTTTTTATTTTGGGGGTTTTGGTGGGAGGGGGGTTTTACTGTTAGGGGGGACTTTGTTTATTTTTAATGTAAAAAGAGATGATTTCTTTAGGGCAATGCCCTACAAAAAGTCTTTTCATAGGGATTAGGTTTATTTTTTTTATTTTGGATAGTGTTGTATATTATTTTTTGTAATGTTAGCCTTTTTTTATTTTCTGTCATTTTAGATTAATGTAATGTAATTTAAAAAAAAAAAAATTTTTTTTTTTTTAATTAAGGGTTAATTGGGGGGGGGGGTGTTAGGTTAGGGGGCTTAGTCATTAAATTAGTTTTTTGCCTTGTGGGGGTTGGTGGTTTAGGAGTTAACAGGTAAATAAGGTTTAATGCGTTGTGGGGTCTTGGCAGATTAGGGTTTAATAGATGTATTAGGTAGTTTGCGATGTTGTGGTTGGTGGATTTAGGCGTTAATCATTTTATTGGGTATTTTTTTTTTCTTAATACTTCGTGTGGGTGGTTAGTTTATTTTTTTCTTAATACTTCGTATTGGGCGGTTGTTTTTTAAAAAAGACTTATTGCGGGCGTTTTTTTTTTTTTTTTTATTATTACTTATAGCAGACGGTTATTATTTTTTTTTGTAATGCTCCGTTTGCCTTTGTTGCATCCCGGTGGGTTCCGAAAATGGCAGGGTGGTGAAAGAATCCACCTACATTCTGGTGGCTGCCTTGTGCTGCCAACATTCCATTCGGGATGCGTGCGCGACAGCGACGAACAAACACAATTATAGTATATATATATATATATAAATATATAAATCTGTATATATCTATACCTATATATATATATATATATGTATAGATATATATTGTGCCAAAATACCATCAGATATGTAGAAATATGTAGTTATAAATAAATAGAACATATTCATCTATGTGAAGAACATTGGAAAGTGAAATATTCATATTTTTATGTCAGGTTAGCGCACTTAAGAAAATGTAGTCGAGTAGAGTGTTAAGCTTTTTTCCACTTTTTTATCCATTTTTAATCCATTGACTTTTATGGGGAATACTTTAACTCAATCAAGATATTCAAAGTTCGGCTTTTTATGCACGTCGAGTTAGTGCATGAGCAAAAACTTTTTACTTTCAAGTGACGTGCACAAAAAACGTACTACTAGCAGAGTTTGCACATGAGCAGGAGTGCGAAATACGGCTGCACTTGTAATCTGGCCCAAAGTGTAAGCTACAATAGTTTTCCTATTCCAGGCATTCATACAGCCTAAACTTTATTAATAACTGTTCTCTATAATCTGTGTGCGAACACAACTTTTAATTGTGTGCACAGCAGGTGCTGGCAGTTTTTTTTAAACACCTTAACGACCAGCGCCGTACTCTGCACAACGCTGGTCATTATGCCCTTAAGGACCAGCGACGTACCCTGTACGTCGCTGCAGTCCTGGGCTTCTCTCTGCCATGATCTCGCTCAAAATAGCGGGATCGCACTATTTCTGCATGCCCCACGAGTAGGGCACTGCAGAAATAGATTTGCAGAGTTACTGATGCAGAGAGGGCCACTCTGTGGCCCTCTCTGCATCAGACAGTGGTGGTGTCGATCGTTGGTGGGTGGGAGGTTAAGGAGGGAGGCGGGAAGGCAGCCCATCACTGGAGGAGGAGGGCAGAAGTGGGCGGGACTGCTCGGTCACGCTACGGGGAATAATTTTTTTAAAAAAAACTGTGTAATTGAAGGGGAAGGAGGGAGTAGGCAGTAGGGGCAATGAGGGGGATCCCATGTGGGATCGGTTAACATAAAGGGATCTGGGAGGGGGGAGGGTATTGAGGGGGGGCAGCTACACTACAGAAAAAATAGGTCTTTTTTTTTTACAAAAAGTAGCCAAGTTTGCAACAAACTGGGTACTGGCAGATAGCTGCCAGTACCTAATATGGCGGTAAATAGGTAGAGGGGGGAGGGTTAGAGAGCTTTTTTTGGGGAGGATCAGGGAGGTTGGGGGGTTAGGGGGGAACCTACACTGTGTATCAATATGTATGGAACCAAAAAGGAGAGTGTTTGGTTCCAGGGGGAAGTTTAATATATGTTACACTGCAGTTCAGCAGGAAATAGTTGATGAGTAAGGCAGTTACATGGACATTAACTGTAGCAAGTTTATGCATTCTATTATGTTCTTTTAATACATTTGTAAAAACACTGCAACTGGAGTCTGAGAGACGATCTTATAAACAGCAGCTTTATACATGGTGGCAGCGGATGTTATTTGAGAAATACACCAAAAGAGGATATGGAAGGTTTAAAATCACCAGGTCTGCTGGATTTTCAGGCAACAAATCTGTCTCAGGCATGGAAGAGATGGAAAGAAGACATTCTTCTATACACAGACCTATTCATGGCTGACAAACCAGAGGAGATGAAGGTAAAGTTGTTCCTGTACTTAATTGGAGAAAAAGGCAGAGAGGTAAAAGACACCATTTTCTTCTAGAAGCAGCAGCTCCCACACTGGCTCTGCTAATTAAAGCATTTGATGATTATTGTGAGCCAAAGCAAAATGAGACTGTGGAAAGATATAATTTTTTTTCAAGAAGTTGGAGGGAAGATGAAGGAATAGATGCATATGTCACAGATCTGCGTACACTGGCAGCCACTTGCAACTTTGGTAATATCAGAGACTCATTAATCAGGGACAGGATTGTATGTGGCACAAGAGACTCTAAGCTTAGGGAATGCCTACTGAGAGAAGTGGATTTAACACTGGAAAAATGTATTCAAATAGGTAGAGCTGCTGAGCTGTCTAAAGAAAGGGCGAAGATCATTGAGAGTTCCAGCACTAGTGTAGTGTCAGTCCATGGGATGGACACAAGTTACACCCTTAGGAAGGGTCATAACAGAATGACAATGACTCCAGACAAGACAATACAGTGTATGTATTGTGGAAAGCATCACGTGAAACTGAAAGAGAAATGCCCAGCATTTGGAAAGCAATTTAAAGGGTGTGGTAAAGCAAATCATATTATTAGCCAGTGCCGTGCCAATACACAACAAAGAAAGCCAACAGTACAAGCTGTCTATAGAGAGACTGAAGACTTAGAGGAATATGAAGACATTCTGGGGCCTATTTATCAAGCTCCACATGGAGCTTGATGCCTGTGTTACCACGATTGTCCACGAATCTGCAGGGGGCGTTATTGCACCAGCAGTTCACAATGCAATGATAAATGCCGACAGCGTATGCTGTCGGCATTTATCAATGTGCATCGGACATGATCCGCAATATCGGATCATGTCCGCTCGCACAATAGTAAATAGGCCCCTCTGGGTCTGACCTTGGATCCAGCTTTTCAGATTTGTACACTTAAGAAAACAGTAAGCAAATTTCCATCAGTTTTGTTTGCTACCATGCTAATTGACCAGCAAGGTTGGTGAAAGACAAATCTAAAATTCTACATTGTGATAAAATGCTAAGGATGTATAATAAGAGCACACTGAAACCAATAGGGATATGTAAGCTCAAAATAAGAAACCCACGCAACCAAAAGTTATATCAGGCTGAGTTTATAGTAATTGACACAGAGGTGTGTAATCCTATACTAGGAAGTAGAGCTATACAAGCTATAGATCTGTTCTCAGTGCAACACCAAAATATCCTAAACGTGGAACAAGATGCCAACCACCCAGATGCCACTGTGTGGGGTTGGTCAGCGATCAATAAAGAGTATGCAGATATTTTTCAAGGAGTAGGCTGTCTAGAAGGAAAACTGAAATTGGAAGTGGATGCTCTTGTACAGCCTGTTAGACTTCCAAAAAGAAAGGTTACTGTGTAATTACTCAACTCCTTAGAGAGGAGCTTACCAGTTCAGAAAAACAGGGCATTATAACCCCTGTAGAGAGAAGTACAGACTGAATAAGTAGTATGGTGGTAAGGAAAAAACCATCAGGGAAGTTAAGAATTTGTATTGACCCTAAGCCTCTGAATAGGGCTTTGAAAAGGAGCCATTATCCTTTGCCAACAATTGATGATATACTTCCTGACCTAGCAAGAGCAAGGATTTTACAGTATGCGATGTCAAGAGTGGATTTTGGCATATTGAAATAGAGGAAGAATCCAGCTATTTGACCACTTTCTTTACTCATTTTGGCCAGGTTTGAATGCCTAAGGGTATTAGCCCAGCCCCAGAAGTGTTCCAGTGAAAACTAAATCATGCACTGGAAGGGCTACCAGGTATCAGGATTATTGCAGATGATATTCTGATTGTTGGAGAAGGTGATACTGAGGTGGAAGCTATTCAAGACCATGATCAAAAGTTGAGGAAATTGCTCAATCGTTGTAGAGAAGGACACATCAAACTAAATCGAGAAATATTTAAGCTAAGGAAAACAGAAGTGCCATATATTGGTCACTTATTATCAGCCCAGCAGATCCAAGCAAAGTGAAAGTAGCTGTACAATCATACCATAAACCCCTTGAAAGCATTATGAAGAAAACCTTACTTAAAGCACCGAGACGTCTTCAGCGTATGATGTCATGGCTTCAGATGTATGATGCATGTATCAGATACTGCCCGGGGAAGTCTCTGGTGGTGGCAGACACATTAAGTAGGGTTTATTTAGAAGAAGGTTCCATGAAGGGTTCTGTGGAGCACCAGATTGAAACTATAAACATGCTCCAATATCTACCCATCTCAAACAGGAGACTTGTTGCTATACAACAGAGCACAGAAAAAGACAAGACTTTACAAGCAGTAAAGAGAATTGTGATTAGTGGATGGCCTCATACTAAGGAATAGGTACCCCTAGAGGCTTCAACATACTATCACATATGTTAAGAACTGAGTGTACAGGATGGTGTTCTATTCAAAGGTGAGAGAGTAGTTATTCTATCTGATCTCCGAACGGATATTATGTCTCAAATACATTCTTCACATTTTGGCGTGGAAGGATGTCTACGCAGAGCCAGGGAGAGCATTTACTGGCCAGGAATGAATGCACAGCTAAAAGAATATATTGATCAATGTGACATATGCCTTCATTCGATACTAAACAACAGAAAGAGACATTTGTTCCTCATGAGATCCCAACAATACCGTGGGAAAAGCTTGGAATTGATTTATTCACATTCCAAGGAAAGGAGTATTTAATAACAGTGGACTATGACTCTAACTACTGGGAGATAGACCATCTTCAGGATACAAGATCTACTACAGTAAAAAGAAAATTAAAAGTCCATTTTGCCAGATATGGAATCCCAGACACTGTACGTTCTGATAATGGACCACAGTTTATTTCAATGGAGTTTAAAGACTTCAGTATGGGTTGAGACTTTGACCACGTTACCTAGTCACCAGGATACCCTCAAAGCAATGGGAAAGTAGAGTCGGCAGTAAAGACAGCAAAAAGACTACTGCAAAAAAGCTGTGTCTTCTGGAAATGATCCTTATCTAGCATTTTTGGATCATTGCAACACACCAACACAAGGCATGGAATGCAGTCCTGCTCAAAGACTGATGGGTCGAAGGACCAAATCATTACTTCCAATGAGAGGGAGTATGTTAATACAGGATCAAGTGATAAATGACAGGCACCAAATCCTATGCAGGAAGCAGCATTCATTGCAAGCTGCTCAATATAACAAGGGAGCCAAAGACCTGCGGCCAATAAATGTTGGTGAACAGGTGTGGGTACAACCGCAAACAAACCAGGGAAAAGAGTGGTGGAAGGCTTGCCTAAGAGCTCCTGTAGGAATTAGGTCATATGAAGTGGTGACAGAGTTAGAACAGGTCCTGAGAAGAAATAGGAGGCATCTGAGAAGCACTGGATGCTACAGGCCTCCAGTAAGGACCCAAACTAGCACCCAAGAGGAATCTCACATTGAGAATACAAACCAGCCATTAATGACAAATAACTCAGAAGAAGAAGAGCAAGAAGAAACAAACAGTGAAATATCAGACACGGACAGGCTGCAAGATGACATCAGAGTCCTGTCAGAACAACCACAGGGATCCAGAGACACCCAGATTAGAAGTGGGAGATGTATTTGAAAACCCGAATATCTAAATGACTATGTGGACTAATATGTAGCACCAATGAAAGACTGCATCTCAGGATCTATAGTCCTAAGGGAATTAAAAGAGATAGCGATTGCCATTTCCCCAAAAAGGGAAAAGATGTATCAATATGTATGGAACCAAAAAGGAGAGTGTTTGGTTCCAGGGGGAAGCTTAATATATGTTACACTGCAGTTCAGCAGGAAATAGTTAGTTGATGAGTAAGGCAGTTACATGGACATTAACTGTAGCAAGAGCTGAAGTTTATGCATTCTGTTATAAGATGTTCTTTTAATAAATTTGTAAAAACACTGGAACTGGAGTCTGAGAGACTATCTTATAAACAGCAGCTTTATACACAATGCAGCAAATATATTTAAAAAATATATATATAGACAAAAAAAAAGGTTTTATTTTCATACTGGCAGACTTTCTGCCAGTATTTAAGATGGCAATGACAATTGTGAGGTGGGGGGAGGGAAGAGAGCTGTTTGAGGGGGGTTAGGGAGGGATCAGGGGGTGGGATGTGTCAGGTGGGAGGCTGATCTCTACACTAAAGCTAAAATTAACCCTACAAGCTACCTAATTAACCCCATGCACTGCTGGGAATAATAAAAGTGTGGTGCGCAGCGGCATTTAGTGGCCATCTAATTACCAAAAAGCAATGCAAAAGCCATATATGTCTGCTATTTCTGAATAAAGGGGATCCCAGAGAAGCATTTTTAACCATTTATGCCATGATTGCACAAGTTATTTGTAAATAATTTCAGTGAGAAACCTAAAATTGGGAAAAAGTTTACGTTTTTTTTATTTGATCATATTTGGAGGTGAAATGGTGGCATGAAATATACCAAAATGGGCCTAGATCAATACCTTGGGTTGTCTACTAAAAACAATATATATAGTTTTGATAGGTAAACATAAAAAGGCTCTATTTCTGTTTAAATGTAGTGATGGCAAAAATGCTAAAAATGCTCTGGTCTTTTGGGGAAGTTTTTGTCTGAAATGCCCGGTCCTTAAGGGGTTAAAAATGGTGATAAATCCTGACTCTTGCAGGAGCATCGCGCTAATTACTATAAGGTGTTTTCTGGTAGGAAACATTACGCCCAATACTTCAGTGTGTGATTAAGTGGCTAGGTGGAGTGCAGAGGGAGCACAAAGGGAAAGCATAGGACTGGAAACATGCCAGAGCCGGTAGGTAAGCATTGGGATTTGAAATGAGGGCATTCAAATCTTTCTTTACCACTTGTTTCAGGAACTTTGAAACAAAATTTCACAATAAGCCACAAATTACTATAAATCCTGTACGTGTCAGTCATCTTCTGCAATACTATGGTATTTATGTGGCTTCTTTATAACTGTTAATTTATTGATGTCATGCTGGCTCCAAAATTTTATTAATTACACATTTCAACAAGCTTCAGAGTTTGGATGACAAACAATATTCATCTTTAGCTCTAGCAATTTTAATGTTTGATTTTAATGTTCCCACCTCCTATAACCTCCGATCCAATAACAGCACATTATTTAGTCTGCCTCCATACAAAAAGAAAGCAGCTCGATCCTCCTTTTCCTACAGAGCGCCACAGTTATGGAACGACCTCCCGCACACTTTAAAACCTTCCCAAGCCTAAAACCCTTTAAGAGATCCCTCTCTACATATCTCAAAACAGAATGCACCTGTAATGGTTGATTATATATTTCCTACCTGTTCTATGTTAAATGTTGCATATATTATGTATTAATATTGTTTTTGTAATTCATGTACCCTATTGTATAAATGCAATGTTTTGTGGACCCAGGACATACTTGAAAACAAGAGAAATCTCAATGTATCCTTCCTGGTAAAATATTTTATAAATATATAAATAAATAATGTTGTCTTATGGAATTTTACATTTTAAATCCTCTGCCCTGCATAAAGTAGAAAAGATATAGGTATTATGACCCCATAGTAAGGGTAATTATAGGATGAAAAAGTAATCAACTGGGATAGTATAAATTTAAATTAGAAAACCCCTACTAATCAGTAATCAATAAAGGAAAAGATCCAGATCAGATAATTAGATCCACATGTGATCTACATATAAGAATAGGGGGGTGCTGACTGTCAAAAAGTAACAAGAAAAATATGTAGAGAAAAGCGACAGTTACCTAGCACTCTTGAAACAATAGAATTGTCATATTTGAAGTGAAAGGGAGAATCGCCCAGGTCAGGTTAATAAAACGTAACATTTATTTCCATTTGATTAATATATACAGTAGAATGTATAGAGTGTGTGTAGTGTATTAAAACTTAAAATTGAAAAAAGGGGGGAGACTAATATCCGCATGCACAATAGATTGCAGTACTATACCCCACACAGTTCCAGAGCAAACTAATGAAAAAAGCTCAAATGCCAGATAATTAGCTAAAAAGGGGATTGACCCCATCAACAATATTAACTGAAAAGTGCATAGAGAGCTCTAGTAAGCACCGGTCTGTGTGGAGGTAGGGATAAGATCCCATAAAAGACAAATCAATTTCTAAATAAGCGGATAAAGTCCCCAGTTAATGCCTGATGCGCATTTCAACGTACCGGCTTCCTCAAAGGCTCAAAGGCTAATTATAGGACGCCATTCTCCCTCTTAGTGTACCCATGTACCACATATATCTAATACACAGGCAGTAGAGGTGCTTAAATGTTATAACTATCTATTATCCAATCCCTGTAATATATGCTGCTGGTTAGCCAAGTCATTGGCATCACTTCCATTCAAAACTTTTACTGAAATTCGATTTTAAAGCAGTGTGTGTATCTTTATATGAGATTCTGTGTGTGTTTGTATCTGTGTATTTGTGTGTATATGTGCATTTATATGTGTATATGTGTCTATAAGTGTGTGTGATTTTGTGTTCCTTTGAGTGTGTATCTGTGTGTGCTTCTGTATCTGTCTATTAGTGTGAGTGTGTTTGTAAGAGAGAGAGAGAGCTAGAGTGTGCATGTATGAGAGAGTGTAACTGTGTGTGTATGAAACACTTAAATTATGCTTACCAAATAATTTCCTTTCCTTCTGTATGGGAAGAGTCCACGGCTGCATTCCTTACTTGTGGGAAATACTGAACATGGCCACCAGGAGGAGGCAAAGACACCCCAGCCAAAGGCTCAAATACCTCCCCCACTTCGACACAACCCCAGTCATTCTGCTGAGGGAACAAGGAACAGTAGGAGAAATATCAGGGTGAAAAAGGTGCCAGAAGAATAAATTTAAATTTAGGGTTGCCAATCGGAGAACACGGGCGGGAGCTGTGGACTCTTCCCATACAGTAGGAAAGGAAATTATTTGGGAGGAGTCCACAGCTGCATACCTTACTTGTGGGAAATATATACCCAAGCTCTAGAGTACACGGAATACTAACGGGAGGGAAAAAAGGGAGGCAGACCCTAATCTGAGGGCACCACAGCCTGCAAAACCTTTCTCCCGAAGGCTGCTTCAGCAGAAGCAAAAACATCAAACTTGTAAAGTTTGGAAAAAGTATGTAAGGAGGACAAGGTAGCCGCCTTACAAATCTGATTCATAGATGCCTCATTTTTGAAGGCCCAAGAGGAAACCACTGCTCTTGTAGAATGAGCCGTAATCCTGAGAGGAGGCTTATGTCCCACTGTCTCTATGCTAAACGGATGACACTCCTCAGCCAAAAAGATTAGGAAGTCGAAGAGGCCCTCTGACCCCCACGATTCCCGGAAAAGAGAACCAACAGAGAAAGAAGTTTGTCTAAATTCCATCATGGCCTGAAGATAGAACTTCAAGGTACAAGCCACATCCAGAATTACGTTGTAAACGTTCCTTCGACGAAGAAGGATTAGGACATAATAAAGGGACCACAATCTCTTGATTGATGTTGCGAATTGACACAACCTTAGGAAGAAAACCTAACTTGGTTTGTAGAACAGCCTGGAAAGTCAGATAAGGAGGGACGCATTGCAAAGCAGCAATCACAGATACTCTGCACGCAGAAGCAATAGCCAGTAGAAAAGGAACCTTCCAAGACAACAATTTAATGTCTACTTCATGCATAGGCTCCAACGGAGCCTGTTGCAAAACTTTAAGAACAAGATTTAAACTCCAAGGAGGAGCATAAGATCTAAACACAAGTCTGAGCATAGCAGAGCCTTAATAAATGACTGCACATCTGGAAACTCAGCAAAACTCTTGTGCAGTAACACAGACAGGGCCGAAATCTGTCCCATCAGGGGACTTGCAGAAAAGCCCTTCTCCAGTTCATACTGGAGAACAGAATAAGTAGGTCCACACCTTGTGATAGATGCGACGAGCAACCAGCTTACGAGCTTGAATGAGAGTAAAAATAACTCTCTCAGAAAACCCTCTCTTGGCTAGGACTAAGCGTTTAATCTCCCCTCAGTCAGCCTCATAGAATCTAATGAACAAAGAAACCTTGGTTAGCAGATCCCTGCAACAAGGTAACTTCCACAGTGGAGATGAGGACATCCCCACTAGATCCGCGAACCATATCCTTCGAGGACAAGACGGAGCAATCAGTATCACTGACGTCTGTTCTTGCTTGACTCGAGCCACTACATGAGTAAGTAGTGGTAAACGGCCGGAAAAGATAAATTAGATTGAACCTCAAAGGCACCGCTAATGCATCTGTTAGCTCTGCCTGAGGATCCCTGTACCTCGGCCCATATCTGGGTAGCTTTTTATTGACACGTCATAAGATCTTCCTTTTGCAAATCTCTGCAAACAATTTGGGATGGAGAGATCATTCCCCAGATGAAAGGATTGTGCTGAGAAAATCCGCTTCCCAGTTGTCCACACCCGGAATGTGGATCGCTGACAGCGAACAGATGTGGGTCTCCATCCACTCCAGAATCCGAAATACTTGACACATAGCTAGGGAGCTTCTCATTCCCCCCTGATGGTTGATGTAAGCCACCAAGGTTATATTGTCTGATTGGAATCTGATAAACTGGGACAAACCCAGCAGAGGCCAAGCCTTCAGAGCATTGTACATTGCCCGAAGTTCCATAGGCCCTGTGCCTTCCTGGCACCCCAAACAGCTCTCCATCCTGACATGCTCACAACCATAGTCACAATCACTCAGGATGGTCTTAAGACAGACGTCCCTCGGGACAAGAGATCCAGACAAAACCACCAAGAAAGCGATTCTCTCTATCAGTTGTCCAGAGAAATCTGTTGAGACAGATCCGAATGATCGCCGTTCCACTGCTTCAGCATGCGCACTTGCAACAGTCTGAGGTGAAACCTGGCAAAGGGAATTATGTCCATGCTGGACACCATGAGACCAATCACCTCCATACACCGAGCCACAGGTGGCCTTAGGGAGGTCTAGAGAGCAAGACATGTTGAAGCTAGCTTGCAACGTCTCTGGTCTGTTAGAAATATTCTCATGTCTATGGAGTCTATTATAGTACCCGGGGATTCTACCCTGGTACTTGATATAAGAGAACTCTCTCTAGATTTATCTTCCATCCATGGGATCGAAGAAGACAGAGTGTAAGGGTTTGATAGTTTTTATGACTGAAATATGTTGTTGTTGCAAAATAAAGAGAACCCAAAATGTATTAATTAAATAATGAGTAATCTCAAAATTTAGCTATTATTACAATTGATAGTTTCCACACTTTAGATAGAATATCCAAAATGAATGGAAGATTAGTATAATGCAGGCTTAGTTATAGAGTTAGAATTTAAATCTCATTAAATTAGAGGATTGGAGAATAGAAATCCAACTTGACATGTCAATTCATAGGCCTAGATTTAGAGTTCGGCGGTAGCCGTCAAAACCAGCGTTAGAGGCTCCTAACGCTGGTTTTGGGCGCCCGCTGGTATTTGGAGTCAGTGATTAAAGGGTCTAACGCTCACTTTTCAGCCGCGACTTTTCCATACCGCAGATCCCCCTACGCCATTTGCGTAGCCTATCTTTTCAATGGGATCTTTCTAACGCTGGTATTTAGAGTCGTTTCTGCAGTGAGCGTTAGAGCTCTAACGACAAGATTCCAGCCGCCTGAAAATAGCAGGAGTTAAGAGCTTTCTGGCTAACGCCGGTTTATAAAGCTCTTAACTACTGTACCCTAAAGTACACTAACACCCATAAACTACCTATGTACCCCTAAACCGAGGTCCCCCCACACCGCCGCCACTCGATTAAAATTTTTAACCCCTAATCTGCCGACCGCCACCTACGTTATATTTATGTACCCCTAATCTGCTGCCCCTAACCCCGCCGACCCCTGTATTATATTTATTCACCCCTAACCTGCCCCCCACAACGTCGCCGCCAGCTACTTACAATAATTAACCCCTAATCTTCCGACCGCAAATCGCCGCCACCTACGTTATCCCTATGTACCCCTAATCTGCTGCCCCTAACACCGCCGACCCCTATATTATATTTATTAACCCCTAATCTGCCCCCCTCAACGTCGCCGACACCTGCCTACACTTATTAACCCCTAATCTGCCAAGCGGACCGCACCGCTACTATAATAAAGTTATTAACCCCTAATCCGCCTCACTAACCCTATCATAAATAGTATTAACCCCTAATCTGCCCTCCCTAACATCGCCGACACCTACCTTCAATTATTAACCCCTAAACTTCCGATCGGAGCTCACCGCTATTCTAATAAATGGATTAACCCCTAAAGCTAAGTCTAACCCTAACACTAACACCCCCCTAAGTTAAATATAATTTTTATCTAACGAAATAAATTAACTCTTATTAAATAACTTATTCCTATTTAAAGCTAAATACTTACCTGTAAAATAAATCCTAATATAGCTACAATATAAATTATAATTATATTGTAGCTATTTTAGGATTAATATTTATTTTACAGGCAACTTTGTAATTATTTTAACCAGGTACAATAGCTATTAAATAGTTAAGAACTATTTAATAGTTACCTAGTTAAAATAATAACAAATTTACCTGTAAAATAAATCCTAACCTAAGTTATAATTAAACCTAACACTACCCTATCAATAAATTAATTAAATAAACTACCTACAATTACCTACAATTAACCTAACACTACACTATCAATAAATAAATTAAACACAATTGCTACAAATAAATACAATTAAATAAACTAGCTAAAGTACAAAAAATAAAAAAGAACTAAGTTACAGAAAATAAAAAAATATTTACAAACATAAGAAAAATATTACAACAATTTTAAACTAATTACACCTACTCTAAGCCCCCTAATAAAATAACAAAGCCCCCCAAAATAAAAAATTCCCTACCCTATTCTAAATTAAAAAACTTACAAGCTCTTTTACCTTACCAGCCCTGAACAGGGCCCTTTGCGGGGCATGCCCCAAGAATTTCAGCTCTTTTGCCTGTAAAAGAATAAATACAATACCCCCCCCCCCAACATTACAACCCACCACCCACATACCCCTAATCTAACCCAAACCCCCCTTAAATAAACCTAACACTAAGCCCCTGAAGATCTTCCTACCTTGTCTTCACCATCCAGGTATCACCGATCCGTCCTGGCTCCAAGATCTTCATCCAACCCAAGCGGGGGTTGGCGATCCATAATCCGGTGCTCCAAAGTCTTCCTCCTATCCGGCAAGAAGAGGACATCCGGACCGGCAAACATCTTCTCCAAGCGGCATCTTCGATCTTCTTCCATCCGGTGCGGAGAGGGTCCATCTTGAAGCAGGCGACGCGGATCCATCCTCTTCTTCCGATGTCTCCCGACTAATGACGGTTCCTTTAAGGGACGTCATCCAAGATGGCGTCCCTCGAATTCCGATTGGCTGATAGGATTCTATCAGCCAATCGGAATTAAGGTAGGAATTTTCTGATTGGCTGATGGAATCAGCCAATCAGAATCTAGTTCAATCCGATTGGCTGATCCAATCAGCCAATCAGATTGAGCTCGCATTCTATTGGCTGTTCCGATCAGCCAATAGAATGCGATCTCAATCTGATTGGCTGATTGGATCGGTCAATCGGATTGAACTAGATTCTGATTGGCTGATTCCATCAGCCAATCAGAAAATTCCTACCTTAATTCCGATTGGCTGATAGAATCCTATCAGCCAATCGGAATTCGAGGGACGCCATCTTGGATGACGTCCCTTAAAGGAACCGTCATTAGTCGGGAGACATCGGAAGAAGAGGATGGATCCGCGTCGCCTGCTTCAAGATGGACCCGCTCCGCACCGGATGGAAGAAGATCGAAGATGCCGCTTGGAGAAGATGTTTGCCGGTCCGGATGTCCTCTTCTTGCCGGATAGGAGGAAGACTTTGGAGCCTCTTCTGGACCTCTTCAGCACCGGATTATGGATCGCCAACCCCCCCTTGGGTTGGATGAAGATCTTGGAGCCAGGACGGATCGGTGATACCTGGATGGTGAAGACAAGGTAGGAAGATCTTCAGGGGCTTAGTGTTAGGTTTATTTAAGGGGGGTTTGGGTTAGATTAGGGGTATGTGGGTGGTGGGTTGTAATGTTGGGGGGGGGGGGTATTGTATGTTTTTTTTTACAGGCAAAAGAGCTGAAATTCTTGGGGCATGCCCCGCAAAGGGCCCTGTTCAGGGCTGGTAAGGTAAAAGAGCTTGTAACTTTTTTAATTTAGAATAGGGTAGGGAATTTTTTATTTTGGGGGCTTTGTTATTTTATTAGGGGGCTTAGAGTAGGTGTAATTAGTTTAAAATTGTTGTAATATTTTTCTTATGTTTGTAAATATTTTTTTATTTTCTGTAACTTAGTTCTTTTTTATTTTTTGTACTTTAGATAGTTTATTTAATTGTATTTATTTGTAGCAATTGTGTTTAATTAATTTATTGATAGTGTAGTGTTAGGTTAATTGTAGGTAATTGTAGGTAGTTTATTTAATTATTTTATTGATAGGGTAGTGTTAGGTTTAATTATATCTTAGGTTAGGATTTATTTTACAGGTAAATTTGTAATTATTTTAACTAGGTAACTATTAAATAGTTCTTAACTATTTAATAGCTATTGTACCTGGTTAAAATAAATACAAAGTTGCCTGTAAAATAAATATTAATCCTAAAATAGCTATAATATAATTATAATTTATATTGTAGCTATATTAGGATTTATTTTACAGGTAAGTATTTAGCTTTAAATAGTAATAAGTTATTTAATAAGAGTTAATTTATTTCGTTAGATAAAAATTATATTTAACTTAGGGGGGTGTTAGTGTTAGGGTTAGACTTAGCTTTAGGGGTTAATACATTTATTAGAATAGCGGTGAGCTCCGGTCGGCAGATTAGGGGTTAATAATTGAAGGTAGGTGTCGGCGATTTTAGGGAGGGCAGATTAGGGGTTAATACTATTTATGATAGGGTTAGTGAGGCGGATTAGGGGTTAATAACTTTATTATAGTAGCGCTCAGGTCCGCTCGGCAGATTAGGGGTTAATAAGTGTAGGCAGGTGGAGGCGACGTTGTGGGGGGCAGATTAGGGGTTAATAAATATAACATAGGGGTCGGCGATGTTAGGGCAGCAGATTAGGGGTACATAGGGATAACGTAGGTGGCGGCGTTTTACGGAGCGGAAGATTAGGGGTTAAAAGTGTAATGCAGGGGTCAGCGATAGCGGGGGCGGCAGATTAGGGGTTAATAAGTGTAAGGGTAGGGGTGTTTAGACTCGGGGTACATGTTAGGGTGTTAGGTGCAGACGTAGGAAGTGTTTCCCCATAGGAAACAATGGGGCTGCGTTAGGAGCTGAACGCTGCTTTTTTGCAGGTGTTAGGTTTTTTTTCAGCTCAAACAGCCCCATTGTTTCCTATGGGAGAATCGTGCACGAGCACGTTTTGGAGGCCGGCCGCGTCCGTAAGCAACTCTGGTATCGAGAGTTGCATTTGCGGTAAAAATGCTCTACGCTCCTTTTTTGGAGCCTAACGCAGCATTTGTTTGAACTCTCGATACCAGAGTTAAATTTATGGTGCGGCCAGAAAAAAACCCGCGGAGCGTTAACAGCCCTTTTACCGCCGAACTCTAAATCTAGGCCATAGTGTGTTAGGAGATGAAAACAGCAGAGTAGTTTCAGTTGCTATAGTTAGTATGACACAAACAAATAATAACTGTGCATAAGCTATGTCAAGACAAGTTTAAGTATGATTGAAACTCAAATAAGGTGAAGAGATGGCAGTTCAGCTTAAGTATATCACAGTAGTATAAGTTAAAACTACAATGAGGAATTAGCAGTTTACTTGCGGTTATCAGAATGGCACCCTGCGTTGGTTAGGAGAGTTCCGATTCAACAGCTGACTGGAGAGAGATGTGGAGTAAGCAGAATAGCTTCGTATAGGATCCAGAATGCTGAGCCAGAAAGATCCGTTGATACAGCTCAGGAACGCTGGAAATAGGCTGTTCTGAATCCGGTGAAGGTAGTTAGGTTACGAGGCTCCAGAAGTTGGTGCAGCTGTTGTGTGTGACGTAGAAACAGGAACGGCCACAGCCCACACACACACGCACACACCACAGCCCATACACACACACCACAGCCCACACACACGCACACACCCACACACACCACAGCCCACACACACACACACCACAGCCCATGCACACACACCACAGCCCACACACACACACACCACATTCCACACACACACACACCACAGCCCACACACACACACACCACAGCCCACACACACACACGCCACAGCCCACACACACACACACCACAGCCCACACACACACACACCACAGCCCACACACACACACACATATTCATTACCTATTTATCCAAAGTTATTATTTCACAGGGATTGTTTTTGTGCTTTTTAAATTGTAAACTAAGCCTTTTAAAGTCAATAATTTGAATAATTCTATGAAAAATATTTATTTTTGTATTTCACTGCTAGTGAAATATTTTTAGTGTAAATTACCTGAGCTTTAAGTGAAACAAAATTAGTGAAATACCACACACCAGTCTCATAGAAACAAGGGGAGGCAACGCCCAGACCCCAGAAATAAAGAAACCACGGGATAAGACCGGGAGTCTGAAACAGAGAGAGGATCTTCCCCTAACACAGTGCAACTGCACCCTAGAAAGTAATTGAAGACAAAGGTCCCCAAGTCACAAAAAGGTAGCTCAGAATACCGAAATATTCAGAATAGAAACCTTGTGCAGCAAGCTCAGATAGGTCTGACCAAAAACAACTGAAGCAAAAACACTGCACACTGCAGTCATCTAAAAATTACTCTAAAACTTAAATACTTGCAGGGCAAGTAGAAAACAGCTAAAGATAGGATCCTTCAGATTGCTAAGTATCCACTAACCAGCGGATAACGTCGCAGGCTATCTAAGAGCCGCCAGTCCTTCCCACAAATCTTGAATGTAGAGAAAGGAGAAACCTCAAAGAGGCTTACCGTACCTCAAATGCTCCGAGGATAAAATAGCAGAGCAACAGATCTCAGATCCTACTCCAACACTGGACCAGCCCAAGCGACAGACATGCCTGATAGACAGGGGGGACAGAAAGACCCCAACCACCAGCCCCCAGGGAATGGAAAGAAAAAAGGGAGGACTCACCCACCCCAACAGAGCTTGGGTGCAAAATCAAACCGCTCCTCCAAAATAAGGCACTCCCAAGGAGAACCCCCTAGGACCTGGAACAGAGAAAAGTGCAATAGAGCAGTAGGAAGACCTGTCACAACTCTCTTAGACAGTCTCTACATAGAGAGATCAATTTCCAACAGGTGGAACAGAGCCCACAAAGCAGCAGATGCTGCCCCTTACAGAAATAAGCCACCTGATCCAACCTCCTACACACAGGGCAGGACAACGACCCTCCAGAGAGAGGAAATCCCAGCTCATAAGGAAGACAAACTATCCCCTCAAAAGGGAAGGGCACAGATAAGAACAGCGTACATGTCCACAAGGCATGAAGCTATAGTATGATCAAAACACGGAGCGAATGAAAAAATCATTCAGACACTACTGTTGACCCAGCAGAGAAAAAACTCCCCATGAAGAGGAGCACACTCCGTGTGAAGGACAAGTCAGGCCTTAAAGTGTATAACCAATACCCGAAGGTGGATGTGAACTTTGACCTTCCTGCTTGCAAGCCCATGAGATAGCCCCTATGTCGCAACATAGGGTCCCTGAAAAAACTGGATAGTCCCGAACCAGTCCACAGGATCATAAGTCTCCAGACATCCAAGAAGGATCCAAGACAAGGACTCTGGATCCAGAATCATCGTAGAATGAATGACACCCCCAGGGAGCACAAGAAACCCCGTCTGAAGCAATCAGACCTCACAGGGGATGATAACCAGGGAACCCGGAGAATGGGTACAAAACTCACTCATAATTCCCAGCCCAAAGGGAAGAAAACACCTTTAGCCGGAGGTCAACACCCCGCCCCCAACAAGGTGCTAGGCCGTGACAAAGTCACACAATTTCTCTAGAGCCCAAAGGCCCCAAGGGCAACAAAAAGGGAAATGAGAATGAGAACAGAGCCACCCCAAAGAGAGAGTAGAAGAGAGAGGCTAGTCTTCATAATCCTTTCAGATTAATGTTCCAGAGGACCACACCCAAGGGAGAAGAATGCAAAGTATCCCAAACCCCGGCAGAAAAACATCCCCTAAGCAAAAAGGTAGGAAAAAGAGACAAAACCTCCTATCGCCCCTGATATGGAGACAACTAACTCCCGAAGAAAGATAAAGCCTCATGGCCTTCACTTCCTAATTAAGCGGCCAAAGCTGCCAGAAAAACCGGAAGAAGTCCAGAAAGTCTCGACCAAAAGGAAGAGAACCTCTGAAAGGAACAAGTCCTAAAAAGGACACTTTCAAAGAGACCATGAAAGGCAAAACCCTAAGAACGGCGGTATGAAAGACCTAAATCCTCCAAGCCTCCAAACTACAATGGGAAGGAACACTCTAGTTCCCAGAGAAATCGGAAAAGACTGAGGATGTCGCCGCGGATCTCAATGGAGTCCCGGCCCACTAGATTGAAAGGCGAATGAGGACTGAACCAATCCCCCATGCCCCTAAGAAACCACGGACCATCAAGTCCTCTCAGGATGCTAGTTGAAACTTGTAAAATAACAAGTAAACAACACAAGTCATATTGGGATCACTAGTCACCCTCACCGGACCAGATAGACGTAAAAAGGCGCCACGTGTCTGAACTAGACCTCAAAGACAGAAGGATTTGTACCCTGTCAGGACCAGCCTGAAACCAAGGACTGCAGCACTGTCAAGGCCACATAGAGTCTCCCCCGAGATGGAGGGATAAAGAACAGTCAGACAGAACATAGGACTAGTACGTCCTCACTCTTGAACAAACTTTTGTAAAAGTAAACAGTGAGACCACAAAATCGCGAGTATCAATTCCAGAGAAGAAAGATCCCAAAAGAAACATCCATAACAACATGAGCTTTTCAAGTAAAAATCATCCTCACCAGATTTAAAGGGACATTATACACTAATTTTTTCTTTGCATAAATGTTTTGTAGATAATCTATTTATAAAGCCCATGAAGTTTTTTTTTTTAAATGTTTAGTTTTGCTTATTTTTAAATAACATTGCTCTGATTTTCAGACTCCTAACCAAGCCCCAAAGTTTTATGTGAATACCGTCAGCTACCTTCTCCAGCATGCTCCTGTTTGTGTAAAGGGTCTTTTCATATGCAAAAGAAGGGGGAGGGGGGAGTGTCTGATATTTCCCACTTGCAGTGGGCTTTCCAGCTACCTTTTCAACAGGGCTAAAATGAGAGCTTCTAAGTAAGTTTTTAAACAGTTTTATACTGGATTTTTATATCAGTATCTGTGCATCTTATTATTTATAGTAGTGTCTATTACATGCAGTTATATGAAAATGAGTGTATACTGTCCCTTTAAATAAAAGATAAGGCAACCCGTAGGTTATCGCCCAGGAAGAACGGACAGACCCGCAGGACCAGCCCAACAAGGGTCTGAGACGTCCAAGCTCAGAACTGGAAAAGGATACACAAATAACAAAGACTATAAAAAGATTATGAGAAACAGAGAACAAACAAATGATGCAAACAAAAGTAGCAGAGTGAGCTAGCGTGAGTGGAGACCGCTATTACTGGCGCAATATGCAGAGTTAGTATAAGTATAGAAGGGATAATATCACTATTGTGCTTATGTCGTAACCCAAGCCATTTGCTGTTGCTGCCAAGCAAAAAAGAAAGTAGAGCCAACCGGATATATGATGGTTAGATGGTAACAGATAAAGGCGTTTTTGTCAGGAAAGCCAGGTCCTGCATAATCAGATGCCTGTGTTTACCATAACAACAGACCTGTTGCTCTCTTTCTAATGAATGATACAAGTGCAGTGGCAAGCCTGAGCTGTGGAGAAACAGGTCTAGTAAGCAGGCAGATGTTCAGTCAGTGCGTTAGGGTAGGGTACAGATGCTAGGTGGGGTAACGTTCATACAAAATAACAGGGCTCATATGTAACTGGAGAACCCGTTATGTGAGAAATAAGTCCCAAACCATAATAGAATGCAAACTGTAATTACTCACTGCCCTAGGTATGTCCGCTTGGTTCGTCCGTTTAAAACATCCTGCTGCACATCCCGATGTAGGTCGCCATAGTAGTATTCGTGTTCCCAGCTCTAACTTTGCTCAGCTGGTCTCCACACTCGCACGCTGCTCAGCTCCTCCTTCAGGCGTGACGTCACCCGGCAGGGGGATCCAATGTCGCTGTGAACAGTAAATGTGGATTGGAGTCCCAGTACTCCAAGTAAAATGTAGCAAAAAATCCAAGAAATGTTCCAGCCGACCAGAGTGTATAGATAAATAAAAAGTGAACTTTATTAGGACCAATTAAAAATATATACAAAAATAGGCAGACTCCTGTGAAACAGTGGGAGTTAGAAAAAGGTCTGACCGGTTTCAGCCAAGTAGGCTGTAGTCATAGACGTGTTGCACCTATGCAGGTGCAATCTATTTAAAACTCTTAACTCCTCCCCAAGGAGGTGATAAAAGAAAAGGAGACAAACACCCACTGTTTAACCCCTTAAAGGTAATGTATGAAATAGTACCTAGATATGTAGACAGACTTCTTTGGGCATAAACATTATGTAAAAAATGACATGTGAAAAATGACAAATAGTTATGCATGAACCAATAGTATAACAATATAACAGTCTAAAAAGTAGCCACCCCGATTTACACGAAAACAACAATAAATAAATAAAGTGTATCCAAATAATATAATAACAAATTATATATAATAGAAAAAACACCTCATATTATATGTTTAAGGTTAAAGGAGAAAGTTGCTGCTTGACTGTCATTTAAGCATACCAATGTGTTTGATGCACTAAAGGGCGCCCTTGTTGAAATTGTTAGATCTAACTATTGCATATACAGAATGTCAAAGTCGCTTCAGACTATATTATGAGAACTTAAAATAGGAAATGCATAATGATCGTGATAATATCTAAATATTACTTGTAGGTAAAAAGTAACCAAATGGATATACTAACAAGTTAAAAAAGGACTTAACATTATGGAAATATATAGATTCTAGGGTCTACAATAAGCTATTAATAAATGGCCTGAAGAATAACCTGTATGTAACCAGGAGAAATCGACCAATTATATTTATCAAGGCTGAAAAGGAGACCAGAATAGAAAAAAGAGTCAAAATGAAGACCTATGGGTGTGTATGCGAGGAATGTAAAGGGCATCTGAAAATTCTAAAGGAAATTTGCAATATATTGCAAATTCACTATTAATGTTGCCAGTAATTAATAATATCGAATTCCGAGTTGAATCCTCTCGGTAGCAGGCATCCGAGTTTATGGATCCAATAGATTTCCTGTCGGCACAAAATACGAAATTTGTCACCTCCCCTAGGGGGTCTGACAATCTGCTCGATTGCCTGCCACCTAAAGGATCCAACCTGGCCCTGGTGTATCTCCAAGAAGTGTTTAGCGAGGGCTGACACTGCTCTTTCATGTGAGATGTGGGCTAAATGCTCTTTGATGCGTGTCCCTACCTCTCTGGTGGTTCTACCCACATACTGCCTTTGGCACAGGGTACACTCTATGAGGTATACCACAAATTTACTTCCACATTTGACGCAGCCCCTGGTCTCAAAAGATTCTGCCCCAGAGGCTGACGTAAAATGAGTAGCTACTCTGATATGGTTACAAGACCCACAGGACCTCTTTCCACACCGGAACGTGCCCTTGAAGTGTAGCCAAGAACTCCTGCTTGGTTCTTCTCTCAGTAAACTGGGAGACAGCAAATTTCCCAAAGTCAAATTTCTCCTGTAGACAAAATTACAGCCATCTTTAATAACATTGCGTAATGATTTGTCTCCCCGCAAAATAGGGATGTTCTTCCTGATTATATTACAGACCTGATGGTATTGATTAGAGTAAGCTGTAATGAGGGTGGGAGCATTACGTGTCTTAATTTCTGTATTAACTGGGCTAGAAGTCCTATGGAATAGCCCTGGTCGATCCATCCGGTCAACCTCTTGTCGTGCCCTCCTAATGAGTTTGACAGGATATTGCCTATCCCGTAGGCGCTTATCCAATTCCTTACTTTCTCTATCGCAGTCCCCTCCCCGGGAACAATTTCGTTTGACACGCATAAACTGGCCCTTAGCAATGCCTCTAAAGACATGTTTAGGGTGGCTGCTTTTAGCGTGCAGTAATGTGTTGCCGGAGATAGGCTTGCGATAGAGTGAAGATGTAATTTTATGGGTGTCAGGTTCACCCGTCAGGGTTACATCCAAGTAATTCATGGTCTTTTGGTGCCACTGGTAGGTGAATCTCAGACCCACTTCATTAGAATTCAACTGGTCCACCAATTCCTTTGCTTGTATCTCACTTGAGGACCAGATGATCAATAGGTCATCTATGAACCTCAGATATTTTTTGATGGACCCAGTGAATCTATTCCCTCCTCCATAGACGTGGAACCGCTCCCACCACCCCATAAAGAGGTTGGCATAGGAGGGGGCGAATTTCGCCCCCATAGCGGTTCCACGTCTCTGGAGATAGAAAGTATCAGAAAACTTGAAAAAATTATGTTGTAACAGGAACCTGATGACCCTCAAAACAAAATCTTTGTGTTGAGAATCCAGGTCAGTGCACATATCCAGAAAGAATTCTACAGCCTGGAGTCCAAATTCGTGGGGGATACTGGAGTATAAAGCCACCACGTCAATAGTTATCCAGCTGTAATTTGGCTCCCATGTAGTTTGTTCCAATTTAGATAGGGCATGAGCAGTGTCCCGTACGTAACTTGGTAATCTGCGTACCAGTGGTTGCAGGAAATTATCGACCCATTTAGACAGTGGCTCCACTAGAGAGCCTATACCTGCCACAATGGGTCGTCCCTGGACATTTTCGAGACTCTTGTGGACCTTCGGGAAGTGGTGAAAGATGGGCATCACCGGATTATCAACTGACAAACAGTCAAAAGTATGTCTGTCAATGATGCCCATCTCCAAACCATCATCCAGGAGGTCCCTCAAGATCCGCCCAAAAGAGGTGGTGGGGTCTCTGGGTAGGATGGAATAGGCCTCGTTATCACCCAATTGTCTCAAGGCTTCCGCCACGTAGGCATCCCTGTCCATCACAACAACACTACCACCTTTATCAGATTGCCGAATGACAATGTTGATATTTTTTTGTAGGTTGGTAATGGCCTCCCTTTCCCTTCTAGTCAAATTTGAGTTATGGTTAGTATTAGTCTTGGAAAGAGTAGTGAGATCCTCCATGACTCTTTTGTGAAATACCTCAAGACTTTTACCCCTAATATGTAAGGGATAAAAATTTGATGCAGATTTTAGTTTATGTTGGCCTATCGTGTCTTTGGGTATATGATCTATATTCCCTGATAGATCCTCCAGATTAGTGAGTGCACAAATATCAACAAAAGACATGTTGTCAACATCAGAGCTCAAATTCACAGCTGATGGATCAATGATAGGTAATGATGTGTCAGTCTCAGTTTCTGGAAAGAATTTTCTCAGGGTTAGATCCCTCACTAATCTATTTACATCAAGAATTGTCTGAAACAAATCAAAATTCCTAGAGGGAACAAATCCCAGCCCATAGCTCAATACTCTCCTTTCGAGAGGAGTTAGGTTATAGGTAGATAGATTTATAACTGAATTATCCATCATTGGGGTCTGTATCATTGGTACCTGTGTCGTGGAGCTCCCCTGTTCTCCCTCAACTGGTATCTCTGTTGTTGAAAGTCCCCAGTGGCTGATTTCTGTCTGTTGCCCCGTCCCCCTCCCCTGGGTCGTCTCGGGCCCAACTGAAAAACCTGCTGTGTGTTGTCAGAGCTATCTTCAGTGCCCTGGGGGTTGGTAGACATATGGTAGTGATTGTTACCTCTTCTCTGGCGCCTCCCCCTTTTGGGAATAGCCCCTGAGTTTGCATGTTCCTTTAGTATACCTCTAGTTGGTTTATCACCCGTTATATTTATTGCTGCACATGCTTGGTAAGTAGGGGTTCCCTCATCCCCCTCGGAGCCAGAGTAACCATCTGATTCAAAACTAGAGGCAAACCTCTCTTCATCAGTTAACTCTGGCTCTTTACCTCTTTATGGGGTGGTGGGAGCGGTTCCACGTCTATGGAGGAGGGAATAGATTCACTGGGTCCATCAAAAAATATCTGAGGTTCATAGATGACCTATTGATCATCTGGTCCTCAAGTGAGATACAAGCAAAGGAATTGGTGGACCAGTTGAATTCTAATGAAGTGGGTCTGAGATTCACCTACCAGTGGCACCAAAAGACCATGAATTACTTGGATGTAACCCTGACGGGTGAACCTGACACCCATAAAATTACATCTTCACTCTATCGCAAGCCTATCTCCGGCAACACATTACTGCACGCTAAAAGCAGCCACCCTAAACATGTCTTTAGAGGCATTGCTAAGGGCCAGTTTATGCGTGTCAAACGAAATTGTTCCCGGGGAGGGGACTGCGATAGAGAAAGTAAGGAATTGGATAAGCGCCTACGGGATAGGCAATATCCTGTCAAACTCATTAGGAGGGCACGACAAGAGGTTGACCGGATGGATCGACCAGGGCTATTCCATAGGACTTCTAGCCCAGTTAATACAGAAATTAAGACACGTAATGCTCCCACCCTCATTACAGCTTACTCTAATCAATACCATCAGGTCTGTAATATAATCAGGAAGAACATCCCTATTTCGCGGGGAGACAAATCATTACGCAATGTTATTAAAGATGGCTGTAATTTTGTCTACAGGAGAAATTTGACTTTGGGAAATTTGCTGTCTCCCAGTTTACTGAGAGAAGAACCAAGCAGGAGTTCTTGGCTACACTTCAAGGGCACGTTCCGGTGTGGAAAGAGGTCCTGTGGGTCTTGTAACCATATCAGAGTAGCTACTCATTTTACGTCAGCCTCTGGGGCAGAATCTTTTGAGACCAGGGGCTGCGTCAAATGTGGAAGTAAATTTGTGGTATACCTCATAGAGTGTACCCTGTGCCAAAGGCAGTATGTGGGTAGAACCACCAGAGAGGTAGGGACACGCATCAAAGAGCATTTAGCCCACATCTCACATGAAAGAGCAGTGTCAGCCCTCGCTAAACACTTCTTGGAGATACACCAGGGCCAGGTTGGATCCTTTAGGTGGCAGGCAATCGAGCAGATTGTCAGACCCCCTAGGGGAGGTGACAAATTTCGTATTTTGTGCCGACAGGAAATCTATTGGATCCATAAACTCGGATGCCTGCTACCGAGAGGATTCAACTCGGAATTCGATATTATTAATTACTGGCAACATTAATAGTGAATTTGCAATATATTGCAAATTTCCTTTAGAATTTTCAGATGCCCTTTACATTCCTCGCATACACACCCATAGGTCTTCATTTTGACTCTTTTTTCTATTCTGGTCTCCTTTTCAGCCTTGATAAATATAATTGGTCGATTTCTCCTGGTTACATACAGGTTATTCTTCAGGCCATTTATTAATAGCTTATTGTAGACCCTAGAATCTATATATTTCCATAATGTTAAGTCCTTTTTTAACTTGTTAGTATATCCATTTGGTTACTTTTTACCTACAAGTAATATTTAGATATTATCACGATCATTATGCATTTCCTATTTTAAGTTCTCATAATATAGTCTGAAGCGACTTTGACATTCTGTATATGCAATAGTTAGATCTAACAATTTCAACAAGGGCGCCCTTTAGTGCATCAAACACATTGGTATGCTTAAATGACAGTCAAGCAGCAACTTTCTCCTTTAACCTTAAACATATAATATGAGGTGTTTTTTCTATTATATATAATTTGTTATTATATTATTTGGATACACTTTATTTATTTATTGTTGTTTTCGTGTAAATCGGGGTGGCTACTTTTTAGACTGTTATATTGTTATACTATTGGTTCATGCATAACTATTTGTCATTTTTCACATGTCATTTTTTACATAATGTTTATGCCCAAAGAAGTCTGTCTACATATCTAGGTACTATTTCATACATTACCTTTAAGGGGTTAAACAGTGGGTGTTTGTCTCCTTTTCTTTTATCACCTCCTTGGGGAGGAGTTAAGAGTTTTAAATAGATTGCACCTGCATAGGTGCAACACGTCTATGACTACAGCCTACTTGGCTGAAACCGGTCAGACCTTTTTCTAACTCCCACTGTTTCACAGGAGTCTGCCTATTTTTGTATATATTTTTAATTGGTCCTAATAAAGTTCACTTTTTATTTATCTATACACTCTGGTCGGCTGGAACATTTCTTGGATTTTTTGCTACATATAAAAAGATTACTTCGAATATGGTCCGGGGGCGTGTCTGTACCGCGTACCTGACAGGACGTATTCACTGTAAGCTCTGAAAGAATCATCTTTAATCCGCCGATTTTAGCGCAATTAACAGGTAACCTATTTACATAATTTAACAAACAATAGTTAACTAGCAAAAGGTGGCTATATTTCCACTTTGGGTTGCTGTTTATATGAAATCAGGGCCACAGTTCAGAGGAGGAAGACCTAGGGCGGCGGCCTAATCATAGGTAACATTTCCCCCCCCCCCCCCGACTCACCGGGTTATCAGTGCCGGCAGCAGGTATCTGCCTTACTGACCTTCTTAGCAACATCACAAGGAGCAGCACATAGCTACTAACATTACAACAGCACGAACAGTACTGACCATAAGACCATCCCAAAATGGCAACTGCATGGGAGAAAGATCTGGCACAGGATCTGGATCGACGTTTTGCTAAACTGGAGAACATGCTTCTCAAAATTTACCAAAAAGCAATGCCTCTAGACCACTTGAAGAACATTATACCATCAATAAATCAAATGAATGTAAAAGACTCAGGACAGGATCTTACAAACAACGATAGCGACCAGAAGGGAATAACAAAGGAGCACAAGCTTTCTTTGGTTCAAGGTCTCTCGTCTCAGCTGGAAGATCGAGAATTAACCAAAGCACCACTTGATGACAAGTATGCCTTGTACGGCAGAGAGATGGTCCTGGCTGACTTTAAATCACAGGCTGCGCTGAAGGGCCCCAGCGTGACTAAAATAAAATCATACACTCAATGGTTGCCGTATAGGAACGCTCCTGTCTCTTCCAACAGGGAGAAACTAACCCTTCCTCTCATAAGCTCCATGGCATACTTAGACAGCAAGGATCAGATGATCATCGCCTCTCTCCCGCAGAACATACACCCTGCTGAGAGCCACACATGTTCAGCACTGCTTGAACCGCTAAACTTGGCAGCATTCGTACAGATACGGCACCTTCAACACTCAGGAATACCACTTGACCTAATGGCGAGCTCAACCTACGTACCCCAAGAATACTGGGAGAAGGGATTAGACGCTTCTTTCTTGGGACTTAACAGTAAAACTACCACAGCACGCAACACTCTTCACATAGTTTCTCCCATTGTTTTTGACTCAATGCATTCTAACAAGCAGACAGCCAATAGAGAAGGCATGGGTTAATAACACGGCAGCATAAATCAACACTGTGCCCTCATAATCTTTTTGTACCTGGACGGTAACTTATATACAGTTAATACTGTTTGTTAGTCGTATATTATGCTTGTAGAGAGTGTTTTACTGTTTATGTTCTATTTGTTAGACTGTTTAAGGTAGTATTATTACTTGAATTTTCCTCTACTGCAGGCTTTTTATTTGCAATGAAAAATAATTTATTTAAGACTACCATTAAAATATTAGATGCATCTCCAGGTCATGATCCCATAATGTAAGAATATGTAGTGTAATGTCGGGACCACAAGTAGGGGCAGAATATTATGGTACATATATAAGGTCTTTATCTGTTTTATAGAATAAGGAGATTTTCTATCTAATCAATATTTGCCACACTTTAGATAAATTAGCATACCTTTTCAATTGGTTACAAGTCTAACAAGATCTTATTTTTATTTTATTTGAGCATTTAAGCACCCTACTTCCCTCCTATTAAACATCGGAGAGCCTATATTCATTTATTTGCTATTAAGTTTGATTCTCTTTTTGGCCACTAGATGGCACCAACACCATAACCAGACTTAATGATAACTATTATACAACGTTACATTAGCGAATTGGATCATACTTATTTATTTATTTTTTCTCTCAATTGCTAAAACCTACTTACTACCTGGTTGTGGCACCATTGGACTTGCCTTTTCTGTTTTCCTATAAGACTTCTACTCTTTCTAGAAAGGTATGCTTGCCTGGTACTGTTTTGCTATATTAGTTAGATATCCAGTTCTGGTCTTTTTCTATATAATTTTGATAAGAATGTCCATAATCATTTAAGAAGCAATAAATAATATAATTTTATGTAACTGTTAATTGACATAATGCCTTTATGTTTCTTTCTATACTGTTCAATGGACCCATGAGTGGTCTTTTATTGTTATATGAAGGGATACAACAACAAAAAAGAGGATAATAGCAAATTATTTCTCAAATTCTCATTGTAAGTTTTAATTATTTTTTTCATGCCTGTACAACTTATTATATATACTACTATGTTATATATACTGTATATACATTGTATACCTATATTTTCATGTATATCCTCAACAAAAAATAATAAAAAAATAAAAATAGCAAAAAAAATCCCAATATGGTCCATATGAGAGTTCCTTTTAAAGGGAACCTAAACACCATCATTTTTTCTGTGATTAACTTTTTATTAAAACCTTTTTGTATTATATTAAAAAAAAAAAAAAAAAAAAAAAAAAAAAGATTACTTCATCCCCTTATGTCTATGCAAGCAAGCCAGTCAAAAATTAAGACTGAGAATCCCCAGACCCATTAAGAGTGGGATGCTCCAGCAACACCAAAAGGTGCCTCAGTAGAACACGAAGGCATGCCAGTTTATAACAAACAACGCAACATACCTCCGTCAGGACAAAAGAAAACACTCGTCCCGAAAGTTGACCCCCTGAGGCCTCAGGGGCAGTTGCTCCCCCAGAGGGCTGAACTGGACCAGGTGATCCCATGCCTGACGAGCCCTGGTTAATGGGAGGTGCAGATGCACCAGCGCCAAAGATATGGCAATGCCGAACCATGTCGTAACCTCCGGTGAGAACAGGCCACACTCCATAGAAGGATAAGTAGCATTTGGGTTACCTGCATGTGTAGTAAGAGTTGGTGGTAGGGAACTCGCCTCATGGGAAATAAAATCTCCAGAGGCGGATGGCTCAGTAGGCACCTGATTCCCCAATCCCGAGGAACAGAGCGTTCTAAAGCGGCATTCGGAACAAAACTGATGGGCATGTATCACCCGGGCCAATTCATATTCTTCACAAGAAGTAGAGTCTGAATCAGAGACATACGTCTCCAAAAAATCAGAATCCTCCATAACTTGGATATTGAATAAAAAATGGACCTTAAACCCCCAATGGCTAGGGCACTCACCACCTCCAGGGGACCATACACCAGTGGATCAGGATTTCTCTGTCGCCACATGGTCAGGAATGAGGAAATGAAGAGCCAAAATGGGGCCACGCCCGGTTACAAGGTAAACCGTGCAGTCCATGCAAAAGCGCGCCCGACCGTAAAGGCCGCGTCACTAGACATAGGCCGTTATGTTCCAAAATAGCCATGAGCCAAAGCAACACTACACAGTAGCAGACAGAAACACATAACAAACATGATTATAAACCCCCCTGTTCAATAACCCCACCTCAGGAGATATTAACCCTTTATTCCAAGATACAAAATGGAGTCTCACTGAGACCCTATGTTAAAGTTATCCCCGAAAGGTTGTAGCCCCTCTCGGATAAACAGTTGTAATTACAATACATCCATGATAAAAGTAAAATGAAACAATCTTACCGGAATCTATGCCGTGGAACAGGAACACGGCCCTTCTTGTGTGACAGATAGTAGCGTCGCTTCTGCCATGGACTTGAGAGAAAAAAGCAGGCAGCGAAACTCGTCAACGCTGATTGCTTATGGAGCTGTTAATATGAGTTGAGATGGTTTCACAGAAAGACTCTCCCTGCATCTCCGGACTCTAACTTTCACCCATGCTCCCACTGAGAGGCTGACAGGACTACTTAAAACTCCAGGTCCATGCCGAAGAGTACTACCCTCCATAAGAGACTGTCGAAAAACTTCTGACACTTCTCTGCCAACCTCCTGGGACAAAAGGCAAAGAATGACTGGGGGATGAGGGACGTGGGGGAGGTATTTAAGTTTTTTACTGGGGTGTCTTTGCCTCCTCCTGGTGGCCAGGTTTTGAATTTCCCAAAAGTAATAAATGCAGCTGTGGACTCTTTCCATTTGTGTAGAAAATGGGAGTTATTGAAGAGGTTGTCAAAGCAACTGACTGGTGTGCCCCCATTGTGCCTGTTGCGAAAAAGAACAGGAAGGTACACATCTGCGTAGACTTGAAACGGCTGAATGAGGTGGTGAAAAGAGAGAGAAACGTGCTGCCAACTCTTGGAGACATAGCCCCGAAAATGGCTGGGGCGAAGTTCTTCTCTACATTGGATGCTTCCGTTGGCTTCTGGCAGATACCTCTAGACCTAAAGTGCCACAAACTGACTACCTTCATTACATTGGTAGGTCAGTTTTGCTTCTGCAGACTCCCCTTCAGGATATCCTCTGCTCCTGAAATGTTTCAAAGAGATATGCGTTCCCTCCTAAGGGACCACGTCATGGATGACATTTTAGTGTATGTGTCTACACTGGAAGAACATGATCAGCAATTGAGCTGTGTGCTGCAGACCATTAGAGAGTCCAGGCTGAAATTAAATACAGAAATGCCATTTTAAAAAATCTGAGTTATGTTATTTTGGGCATTTCATCAATGGAGTAGGCATCAAGCCGGACCCTGATAAAATCCTTCCTATTGAACAGATGAAAAGTCCTTCTGATGTACACAAGCTGAGACAAATATTGGGCCTTGTGAATTATGTTGGCAGGTTCCCAGATTTATCCACAGTACTACACCCTATCACTGAGTTGTTGAAAAAAGATGTTGCGGGTCTGTGGACTTCCACAAGAAAAAGCTTGTATACAGGTCAAGTCACTGCTAGGGTCTGCCCCAGTGTTGTGGTTCTAGGACCCTTCTAAAATGATTGTGGTTAGTGCTTATGCAAGCAGTTATGGGTTAGGGGCCACTCTCCTGTAGCTGAATGAGAACAAACTACAGCCTATTGCCTACTGTTCCCATACACTGACGGCTGCCGAATTGAAAGACGCCTACATTGAGAAAGAGTGCCTGGCTGCAGTTTGGGCCTGTGAGCGCTTCCAATGTTACCAAGTGGGTTTGGAGAAATTTTGTCTGGAAACTGACCATAAACCACTAGTCCCTCTAATAAATTCCTATGATATTGACAAGACACGTCTAAGATGCCAGAGACTTCTGATGAGGCTACTCAGGTTCAACATTCAGGCAGTGCATGTGCAGAGGAAACAACTGGTAGTGGCAGATACACTTTCCAGGCTCCCACTGGCTGCTGCTGAAGGATCTTCAACTGAATTAGATGTGAAATTGTACGTGGATTCAGGTCTGGAATCTAAAGCCATCTCGTCAAAAAAGCTGGAGCAAATAAGAAAGGAGACACGTTTGGATACAGATCTTCAAGAAGTTGTCAAGTATATAAAGCGTGGTTGGCCCGAGAGCCGGACAGCCTGGATGTTTTTGAGCTCTTACCAGTCTAAGAGGTAACAGCTCACAGAGCTGGACAGTTTATTGCTGTTCCAAGACCGCGTTGTTATCCCTGTTAGCATGCGGCAGGAGATGTTAAGCAGGATTCACGATGGCCACTTGGGCATTACAAATTGCAGAGAAAGGGCAGTTATGGCGGTATGGTGGGCTGGGATCAGTACCAACATTGCAAGCCACGTGTCAAAATGTGCCTTTTGCCGGGAATGCCGGCCTTCTCAGAAAAGAGAGCCCTTAATTTCTACCCCACTGCCTTCAGTCCCATGGCAGAAGATAGCCGCAGATTTGTGTGAACTCCATGGGAAGAAGTACCTGGTTGTGATCAACTATTATTCCAGGTATTTGGAGATTGCACCCCTGAATGAAACCACCAGTCTGGCCGTCATCACTCGTCTCAAAAGCTTGTTCGCCCGGTGGGGCATACTGATGGAGCTAGTGAGTGATAATGGAATGCAGTTTGCTTCCAAGGAGTTCAGATCTTTCAGCAGTGAATATGATTTCATCCATTCTACGCCAGGTCCGCATTACCCGCATGCCAATGGAATGGCCGAAAGGGCAGTTCAAACAACCAAGTTCATTTTGAAGCAATCTGAGCTGTACCTAGCTCTCTTGTCCTATAGGGCGATTCTTATCCAAGCCACAGGTTTTAGCCCAGCACAGTTGATGTTAGGACGCCACTCTACCCTCTGTGGGTGTCTTCCAGCCAGCCCCCTGGGATGAAGAGGCGAAAAGGGGCTACTGGTTCTTCTATGACAGAAAACACTCTGTGAGGCCCTTACAGGACTTGAATGTGGGCCAGAATGTTAGAGTCAAACTGGATAATGAGAAGAAATGGAAGACGCCAGCCACTGTAATAGGACACTCTCCAGAACCAAGGTCTTATGTAGTCCTTACTGAAGGAGGGACAGTCACACGTCGAAATAGAAGACATCTTCAGCCAGTACCTGAGAGTTTGGGACTGGATGCTTCAGAACCATAGCCGGTGGGATCCCCTGTTTTAAGAGGGATGACTTCCTCACAGCGAGACCACAGCGGGGATACTTCTGTGTTTCCTGCAGACTCTCAATCACCTTCTTCTGTATCAGAGGATAGTTCATGTAAAATGACGTCAAGTGGAAAAGTGGTGAAACTTCCTGCCCGCTACCGGGATTAACACTGTAGTTAGAGCAGTGACCAGAAGAATCGGCAGAATAATCCCATGGTCACTGTGGACTAGGGTAGTCTACCCTGATGTCCAAGACAGGATTGTATTTCTTGTTGTTCATATATATTCTCTCACACCTTGTTATTTGTTGTACACTAAAAAAAAAGTATGCTTCTTGTATACCTTGTTATTTGTTGTATGTATGTAAAAAGTATGCTTTATTCTTTGAAAAATGGGAAGATGTAATGACAGTGGGAGTGTGACGTCTCCGGATGGGGGTGTCGCCTATAGTCGTTATAGTCTATGTCGCAGTTATTAAGGCTGATGTGTTTTGCAGTCTGCTAACTTCTATGCTCTGCAAAAAAATAGTGTTGTACCTTCTATGCTGTGTCCTGCATCTCATGACAAGTATGTCTGTGTGTGTGATAAAGGGGAGTGTTTATGTTTATGTGTGTGTGTGTGTGTGAGAGAGAGAGAGAGAGAGAGAGAGAGGGGAGTGTGTACTGTATATCTGTGTGTGTGTGAGAGAGAGGGGAATGTGTATGTCTGTGTGTGTGTGAGAGAGGGGAAGTGTATATGTCTGTGTGTGTGTGAGAGAGAGGGGAGTGTGTGTGTGTGTGTGAGTGAGCGAGAGAGAGAGAGAGAGAGAGAGAGAGAGAAGGGGGGGAGTGTTTATGTCTTTGTGTGTGAGAGAGGGAGTGTGTATGTGTGTGTGAGAGAGACATGGTGTGTGTGTGAAAGAGAGAGGGGAGTTTGTATGTCTGTGTGTGTGCGAGAGGGGGATTATGAATGTCTGTGTGTGTGTGTGATAGAGTGGGAGCGTGTTTGTTTGTGTGTGAGAGAGAGGGGAGTGTGTATGTCTGTGTGTGTGAGAGAGAAAGAGAGAGGGGGGAGTATTTATGTCACTCGGGGTGTGTGTGAGAGAGTTTGACTACACTCAAGGATAGTGCACATACATTTTAGTCACTTGGATAAAAATTGCACAGGTAAAACATTTTGCCCACACTGCTCAAAACAATTAGAGGAAACATTGCCCATAAGGGGCCAAATTACTACTGGCGCGCTAACAGTTACATATGACCGATATCAGGTTTATTGCGGCTGTTTGCGCGTGTCGCATGTAGCACATGTATTAAAAGTTGAATGTACAACTCCCCTCTCTCACACACACACAGACATATGTATGTATGTATTTATATGTATATATTTATTTCTAGACATATATACACATATAAACACATAAATACATATGTACACTCACATTGACATATATATATATATATATATATATATATATATATATATATATATATATATATATATATATATATATATATATATATTTATATATATATGTGTGTGTGTGTGTCTCAGAGCCCCTTGCAGTCAAGTAGAGGAATATATGTAAAAGCATATTTATGCAATATTCATATTTAATTAAGGTTTTAACTATGTATTTACTATAAATGTTTCATATTCCAATATTCTACACATAGCAGAATATGTTCTATGTATTTATAAATAAATATTCTTATATATCTATTTGTATATCTATACCTATATACAATTATATATATATATATATATATATATATATATATATATATATATAAATATATAGGTATAGATATATATTGGAAATGAAAAAGAAAAGAAACAGGACGCAACCCCTCTAAGTGCAATAAGTAAGTTACAAACAGGTTTTATTTAATGACACAATTTCACACTCACAAAGTTGAACCTCAAACATATGAGGTATGGTTAACGCACTGGGGAACAGCTCATGGGTCTCTTAAGGCAAGATTACTGCAGCTCTCAAATGCAGCCTACTCAGTCTGGAGGTCCGGTGTATGTGTCTTACTACAACCGTGTCACAAAGACTCCACTCACAGATTCCGGTAAATCCTTTTGTCCTTATACAGTCCCCAAATCAAATAAAACAATCTGTATGCAAAGTACATGCAGTAGATAAAAACACAAAGTTTTGTATAAATACCACCACGCTTGATCCTCAATCAGCTGTTTCACAAGTTTAAAGCCGGCTACTTGCGAGTGCTGGAGCGGATGGCGTGATGACGTTATGCGGTGGGCGTGGCCTATATAGATATATATTGTACCAAAATACCATCAGATATATGTAGAAATATGTACTAATAAATAAAAAAAGCATATTCTGCTATGTGAAGAACATTGGAATGTGAAATATTCATATTTTCCTGTAGGGTTAGTGCACTTGAGAATATGAGATAGGGTTTGCGCGTGAGTAAGGTGTTTCCCCCCCTTTTTTTGCACCATTGACTTCTATGTGGAAATACGTTAACATGCGCACAGTATTCTAACTTCGGCTTTTTGCACGCGTTGGGTTAGCATGCGAGCAAAAACTTTTTACTTTGAACTTGTAATACGAGCGCTTCCTGACAAACACAAAAAGTTTACTTCTAGCAAAGTTAGCGAGCGAGCGGGAGTGATAAATAGAGCCTCACTCGTAATCTGGCCCAATATAATTAAAAGTTTTGATCCCATCATCTCTCTCCATTCTCTCTATGTTGTATATTAACAAATATAGATTTTGATGGCAATTAAAAACCAATAAGCCCAAAAAGTCTGCCCAGAGTTTCCTAAAAGCATAAAAGGCTCTAGGGTAGCATAGCTTTATGCTTATCCCAAGCATTATTGAAGTCCCCTACAGTGTTTGGCCTTTACCACCTCTAATGGACACGTATTCCAAGAATCAACCACCCTTTTTGTGAAGAAGTGCTTCCGCAAATTACTCCTGAACCTACTACCCTTTAGCTTGATATCATGAGTCATGACCCCTTGTTATTGAATTTTTCTCTTTATGAAAAATACTCACAGCCTCAGCTTTATTAAGCCCTTTAATATACCTCAAAGTTACTATCATATCGCCTCTTTCCCTTCTCTTCTCTAAGCTATACATATTTAGGTCATTAAGCCTTTCCTAGTAAGTTTTATTTTTTTATACCATGTACCATTTTAGTAGCCCTCCTTTGAACTGATTCCAGTTAGTTTATATCCTTCTGCAGATATGACCTAGTGATCTGTAAAGTGGCATAATAACTTTACTATTTCTGCTGCAAATATCTCTTTTAATGCAACCAAGCATTCTACTGGCCTTACTCTCTGCAATACTACATTGTTTACTAAATTTTAAATCATCTGAAATAATAATTCCCAAGTCTCGTTCCTCTTTGGAACTTCAGTAAAATGTCATTAAGTCTATAACTAAGTTTGGATTTTTCTTTCCTAAATACATAATTATGCACTTTGCAATGTTAAACTTTAGATCCCATACTGAGGTAATTTTGTCTTTCTTTGTACATTTTATTTTGGAGATCATGTATCATTTTAGTATCCCTCCTGTGAACAGATTCCAGTTTATATATACTTCTGAAAATATGGGGGCCGATTTATCAAGCAGCAGATGATGCTTATTCCGCGCAAGCCTTCTGGCTCGCCGGAAACAGGAGTTAAGACGCAACAGTCATATGACCGCTGCTCCTTAACTCGTCCACCACCTCTGAGGTGGCAGACTGCAATCATCCCGATCTGATCCGATCTGGATTGACACCCCCTGCTAGCGGCCAATTGGCCTCGAATGTGCAGGGGGCAGCATTGCAGGAGAAATGCTTAAGCAATGTTAAATGCCGACAGAGTATGCTTTCGGCATTTAGTGATGTCGGGTGGACATGATTCGCTACATTGAATCATGTCCGCCTGACATTTGATAAATCGGCCCCATGGGGGGGGTAGTTATCAAGCCGTCAACCTCAAATACGCTGGAATTCCGCAGCGTATTTGTGGCGAGGCTGATTCGCCTTAGTTATCAAGCCCTAGATACCGGCAAAAGTAGAATTTTGTGACGTAAGCTTCGATCCGCCGGACTCAGTCCGACATAGATCGATTCTTATGTCACTACAGATGTTCCGCACACAAGTGCAGCACAATCTGACTACTTTTGCTAGTTATCAAAAAACTAGCAGGTACGCTCAGCACTTTTCCGGCCCAGCGTACCTGGTTTTCAAACCGCCGCCCTGGAGGCGGCAGATCCCATAGGAATCAATGGGAGTCTGACCATAGCGAAAGTTCATGTTCGTTGCTGCCAGACATCCCATTGATTCCCACTCTAATAAACTGTTTAACCCCTAAACCGCCGCTCCCGGAGCCCACCGCAAGCTATAATAAATATGTTAACCCCTAAACCGCCGCTCCCGGTCCCCGCCGCAACTATAATATATGTCAGATTGAAGTTCAATCCGATTGGCTGATCCAATCAGCCAATCAGATTGAGCTCGCATTCTATTGGCTGATCGGAACAGCCAATAGAATGCGAGCTCAATCTGATTGGCTGATTGGATCAGCCAATAGGATTGAACTTGAATCTGATTGGCTGATTCAATAAGCCAATCAGATTTTTCCTACCTTAATTCTGATTGGCTGATAGAATCCTATCAGCCAATCGGAATTGAAGGGACGCCATCTTGGATGACGTCCCTTAAAGGAATATCCATTCGTCGGTAGTCGTCGGGAAGAAGAGGATGGCTCCGCGTTGGCTCGTCTGAAGATGGCTCCGCTCCGCTCCGGATGGATGAAGATTGAAGACGCCGCTTGGAAGATGACATCGCCGGGATGGAAGACTTCTTTAGCGCCGCCTGGATGATGACTTCTATCGGATGGAAGATTTCTTCAGCGCCCCTTGGATGATGACTTCTGCCGCTCCGGATCTCCTCTTCGGTTCCATCGATGGTCGGCTGGCTGAAGATGACTCAAGGTAGGATGATCTTCAGGGGGGTAGTGTTAGGTTTTTTAAGGGGGGTTTGGGTTAGATTAGGGGTATGTGGGTGGTGGGTTTTAATGTTGGGGGGGTTGTATTTTTCTTTTACAGACAAAAGAGCTGTTTTCTTTGGGGCATGCCCCGCAAAAGGCCCTTTTAAGGGCTGATAAGGTAAAAGAGCTTTGAACTTTTTAATTTAGAATAGGGTAGGGAATTTTTTTATTTTGGGGGGCTTTGTTATTTTATTAGGGGGCTTAGATTAGGTGTAAGTAGCTTAAAATTGTTTTAATATTTTTGAAATGTTTGTAACTTATTTTTTTTATTTTTTGTAACTTAGCTTTTTTTATTTTTTGTACTTTAGTTAGTTTATTTAATTTAATTTAATTTAATTGTAGTTATTTGTAGGTAATTTATTTAATTAATTTAATGATAGTGTAGTGTTAGGTTTAATTGTAACTTAGGTTAGGATTTATTTTACAGGTAATTTTGTATTTCTTTTAGCTAGGTAGTTATTAAATAGTTAATAACTATTTAATAACTATTCTAACTAGCTAAAATAAATACAAAGTTACCTGTAAAATAAATATAAATCCTAAAATAGCTACAATGTAATTATTAATTATATTGTAGCTATCTTAGGGTTTATTTTACAGGTAAGTATTTAGTTTTAAATAGAAATAATTTATTAAAGTATAGTGTAGTGTTAGGTGTAATTGTAACTTAGGTTAGTTTTTATTTTACAGGTTAATTTCTCTTTATTTTACTAGGTAGCTATTAAATAGTTAATAACTATTTAATAGCTATTGTACCTAGTTAAAATAAATTGAAAGTTGCCTGTAAAATAAAAATAAATCCTAAGATAGCTACAATATAATTATTATTTATATTGTAGCTATATTAGGGTTTATTTTAAAGGTAAGTATTTAGTTTTAAATAGGATTAAGTTAGTTAATAAGAGAAATATTATTTAGATTTATTTAATTAATATTTAAGTTAGGGGGTGTTAGGGTTAGTGTTAGACTTAGGTTTAGGGGTTAATAATTTTATTACAGTGGCGGCGGTGTGGGGGGGGGCAGGATAGGGGTTAATAAATTTATTATAGGTGGTGACGGTGTAGGGGGGGCAGATTAGGGGTTAATAAGTTTAATATAGGTTGCGGCGGGGTCCGGGAGCGGCGGTTTAGGGGTTAAACTATTTATTTAGTTGCGGTGAGGTCCGGGATCAGCAGGATAGGGGTTAATAACTTTATTATAGAGGGCGGCGGTATAGGGGGGGGGCAGGATAGGGGTTACTAGGTATAATGTAGGTGGCGGCGGTGTCCGGGAGTGGCGGTTTAGGGGTTAATACATTTATAAGAGTTGCGGCGGGGTCTAGGGGCGGCGGTTTAGGGGTTAATAACTTTATTTAGTTGTGGGGGGCTCCGGGGGCGCCGGTATAGGGGGTAGAACAGTGTAGTTAGTGTGGGTGTTTAGTGACAGGCTAGCAATAAAGCTGTCAAAAAGCCGAAGAGCAGCGAGATCGGATGAGTAATGACTCTCACAGTCCGCTGCTCATCGCCCCGTACTTGGTGCACAGCTTTTTGACAGCTTTTTTGATCACTTAGGCGAAATTTTGCAGGTCCGCGGCGGCGATGGTAGGCGAGCTTAGGCGGGCGTATTGAACCGGCGAAGGCAGGTAAAGTAGACGGCTTGATAACTACCCCCCATGGTCTCTAGAAAAATCAGAGCATACAATGGAGCAGAACTAGCTTTAGGCTCTTTCTTTATTTTGCTTTATTTAAAGGGACAGTAAAGTCCAAATTAAACTTTCATGATTCATATAGGGCATGTACAGTATTTAAACAACTTTTCAAATTACTTTTATCATCAAATTTGCTTTGTTCTCTTGGTTTTCTTAGTTGAATGCTAGACCTAGGTAGGCTCATATGCTAATTTCTAAGCCCTTGAAGGCCGCCTCTTATATGAACGCATTTGACAGTTTTTCACAACTAGAGGGAGCTAGTTCATGTGTGCCATATAGATAACTGTGCTCATGCCTGTGAAGTTATTTAAAGGGACAGTTCACCCAAAAAATAGTTTATTTTTAATTGAAAGCACTCAATTAATTAAGTATGCCAGTCTGAAAGAATAAATACACATTTTTTTCTTTATAAAGATATATATTTTTTATATAACGATTCTCAACAGGCTTGTCTATACCCTGTATTGCCAATTTAATACGTGCATATAGCCTGTTTATCCCTAAGTTGCTTTGTAGTTGTGACCCACCCTCTGATGAGGTAATTGAAAGTGTGGACACGGAGAGCACTCATAAACCCTCAGATGATCCTTGTTAGTAATGTGAATGAAACCTTCAGTATTGTATTGTGAATTTCCATCACAGCCCACATGTTATCCCTCATAGCCCTAACGTAAAGCATATATCCTCCTGAGATGCATTCTGTGCTTTATCGCTGTGGAATCTAGCTATGACATACAGGTCAGTGTCAAGACTGTACGTGAAAAACAAATTCCAGACGCAAAACAGTCTCTTGACACTGACCTGTATGTAACATCTACATTCCAAAGCGAGGAAGCACAGAATGCATCTCAGAAGGCTATATGCCTTATGTGACGGCTATGAAGGATAACCTGTGGGCGGTGTCTGAAATCTACAATACAATGACAAAGGTTTCATTTACATTACAAACAGGGATCATCTGAGGGTTTATGTTTGTGCTTGCTTTCTGATTGCTCACATAAATATCTGAAACTGCTTCATTTACAAATCCTCAGCAAAAGCATGATGACTAAATATGCCTTATGTATATAACTGCTAATCGGAGCAGTGTTAATAGTATCAGCATTCCTGATTACCATGTATATGACATCATTTGCATAGAATAAAATAGCTAAAATTGATTGGTCAAGGGACGTGCTAAGAATCTTTGTTGCCCAGCCCTTTTATCTGGGAGTTCCAGGAGTGTTGAAAGCCATGGCTAGGGTGCAAACTAAAAATGTAAAAAAAATATGTTTTTATGTTGCTAATTTCATGTTTATGCATCGATTTTATTTTGTAAAAGCATGTTATTGCAGCTAAGCAATTGCAGCTCCTGAGTGAACTGGTCCTTTAAGAGTCCGCACTAATTGCCTAAAATGCAAGTCTGTCAAAAGATCTGAGGCAGTCTGTAGAAGCTTAGATACAAGATAAGCACATAGGTAAAGAGTATATTAATATAACTGTCTTGGTTATGCAAAACTGGGGAATGATAAATAAAGGGATTATCTATCTTTTTAAACAATAACATTTTTGGTGTTTACTGTCCCTTTCCGTTTAAGCTCAATGGATCAAGAGACAACCAATAGAACGTGTAAAAAACAGAAATCAGGCGAATGTCACAGTAAGAAGCAAACTTTGGTACTAGACATACAGACCATAAGAGTAAAAAAAACAGAAAACAGTCAAGATTATGGTACAGGTGTTCGGCTTCTGAATAAACAAAAACTAAGCACAACGTAAATGCAAACTATGAACTAATAAAAAAATATGTGCAACAGCTCAGTTAAGAATCTGATAAAGATTTTTTCAGTCACCTGGAATTAAGAGACCAACACTATCTTCCACCTCAGGTAAATCATGTTTTGATACATTTTTAATTTTCTTTTTTCTGATTTTCTTTTTGCCTGGACCCACTGATGCCATAATTCTTTTTTTTTTTATCACGCTGTAAAACACAAATAAAAACAGTTAAATAATATTATATTATTAGTCTTCCAGTAATAGTAAAACCAGTCATAACATACACTCATATATACATTCCTACAAATGAAAGGACATAAGGGTAAAAACTGTAATTTTCTTATAAAACATTAAAGGGACAGTCTAGTCAAAATTAAACTTTAATGATTCAAATAGGTTATGCAATTTTAAACAACTCTCCAATTTACTTTTATCATCAAATTTGCTTTGCTCTCTTGGTATTCATTGTTAAAAGCTAAACCTATGTAGGCTCATAAACTGATTTCTAAGCCTTTGAAGCCACCTCTTATCTCTGAAATCAGATAATTAACAAATTAATATTGAAGGTTTATACTCACATTATATACATGGTTTAAGCACCAATACGTGTTTAGCTGGTTTTAAGAAGAAGAGATTGTGCTCAGCTGTTCAGTCAGCACAAAATAATCAATGTGGTAAGGCATTTGCCATTATTAGTTGGAATAATTGGTTCAATTCCTGCTGGTTTCTTTCACAACTAATATTGTAATGTCCTCATTTATACAAAACAGTTACAGTAATTGGTAGGGTAATTATATGGCTCTCACCTTGCCTCTAGGGTTGCAAGGTGTCCAGTATTCAACTGGACAGTCAAATATATATATTTTTTTTTTCAAAATAGCTTTATTGATATAAAAGAAAATTAAAGGTACAATACAGAATATTTCTGATACATTAAAAGAATGCATGACATTTGGTAATCTGTACTAGTCAAAATAAAGCCGATCAGAATCAATTTTAAAAACAAAATCGAAAGGAGAAAAGAAAGAAGGGAAGAAAAAATGGAAATAAGAAAAAGAAAAAAGGAAAAAAGGAAAGCAATAAGGGAAAAAGCACATATAGAAAATATGTTTAACACATATAATACATGGAAATAAAAGCATAGGTTTTTCATAATAATGCTAAAATGGCATATTACTAAATTCTTTAAGAAATAACTGACAAAAGTAACTTATCTCTCATAACATTCTAAGTTAAATACTAAGTTCAGGTAGATGTATTTTGAAATTCTTCACGAATGAAGGACTCCCAGATCGCCTTTAGCTGTATGTAAAGGGGCTCCTGTCTACGTAACACATATGCATACTCTTCTAATTCTAGTAACTCCTGGAATCTATTATACCATTGGGGAAGGGTTGGTACCTCCTTGCTTTTCCATTTTCTAGCTATAAGGGACTTCATGCAGTTGCTGGCTATAAGTACTATTTTTTTCTGGGGTGCAGGGAGTTTGCGTGGGATGTTATTAAGTAACCATACCGTGGGATCTAGTGAGATATCTGTTTTTATCATCCTGAAGGTGGCTTTTATGATATTAACCCAACTCAGTTGAACAAGGGGGCACGTCCACCATATGTGTCCCATTGTACCCAGGGAGTTTTCGCACCTCCAGCAGGTGTTGCTGGCTGAAGCAAATAGTTTGTTTATTCTGTGGGGGGTCAGGTACCATCGCTGGATGATTTTAATATTAGTCTCCATAAGAGAGCAGGAAGAAGAAACCTTAGTTATATTATTAAACATATGTGACATGTCAGTCTGGGATATTTCAACATTCAACTCAGCTGCCCACCTTTCAATATAAGCTGGGACATAACCCGGTGAAGGGGCTTGTAGTAAGGAGTATGTTAGGGAGAGTGTGTGCGCCATTGGGCTGGAGGATTTGCATAAAGATTCAAATGGGGTCAGAGAGCGGGTAATATTCCTCCTATCTGGGTGTTTGAGGATGAATGAGCGACACTGATATAAGAAAAACCAGTTTGAGAACATATGAAGGCCGCTGTCTATTAGGCTGTCTAATGAGATGAAAGCTTGTTCATTGCTTATTTGATGTGCCATGATCGCTCTGAAGTGTGAGCTAAATTTCGTTGCACCCCAATTTCTCCTACATTGGTGTATCCGGTCCACGGCTTCATCCTTACTTGTGGGATATTCTCAATCCCTACAGGAAGTGGCAAAGAGAGCACACAGCAGAGCTGTCCATATAGCTCCCCTCAGGCTCCGCCCCCCCAGTCATTCTCTTTGCCGCTCTAACAAGTAGCATCTCCACGGGAGGGTAAAGAGTTTGTGGTGTTAGATTTGTAGTTTTTATTTCTTCTATCAAAAGTTTGTTATTTTAAAATAGTGCCGGCTTGTACTATTTACTCTGAAGCAGAAAGTGATGAAGATTTCTGCTGAGAGGAATATGATTTTAGCACCAGTAACTAAAATCCATTGCTGTTCCCACGCAGGACTGTTGAATACCGGAGAACTTCAGTTGGGGGGAACAGTTTGCAGGCTTAACTGCTTCAGGTATGATCAGTCATTTTTCTAACAAGACCAAGTAATGCTAGAAGACTGTCAGAAATCCCCTCAGGGATAGGTAAGCCATTTTTCTCCGACTCTGTATAAAATGATGGCTTAAATTAAGGGCTCAATGCTGGTTGACACTATTGTGGGCTTAATCGATTGCTTTATTAGCATGATTCAGTATGAATAGGGTGTTTTTGAGACTTTTAAAACACTTATGGGGTTTATTTTGGCACCTGGCACTTATTTAGACACCTAACCTAGTCAAAAAGGCCCCACCACTCTGGAATCAAGAGGGAGGGGGCCTCCTTTCGCTCCTCAGTTGCGCAGTTGTTTTTGCTAGACAGTTCTTGCTGCTTCACGTGGGGAGTCCAGAGACCTCAGAAAGGACTTCAGAGAGGCTTATTTCTTACTCAAATAATCCCTAAGGAAGGTAAAAGCCACAGTAGAGGCTGTGGCATTGTGCTGTAGTGTTTTTAACCGGTTAACTGCTGTTCTTAGCTCCGGTTTGGGCATTAAGGGGTTAATTGGTCTGAAAATTTGTGTGCAATCTTTTCAAAGCATTAAGACAATGTGGTGAAAATTTCATTAAAATCGGATGTTTATTTGATGGTTATTTGATGTTTTAGTAATAAAGTGTGCACTTTTATTATTTAAAGACACAGTAAAGTTTTTTTCAAAAATTATTTTTTATGCATTGTAGTGCTGTCTAAGTCTGTCAAACATGTCTGACCCTTCGGATAGCCTTTGTTCTGTATGTTTAAAGGCCAAGGCGGTGCCCTCATTAAATTTATGTGTGAAGTGTGCTATTGCATCCAAACAGCTTAAGGACCGTACAGTCACGCTTAGGGATGTAGCCCAAGATGATTCTTTAGCTGAAGGTAGTGAGGATAGTCCGCTATCCTCTCCTTCTGTGTCAACACCAGCTATGCCCGCGCAAGCGATGCCCAGTAATCTAGCGCACCGATTCCTATTACTTTGCAACAGTTAGCAGCAGTAATGGATAATTCTCTCGCAGCATTTTTATCCAAACTGCCAGCTTTTCCAAGGAAGCGTGATAGCTCAGTTTTAAATACAGAAAATGAGCAAGCAGACGCAGCGGATAATTTATCTGTAGTACCCTCACATCAATCTGACTTGGCGGTGAGGGAGGGCCTGTCTGAGGGAGAAATTTCTGATACAGGAAAAGTTTCTCAGCAGGCAGAGCCAGATACCATAGCATTTAAATTTAAGTTAGAACACCTCCGCACCCTGCTTAAGGAGGTCCTAGCTACACTTGATGATTGTGACCCTTTGGTGGTCCCAGAAAAATTGTGTAAAATGGACAAATTCTTAGAGGTCCCAGTACACACTGATGCGTTTCCGATACCTAAGAGGGTGGCGGATATCGTGACTAGGGAGTGGGAGAGACCAGGTGTACCTTTTGTTCCCCCCCCTATATTTAAGAAAATGTTCCCCATTGTTGACCCAAGAAGGGACGCGTGGCAGACGGTCCCTAAGGTAGAGGGGGCAGTTTCAACACTAGCTAAGCGCACGACTATACCAATAGAAGACAGTTGCGCTTTCAAAGATCCTATGGATAAAAAATTTGAAGGTTTACTTAAGAAAATTTTTGTTCAACAAGGTTTTCTTCTTCAACCAATTTCTTGCATTATTCCTGTAACCACTGCAGCGGCTTTTTGGTTTGAGGAACTAGAAAACTCGCTCCAGAAGGGGACTTCTTATGATGAAGTCATGGACAGAATTCACGCCCTGAAGTTGGCTAATTCTTTCATTACAGATGCCGCTTTTCAGGTAGCTAAATTAGCGGCGAAAAATTCTGGTTTTGCAATCGTGGCGCGCAGAGCGCTTTGGCTAAAGTCTTGGTCGGCGGATTTGTCGTCCAAAACAAAATTGCTTAATATTCCTTTCAAGGGTAAGACCCTATTCGGGCCAGAGTTGAAAGAAATTATTTCAGATATCACTGGGGGAAAGGGCCATGCCCTTCCACAAGATAGACCTTTCAAAGCTAAAAATAAGTCTAATTTTCGTTCATTTCGCAATTTCAGGAACGGACCTGCTTCTACCGCTACAGCCACTAGGCAAGAGGGTAACGCATCCCAGCCCAAACCAGCATGGAAACCATTGCAAGGCTGGAACAAGGGTAAACAGGCCAAGAAGCCTGCTACTGCTACCAAGACAGCATGAAAGGGTAGCCCCCAATCCGGGACCGGATCTAGTAGGGGGCAGACTTTCTCTCTTTGCTCAGGCTTGGGCAAGAGATGTTCCGGACCCCTGGGCGCTAGAAATTGTCTCTCAGGGGTATCTTCTGGAATTCAAGGACCTTCCTCCAAGGGGAAGGTTCCACATGTCTCGCTTATCTTTAGACCAGATAAAGAGACAGGCATTCTTACGTTGCGTAGAAGACCTTCTAAAAATGGGAGTGATACACCCAGTTCCAACAGCAGAACAAGGACTGGGTTTTTACTCAAACCTGTTTGTAGTTCCCAAAAAGGAAGGAACTTTCAGGCCAATCCTGGATTTAAAAATCCTAAACAAATTCCTCAGAGTTCCATCATTCAAAATGGAAACCATTCGGACAATTTTACCAATGATTCAGGAGGGTCAATATATGACTACCGTGGACTTAAAGGATGCGTACCTGCATATTCCTATCCACAAAGATCACCATCAGTTCCTGAGGTTCGCATTTCTGGACAAGCATTACCAATTCGTAGCCCTTCCCTTCGGATTGGCCACTGCTCCCAGAATTTTCACAAAGGTGCTAGGGTCCCTTCTAGCGGTGCTAAGACCAAGGGGCATTGCAGTAGCACCTTACCTAGACGACATCTTAATACAAGCGTCGTCCTTTCACAAAGCAAAGGCTCATACGGACATGGTTCTAGCCTTTCTAAGGTCTCACGGGTGGAAGGTGAACATAGAAAAGAGTTCTCTGTCCCCGTTCACAAGGGTTCCCTTCCTGGGAACAATAATAGACTCGGTAGAAATGAAGATCTTTCTGACGGAGGTCAGGAAGTTAAAACTTTTGAACACTTGTCGAGTTCTTCATGCCATTCCTCAACCCTCCGTAGCTCAGTGCATGGAGGTAATAGGACTAATGGTTGCGGCAATGGACGTGGTTCCTTTTGCTCGAATTCATTTAAGACCACTGCAATTGTGCATGCTCAAACAGTGGAATGGGGATTATTCAGATTTGTCTCCCCAGATACAAATGGACCAGAAAACCAGAGACTCACTCCTCTGGTGGTTGTCTCAGGATCACCTGTCTCAGGGAATGAGTTTCCGAAGACCGGAGTGGATCATTGTCACGACCGACGCCAGCCTCTTAGGCTGGGGTGCGGTCTGGGAGTCCCTGAAAGCTCGGGGTCTATGGTCTCGGGAAGAATCTCTTCTCCCGATAAACATTTTGGAGTTGAGAGCGATATTCAATGAGCTCCAGGCCTGGCCCCAACTAGCGGAGGCCAAATTCATCAGATTTCAGTCAGACAACATGACGACTGTAGCGTACATCAATCATCAGGGAGGAACAAAGAGTTCCCTGGCGATGAGGGAGGTATCCAAGATCATCAAATGGGCAGAGGATCACTCCTGCCATCTATCAGCAATTCACATCCCAGGAGTGGACAACTGGGAAGCAGATTATCTGAGTCGTCAGACTTTCCATCCGGGGGAGTGGGATCTTCACCCGGAGGTTTTTTCCCAGTTAATTCAACTATGGGGCCTTCCAGATCTGGATCTGATGGCGTCACATCAGAACTCAAAAGTTCCACGTTACGGGTCCAGGTCCAGGGATCCCAAGGCGACATTGGTAGATGCCTTAGTGGCGCCTTGGTCGTTCAATCTAGCTTATGTCTTTCCACCGTTTCCTCTTCTCCCCCGGCTAGTAGCCAGGATCAAACATGAGAAGGCTTCGGTAATTCTGATAGCCCCTGCGTGGCCACGCAGGACTTGGTATGCAGACCTGGTGAATATGTCATCGGTTCCACCATGGAAGCTACCTTTGAGGCAGGACCTTCTAATCCAAGGTCCATTCAAACATCCAAACCTAGTTTCTCTGCAACTGACTGCTTGGAGATTGAACGCTTGATTCTAGCTAAGCGTGGGTTTTCGGAATCAGTTATAGATACTCTGATCCAGGCTAGAAAGCCTGTCACCAGGAAAATTTACCATAAGATATGGCAGAAATATCTTTGCTGGTGCGAATCCAAGGGTTACTCATGGAGTAAGATTAGGATTCCAAGGTTACTATCTTTTCTCCAAGAAGGATTGGAGAAAGGTTTGTCAGCTAGTTCCTTAAAAGGACAGATATCTGCTCTGTCTGTTTTGTTACACAAGCGTCTGGCAGCAGTGCCAGATCTTCAGGCATTTGTACAGGCTTTAGTAAGAATCAAGCCTTTCTACAGACCTGTGGCTCCTCCATGGAGTCTAAATTTAGTTCTTTCAGTTCTTCAAGGGGTTCCGTTTGAACCTCTACATTCCATAGATATCAAGTTACTATCTTGGAAAGTTTTGTTTTTGGTAGCTATTTCTTCTGCTAGAAGAGTTTCTGAATTGTCTGCTTTGCAGTGTAATTCACCCTATCTGGTGTTCCATACAGATAAGGTCGTTTTATGTACCAAACCTGGTTTTCTTCCAAAAGTGGTTTCCAATAAGAATATTAACCAGGAAATAGTTGTTCCTTCTCTGTGTCCTAATCCAGTTTCTAACAAGGAACGTCTGTTACACAATCTTGATGTGGTTCGTGCTTTGAAGTTTTATCTAAAAGCAACCAAAGACTTCAGACAAACATCATCCTTGTTTGTCGTCTATTCTGGCAAGAGGAGAGGTCAAAAAGCGACGGCGACTTTCTGGCTGAAAAGCATCATCCGATTGACTTATGAGACTGCTGGAAGGCAGCCTCCTGAACGAATTACAGCTCACTCTACTAGAGCTGTGGGTTCCACATGGGCTTTCAAGAATGAGGCTTCTGTTGAACAGATCTGTCAGGCAGCGACTTGGTCTTCACTGCATACATTTACCAAATTTTACAAATTCGATACTTTTGCTTCTTCGGAGGCTATTTTTGGGAGAAAGGTTTTGCAAGCAGTGGTGCCTTCCGTTTAGGTTACCTGACTTGTTCCCTCCCTTCATCCGTGTCCTAAAGCTTTGGTATTGGTTCCCACAAGTAAGGATGAAGCCGTGGACCGGATACACCAATGTAGGAGAAAACAGAATTTATGTTTACCTTATAAATTTCTTTCTCCTACGGTGTATCCGGTCCACGGCCCACCCTGGCATTTTGGTCAGGTTTAAATTTATTTTTGTAAACTACAGTCACCACTGCACCCTATGGTTCTCCTTTTTCTCCTAACCGTCGGTTGAATGACTGGGGGGGCGGAGCCTGAGGGGAGCTATATGGACAGCTCTGCTGTGTGCTCTCTTTGCCACTTCCTGTAGGGATTGAGAATATCCCACAAGTAAGGATGAAGCCGTGGACCGGATACACCGTAGGAGAAATAAATTTATCAGGTAAACATAAATTCTGTTTTTGTCCTGGGGGGAAGTCTATATTATCCGTGAGGGGTGTGAGGGGCGAGGATCTAGATGAGAGCATTGGGTGCTTGGTTAGTATATTGTCCCAAGTATTAAAAGTTTCTTGTATTATGAAGTTATTGTTAGACAACTGCAGCAACCCTGATCTATTCTGCCAGCAGAGAGATCCTAGATCCTGAGAATGCATGATGTCGTGTTCCAATTTTACCCATTTCTTGTGGCCATAATTAGTAAACCAGTCTATTATGCGCTGAAGAAAGACAGCTTTCCTGTAATTTAACAAATTTGGAACCCCCAGCCCTCCATTTTTTATGGACAAATACATAAGGTGTTTGTTGATGCGTGCTTTGCGCTTGTCCCAGATAAAGTCCAGGATTTTATTCTGTAAGCCTGGTAGGAATCTAGGGGGTAGGGGGATTGGCAGCGTTTGTAGGAGATACAGGATTCTAGGGAGAATGGTCATCTTGACAGAATTAATTCTGCCGAGCCAGGATATGTTTAGATCTCCATGATGACATGTCGGCTACTAATGTGTTTTGGAGGGGTAGATAATTAGCCTGAAACAGATCTTGAGTGTTTGGGGTTAGGTATACTCCTAGATATTTCAAGGACACTGGTTGTATGCGTAAAGGGCAAATTTCGGTAATCTGAGAGGAGACATGTTCTGTGCATTGTACCAGGATAAGTTCCGATTTGGATGTATTTATTAAATAGTTGGAGACTTTTTGGAATGCGTCCAACTCGTCCATTAAGGGAGGGATAGAATTAACTGGGTCTGTTAACGTAAAAAGGATATCATCCGCATACAGTAAAATTTTGTAAGTGGTATCTTGTATCATTAGTCCCTGTATGTTGGTATTAGCGCGTACAGCGGAGGCAAGGGCCGCCACTACACACACAAATAAGAGGGGTGATAGCGGGCATCCTTGGCGGTTGCCGTTTTTTATTGGGAAAGATTTTGAAGTTAGTCCATTGACCCTTACTTTAGCGGAGGGAGAGGTGTAGAGGGCCAATTTTTTTAGATATGAAGGAGTCCCCTAGGTTATATTTGTATAGGATCTCCCGAAGGAAGTGCCAGCAGATGCAGTCAAAAGCTTTTTCCGCGTCCGCTGACACCACCGCGAGGGGGGTTTGTGTGAGATGAGCATGGTGGACAAGTTCTATTGCTCTGACAGTATTGCCTTTGGATTCCCTGGACGGGACAAACCCTGCTTGGTCGCCGTCTATGATGTGAGGTAGAAGCTTATTAAGTCTGTTGGCTAATATTTTGGCGTATACTTTTAGGTCTACGTTAAGTAGGGATATTGGTCTAAAATTCGGAGCAATGTCTGGGGGTTTACCTGGCTTCGGGAGAACAACTATATGGGCTTCTAAAGATGAACTTGTGAATGGGTTATTTTCATCTACTGAGTTGAACATGGTGAGCATGTATGGGGAGAGTTTGTCCTTAAATATTTTGTAATATTGGTCCGAGAAGCCATCTGGGCCTGGGGCCTTGTTACAGGGGAGATTTTTTAAGACATCAAAGAGCTCCTCCTGGGATATTGGGCTATTTAGGGTGTTTTGTTGGTCTGATGAAATAGATGGGAGAGTTAGATTTGAGAGATATTTTTTAATTCTAGAGGGTTTGGGATCTATAGGCGGGGTCTTGTGATCATGTGGTGCATCTGGGAGGTTGTATAACTGGGAGTAATAGGATCTAAACTCTTCAGCTATTTGTTCTGAGGTAAAAAGTTCCCTGCCATGGCGTTTCTTCAGAGTTAGTATGTATCCCTTGTGTAACCTTCTCTTTTTCTAGCTAAAAGGGAACCACTTTTGTTGCAGCCTTCATAGTGCTTTTGCCTCAGTTTGAGGGCGTTTTTTTTACATTCCTTGCCCAATAAGTTATTAATTTGCGCCTTACAGTCAAAGAGTTGTTGTGCTATGGGGACGCTGTCAGGTTGTTTCTTAAGCTGGTCTTCTAGTTTAGGGAGGTTACTAAGGAGGTCATTAAGGAAATTATTTGCCTGTTTAGTCTGGTGTGCTTTAATGCTAATTAGGGCCCCTCTGATAACTGATTTGTGGGCCTCCCAAAGAATTTTGGGGTCGTTCACTGAAGTTTCATTGATAGAGAAGTATTCATCCAGAGTCTTTTCTAACTGCTGGCAGACCAAAGGATCTGCGAGAATAGAATCGTCTAGTCTCCACGTATAGCATGGTGAGGGCTTGTGTGGCCATTTAAAGAAACATTGCAATATGGAATGGTCAGACCAAGAATTAGGGACGATAGCTATGCTTTCAACCCTTGCCAGGCTGTTGACGTCTGCCATAAAGTAGTCTAATCGGGAAAATTTATGGTGGGGGTTAGAGTAAAATGTATATTCTAAGCTCTCTGGGTTGTGTACTCTCCATATGTCATGTACTGTTAATTCCCTTAGGCAACTCTTAACAGTGGAGATTACTCTGTGGGGAGTGGAAGATAATCTGTTTGAATTGTCTAGGGTAGGGTTGAGGGTTAGGTTAAAATCTCCGCCTATTATTAGAGATCCCCTAATGGATATCAGCAATGTGTTGGTCAAGGATTTAAAAAAAGAATCTTGTTTTGAGTTAGGGGCGTACACATTTACTAGAGTTACCATTGAGTTCTATAGTTTTCCGACTAGGATGATATATCTCCCCCCTCGGTCTGCTACCTTTTTAATTAATTGAAATGGGATATTGCGTTTAAAGAGTATTCCCACCCTGTTTGTTTTTTGAGCATTAGAGGCGTAAAAGGATTGGCCAAATTTATATTCGAAAGTCTTGGGTTCCCGTCCTTTTAGGAAATGAGTCTCTTGGGTGAAAACTATGTCAGCTCCCTTTCTTCTAAAGTCTCGTCTGTTGAACCTGCAAGAGTCCCAGGGCACTGTGAAAGTTCAAGAAGAATTTCAAAAAGAGCAGATCATGTATCACTTGTGGTACTTCCTCCTTCATCCAAGGCAGATGACTTGCTTCTTTTCTTTTTGGGGACAACCTTCATCTATTTAGAACGAGAGTCTCTCTGTGGGAGGCCCTGTGATAAAGGAAGATCAGCATGGAGTGGAACATCTGAAGGATTAGGGTGTTGAAAGGACATTTGTAGTATCTCTGACAGTGGTTTGAGGTCCATGCGTAACTTGTAAACAGAAGGGGAATCCCCATCTATATCTTATGTTCTTTTCTTGCAGGGTTTTTGTGATGAATCGAATGTCTTTTCGTTTTTGAATGGTCGTGGGGCTCAGGTCAAGATAGATTTGAATGTCAGAGTCCATGAAGTGAATGGTATGGGAAGATCTTGCAGCTGCCCAGATTTTTTCTTTATCCGTATATCTAAGAAATCTTAAAATTACATCTCTGGGGGGTGCATTTTGTGCTGGTGGGGGGCGTAATGCCCTATGGGCTCTGTCGAGCTCCATGACCTCCGCCTGTGGATCTTTCAATAGACATCTGAATAAATCTTGTATGTAGCTGTGTAGATTCGCCGCCAGAACTGTTTCTGGGACACCTCTGACCCGCAGATTGTTTTGACGCCCTCGGTTGTCGAGGTCTTCAATTTTATCTTGGAGACCTGCTATCTGAGAGTCGTGGATATTGGTTTGTGTAGTTATGCCATCAAATAAAGTATTCAGGGATTCCTGTTCTTCCTCCACGCATTCCAGTCTGCTCCCTATTTCATTAATATCTTTTTTCATGCCAGCAATTTCTGTTGTGATTATGGATTTTAAGGCTTCAAAATCTGCCTTAGTGGGCAGATTAGCAATGTCCGACTTTAGTTGATAAGCATAGTCTGATGTTATGGTCAGGGGAACAGACGTGGATGCCTGTGAGTTATGATCCAGGGTGTTGATTTCATCTGCATCTTGAGAATCACTGCTTGCAGCGTGAAAAAAGCTGCTGACAGAGGCTTGCTGGGTGTTGTGGGTTTTAGATGGCTTGTCTGGTTTCTGATTTCTTTTAGATGCCATGTTTTGCGATGCACCTCCGTTTTAATTAAGTGCTGGTTTCCCAGGTTTAGCTATGGGTCTGCTGAAACGTGAGTTTTTATTCAATTCTGGGTAGCTATTATTAGGTTTTAAACAAACTTTTTGGCTGTAAGTATAGCTTAACTATATGTCCCAAAAGCAAGTACTTGAGGATTCAGGCGATTATGTGCTTAATGTCTTGCAGGTCTCTGGGAGATTCTGAGAGGCCGAAGGGCCTTATCCGTGAGATATATGTGGTGTCCCAGGAGGCCGATCTGATGCGGTGTTCAAAATGAAGTGCAGCCTGAATTACATTACAGTGTTCTGATGATCTAACTGTGCTTAGGGAACATTGGCGCTTGTGTTGTAGGGAGTATGCACAGAAAATATTAAGGCCTTTTGTTGCGCACCATTACATGCTGCCAGGCAGTATGCGTGCTAGTGGCCCACATGTATGAGCTTTGTGTTTGCTAGGCAGGTTGCGCGGCTGAAAAGGGTCTATAAGCGCCCTCACTGACCTACGGAGTTGCTGGGCAATTGTGAAAGGTGATGTACCTGGAGAGGGTTAGCCGTTCTGTTTGAGAGCGTAGGCTCTCAGGTGCGTGGTAGCGGAGTTCGCCAACAGGCCGCAGGCTGGGACGGCGGTGGTGCCGTGATCTGACGGAGTCGCACCAATTCTGTCAAGAGCGTACTTATCTCTCTATACTGTGATGTAAGCGCTGCTCCAGGGTTCTTGCCGGTTTTTGGTGGGCAATTCACGTTCCGCATTAACCTTTTTTTTTTTTTTTTTTTTTTTAAGTTTCAAAATTATTTTTATTGATAAATAATATTCTCAATTTCAAGATAACAAAGGGAATGTTTTTTGGAGCTCGCAGGCTCCTGCCGGAAATATAAACAAAAACTTGAAACAATTTCAACATTTCAGGTTGGAATGTATTCATAAAATGGTGAGTGAGCGTGATATAGCTCTTATCATGAGAGGTAGGTTAGTTGGGATGGGAAAGGGGCTGGAGAGAAGAGGAGGGTAATAGTAGACAAAGGCAGGAGGGGAAATGGCAGGCACTCCAATAACCAAATAGGCGCAACTAAGTAGAGTAAAAAATTCAAAACTTTAATGAAAAAATATATAAAAAATGTATTAAATACACAATCGAGCTGGACACAAAGACAGGGGGTGAAAAACAGACAAGCCTGACGCGTTTCGCGCCCTCTAGTGGCGCTTATTCATAGGCTGCAGCACCTAGTGTTTGGTGCCTATTTAAAGGGAAAAAGAACCATTAACCCTTTATGTGCTAATCAGAATTTAAAAACAAAAACATATTAAAAACAACATCAAATTTACATTGGGATTGCTTACGAAAAGAATACAAGTACAGGTTCTGGCATACCTAAATGAGTGGAATAATAAGATACCTAAACATGATGATAATAAATCAGATTATGAAAAATTAAGACGATAGGATAAAAATAGTATCCTTGTCTTATTAAATACATAGTCCAACTTGAGTTATGCACTATAGGGATATCATTATATTTAAACACAGTCCTGTCTCAGGAAAGACTAAAGTTATTAAAGGAGGAAAGTCTAATGATAGTCCCATAAATTCAAAGTACCATATCAGTTATCAATAAGATAGTTAATATCGCATGCTTTATTCATTCCATGAGGTTGGCATGTATTAAGCTTTATTATCCAAAATATTTCTTTCTTATCTAAAATTTTTTGCCTGTTACCACCTCTAATTGGAACTTTAGCGATATCTATAATTTGAACAGAGATGTCAGCCTTATGGGTAAAATGCAGGCCATTAAAGTGACTATAGTTGGATTACAGCAGATATAGTTTCACTATACACTAGTATACCCCAACATTCAGGCATAAGAGCTGTCAACTATTTTCTAAAAAGGGACACAGATCTGAGTGATCAAGAAATTGATTATATATGTGAAACCCTACAATTTTTACTTTCGCACAATTATTTTATGTTCAACAAAGAGTACTACTTACAAATCAGGGGGACCGCCATGGGGGCTAAATTTGCCCCTGCCTTTGCAAATATTTATGTTGCATGGTGGGAACTAACTTATATTTTTTCAACAAATAACCCCTGGATTGAAGAAGTAGTACTTTTTGTTCGTTACATAGATGATTTGTTGTTGATTATCAGTAATGATAAAAAAGTTTTTAATTTGGATGATTTGTTGTCATATTTGAGTGATAATCATATGGGTTTAAGATTTACAGGTGAACAAAATAGTAACCAAATTAACTATTTAGATCTTACTTTGTTGATTATTAATAATCAAATAGTAACCCAAACCTATAGAAAGCCAGTGGCAGGCAATACTATTCTGCATGCGGCATCCCAACATCCAGAACATGTAAAAAAAGCCATTCCAAGAGGGCAGTTTATAAGGCTACGCAGGAATACCCAAGATGATTTTATTTATGAAAGACAGTCATTAGAATTAAAAGATAGACTTATTAAGAGAGGCTATAACTCAAGCAAGCTTGAACAATGTAGATTAGCAGTTAAGGCTTATAATAAACAAGCCATTACTACTCATAAAAAGAAACAAGTCTCTAATGACACAATAGTGTTTACCACAGAGTATTCCACACATTATGATGAAGTAGTAAAGATTTTAAAGAAGCATTCACATGTCCTATTGGGAGATGACATTCTCAAACCATTAGTCAACAATTTTAGGTATGTCTCCAAAAAACCAAAAACATTAGGAAAAGCACTTGCTCCTAGTCTGGTTACTGATATCGCGAGTGTCCCCTCAGGAGACTGGCTATCAAAAAAGGGGCTATTTAAATGTGGTAGCAGAGATTGTTTAACCTGCCCAAATCTCATTAGGGGTACACATTTCTCTTCAAGTGTGGATAATAAACAATATGCCATAGATTTCTATGCCAACTGTAAAACTAGGTTTGTTATCTACCTTTTGACTTGCAACTTATGTAAAAGTCAATATGTAGGTAAAACCTCTCGTGAAGCCAGAACCAGATTTGGGGATCATGTCAGAGACGTTAAAAACTATTCTAAGGACTCAGCGGTGGCTAGTCACTTTAATGGCCTGCATTTTACCCATAAGGCTGACATCTCTGTTCAAATTATAGATATCGCTAAAGTTCCAATTAGAGGTGGTAACAGGCAAAAAAATTTAGATAAGAAAGAAATATTTTGGATAATAAAGCTTAATACATGCCAACCTCATGGAATGAATAAAGCATGCGATATTAACTATCTTATTGATAACTGATATGGTACTTTGAATTTATTAGACTATCATTAGACTTTCCTCCTTTAATAACTTTAGTCTTTCCTGAGACAGGACTGTGTTTAAATATAATGATATCCCTATAGTGCATAACTCAAGTTGGACTATGTATTTAATAAGACAAGGATACTATTTTTATCCTATCGTCTTAATTTTTCATAATCTGATTTATTATCATCATGTTTAGGTATCTTATTATTCCACTCATTTAGGTATGCCAGAACCTGTACTTGTATTCTTTTCGTAAGCAATCCCAATGTAAATTTGATGTTGTTTTTAATATGTTTTTGTTTTTAAATTCTGATTAGCCCATAAAGGGTTAATGGTTCTTTTTCCCTTTAAATAGGCACCAAACACTAGGTGCTGCAGCCTATGAATAACCACCACTAGAGGGCGCGAAACGCGTCAGGCTTGTCTGTTTTTCACCCCCTGTCTTTGTGTCCAGCTCGATTGTGTATTTTATACATTTTTTATATATTTTTTCATTAAAGTTTTGAATTTTTTACTCTACTTAGTTGCGCCTATTTGGTTATTGGAGTGCCTGCCATTTCCCCTCCTGCCTTTGTCTATACAAGCGATTTGAGTCGATCGCCGGCTACGGCACTCTGCCATTCACCCCTATTGGAGGATTTTATTTTCCTATGCCGGTTCCGGACGCCGCTACACCGCGCTTACACTGTGCACGCTAGTAGCATCCTGACTCACCTCACAGCGCTTGGCAAGCCGTCGGACCATCCGAATCAGACCAACACTTCAGTTTGGACAATAGTTCACAGCAATAACACAGTAAGTCAACACGAAAAATATTAACTTTTTTCTTTTGGAATTTATGTGATGCTTATTTGGAATGTAAAGTATTCACTCTTGCTGGGACTTTTTGCTGGGACTCTTTTCCTAGTGACATTTATGTAAATTGTCTCCTGTACTATTATCAGTACTTTAAGTTTGGTTTCAAAGTACATATACCGGTGTACTCCATAGAAGTTAAATTGGCATAAAACAAATAGAGCAACTTATAAATACACTAATTTTTCACTAATATGGCTGACACAGACAGGGAAGGTGTGGGATACGACTCCAATACTTTAATACAGGATTCTGACACTAACACCAATGAAGTGGAGACTATTGACATGTTTGATATGTACAATAGGGAGGATTTTTTCAATAAAATATTTTTTAAAGCTGAAAGCGATATTGAGGAGTCAAGCATAAGAACAAACTTTAAAGCTTTACAGAATACCTTGATCTCTGATTTGCGCCTGATGTGGGATATTGTAGCTTTTAATAAATACTTAGAAGCAGACCGCATTCCAAGGGGACTCAGAATAAAAATATATCCATCTTTTGAATTTGAAGACCCCGCTGATATGGAGGATTGGAATTCGGCACTCACAGAGTGTTCCCTTAAACTCATCAGGATCCTTATCAGAGTTAAAGAGAAAAAAAGAATGAAGTTAAAAATCAAGGTAGAAAGCATAAAGGAGGATCTTAAACCGTTGGAAGCCAGCTCCAAGTATTTTGAGCATAAAAAGAAAATGGATGAGACTCTGAAAAAATGTGATCAAGTGCAAGCTTCAAGAAAAGGAACAAAATTTGTGCGAGATAAGGAGGACTATGACCTGGACAAGGTATATAATTGGGCAGAAGTGCGCCAACAGCAACGTGACCAAAGAAAAATAGACAACAGTCCAAAAACATGCATAAAGATATTGACAAAGATCAAGTGAAGCAAGCTCCCAAATCCATCCTAAAGAATAAAAACAAGAATGCTAGGAAGGTGGCATTCAGTACTTCAGAGGGAGAGTCCACGGATTCAGAATTTAACACCTCAGCTGTATCCTCTATTTCTTCTTTCTGCCCTTCTACTGCCTCTTCATCGTCCTCCCCTGCCTCCTCTCCTCCTTCCTCTCCTACTCCTCTATCCTCATGTGCTTTTTTACAGGTGCAGACGGGGGAAGAAATGGAAGGACAACCAGTGACACGCCTGAAAATAAAGAAAAATGTAGAAAAAGGAAAAAATACAGAAGGAGATGGCGTAAAGGAAGACAAAAGAAAGCACAAGATGAAGAAAGGGCAGAAGTAACATCCTCAACATCGTCACATAAGTCTTCAGAAGAAGGACTAAATGTTATTAATATCTCTCAATATGAGTTAAAGGACAGTGAAATTTCAGTGTTATCAAAAGGACTAGGTTTTGCCCCAACAAATAGGCTTTCATGCTTTAACACACTCTTGGATGTCAACAAATTCATTCGGAAATTGTCCTTAAAAAGGTTTTTTGCTTTAACTGATATGGGTAACGAAAGGCAACAAATTGAGACCGTCACATCAGATGTAGAGGAAGTTTCCCCACATTTACCATTCTCTGATGCTTGCTCTGTAGCGACCTTGAATGAATTGTACAATATGGGGGGCAGTGACCAGGAGGACCGTAAGGAGATATTGCATAGACCTAACAAACATGGGTCTAGTTTTTATCCTATTAATTACAGAGGCCCTATGGTCAATGCCTACCATAGGTTAGTACAAGAAGATGTACTTAAGTTGGAAGCTGATATAGACACAGGCAGCTATGCTGTCACCCATAATCTGAAATATCATGAACGTCTTGCCATTAAAACTGTTAAAAATAATGATGACATTGTCATCAGAAATTCAGATAAGGGTGGCAGCATTGTTGTCATGGATAAGTCTTATTACTTTGAGGAAGCACAGAGACAGCTTTCAGACAGTAGTGTATATAGGTTGTTGCCTGGCAACCCTGTTCATTCGTTCAGAAAAGAAATGGGTAAACTTGTAGCAGATAGAGTCATTTTAGGGATCTTTAGAAATGAAGATGTGGAAACATTAATACCAGAATATCCAATTGTTGGCAGGATATTATTTTCCTATGCCGGTTCCGGTTCCGGACGCCGCTACACCGCGCTTACACTGTGCACGAGGGTAATAGTAGGGTTAGAGGTAGAAGGAGAGTTCTTATTCAGAGGATGGACATCAGAGGTCATCTAATGCATGTTTATTCTAGTATTCGGGGACCAAGTAGTGGCGTAGCAGGATTGCCAATCTGCCCACACTAGTTCAAATAGGTCTGACTTATTTAGGGAATAAAAGATAGGTTTCTCCATGTTGTATATATATGCCATATAGTTTAGGATGCATGACCATTTTGGGGGCGTCTTGGTTTTCCATGCTTGGGCTATAGTCGCTTTAGTAGCTGTTAACAAATAGATTGCCAGGTATGCTTGGTGCTTAGGTAGTTTAAGAATGCCTATGTGTAAAAGGGCATTGGAAGGAGTTGTGGGAAGCGCTATACCTAGTCCCGCTAGTGTACGGAAACAAGTGTTCCATAAAGGCCTCAACTTAGGACATTCCCACCATATGTGTAGGGAATCTCCTTTTTTACCACAATTACGCCAACATAGAGGAGATGCTGAGTCAAACATTTTGTTCAGTCTAGCAGGGGTGAGGTACCAGTGCGTTAAGAGTTTGTAATAAGTTTCGAAGAGTGTAACACAGTGTAGTGCTTTTTTGGTGAGGGAAATTACATGTTGCCATGTCTGTGGGGGTACGATCACGTTCAGAAACGATTCCCATTTGAGTAAGTGAGGGAGCTTGTTCTCAGAGTCTGAGTTTCCTATTAAGGTGTAGTGTATTGATAGGGGCCTATGTAGTTTGCTGCCTTGTTGCCAAGTCGTTTCCCAGAGTGTTCGGGGTCGGTGCAATTCGGGTTGAAAGCCCCAACTGAGAAGGAAGCTCTTTAGTCTTGTATATTCGAATGTCATATGTCTGGGTAGGTTGAAGTTAGTCTTTATTTCTAAGAGTGTCCTATAGCGCGGAGCTGGTGAAGTGACCCAAAAGTCAGCTACTGTCTGTATTCCTACTCGTGTCCAGCCGTGAGGATGAGAGTCAGGTAGGCCTCGAAGGAGACCTGTTATGGAAGTGATAGGTGAGGGATGCGGGGCGATATGTGGATAATGTCTCAGCTTATCCCATATGGCGAGGCATTCTCGTATTATGGTGTTACTAATGTCTGTGGTCCGTCGTATGTGGGTAGGGATCCAAATCAAGTCAGGTAGAAATATGTGGTTTGGGAGTGAGGCTTGTTCTATGGTTTTCCATTTACTAGGAGAGTCCTTCGCACCCCATTGCGAAATGTGAGTGAGCATGGCTCCTTCATAATACCTTGTTATCGAAGGGGAGGCTATGCCTCCTCTACTGAAGGGACTTTGGAGAATTTTATGCGCCACTCTAGGGGGTTTATGCTGCCATATATATTTTGTGAATTCGCTCTGAAATTGATGGAGGAGATACCCCGGAATACGGAAAGGAAGGCATCTAAATAGATAGGTTATTTTGGGTAGGAATGACATCTTAAGGGCCATTAGTCTGCCTATCCATGATATATAAGTGTAATCCCATTTGTCTTTCAGGGTGTGCAGTTCGGCTAAAAGGGGCAAATAATTGTCTTTGATCATCTGAGGGATATTGTTTGATATCTTGACCCCTAAGTGTGAGATGAAGTTGTTGGCGCAGTGTACTCTATATTGGGTCTTTAGGGTGTCAGCAGTGTCTTGGGGAAAGCCCCAGGTGAAAATTTCAGTTGTATCTAAATTTAATTTGTAAAGGGACATGTAACCAAAGGAGTCTAAGATTTCCTTCAATCTCGGGAATGAAGATAGAGGGTCTGAAGAGAATATTGTTATGTCGTCTGCAAAGAGCGCTATTTTATGGATAGTGCCATGCAGACGTACACCATCTATTTTCTTATCTTGTCTAATTTGCTCCGCAAATGGTTCGATTGCAAGGGCGAAAAGAAGAGGTGAAAGTGGACACCCCTGTCTGGTGCCGTTGGAAATTGAAAAGGGGGGCGAGACAAATCCTAGTCGTCTAACTACTGCCGAGGGTGTAGAGTAAAGAGCCTGTATCGCCTTGATAATTTGGTTTGGGAAACCAAAGGTTTTGAGGACTTCCCATAGGTAAGACCATCGAACGCGGTCAAAAGCCTTCTCTGCATCTAACGAGATTACAGAGAATGGCCTATTAAGTCTGGTAGATTCAGTGCAAATGTTTAGCAGGCTCCTAGTATTGTCAGGGCCCTCGCGATGGGGAATGAATCCTACTTGGTCTAAATTTATAAGTTGCGGGAGTAATTTAGAAATGCGAATAGCAAATAATTTGGCATAAATGTTAACATCTAAATTAATCAGGGAAATTGGCCTGTAATTGGAACAAAGAGATGGATCCTTTTGTGGTTTAGGAATAGTTATCACCGTGGCTTCCAAGAATTCCTTACCGAAGCTTCCCTGTTCTCTAGCGTGATTAAAGAATCTTAGGAGTAGTGGGGTTAGCTCATTTGTGTATGCTTTGTAAAAAGCTGCGGAGTAGCCATCTGGGCCTGGGGCTTTGAAAGGTTTTAAGCGTGTTATTACGTGTTTAATTTCCCTAGGGGTGAAGGGGGATGAGAGTGTTTCTTGGTCTTCAGATGACAATGAGGATAAATTTAGGCTGCTAAGGAAGGAGCAAATTTTGTCGGCAGGGGTTAGTTTACATCCTGCATTTTTTTCTAAGTTATATAGATTTGAGTAGAATTTTTCAAAACATGTGCCAATATCTGAAGGCTTACGGTAGGTCCAGTTCCCAGATTGAATTTGGTGAATTCTTGAGGTGCTCGCCCTATTTTTAAGCTTATTAGCTAGTAAAGTGTCTGCTTTGTTGCTTTTGTGGTAGGTAATCTGTTTCAATTTAAATAAATTAGCTTGAGTACGTTTTAGTTCTAGCTGGTTGATATGATTTTTAATCTTTACAATTTGAGCTATGGCACTGTCTGAGGGTGTGTGTCTATTGAGGAGTTCTAGTCGGCGTAGTTCAATATGAGATTTAGAGAGGGGTAGGCCCAGGGTCGGCTCCAGAACAAATGAAATGGGGGGGCATTTTTTTTTCACGAGGGGGCACACATTTACAAAGCATGTATGAGAGTCAAAATAAGAGCAGACCTACATATTCTGCAGGAAAGTGTAGCTTCTGACTGGCTTATCCCCCACTATTAACATTTGGAGAATATGTGCTAAATCCCTAGGTAAAAGAATGAAGTCTAAATCCTATGCAGTGCACTAAAACAGAGCCATTAAACTTGAGACCCCCAGTGCAATAGCTCCTTAAAAACAATTCACCCCTTAATCACCCTGATCTCAAATCTCAATCATGTCCCCTAAACAGCCATGCACCCCAAACCCCCCAATGCAATTAACTCCTTTGTTTGCAATAGCAGTGAGGATACTAGGTTTTCAGGTACTGGAAATTTTGTAGATTAGATATGAGAAAAAAAATAAAAAAATATATATATATATATATATATTTATATAAAAAGACAGTTTATGGCCTTGCAAGACAAATTATTATGATGTGTTTATTCAGTTGCATTAAAAGCATTTCCGAGTGTCACTAACAAAACATGTCAAGCAATTCAGACTCTCAATAAAAATGAAATGGCATCCAATCCATCAGCTGACAGCACACACAAGCAATAGGACACATGAATAACACAGGTATGTGCACATACATCCTACAGGCAATATAATGAGCCAAGCTGCACACAGTTATGTATTCAAGCACATACAGTAAATGGCAAATTCCTGATACCTTTAACAAACCTTAGAGCTGACACGTAACATCCCTATTAGATCACAATGTACTATAGCAATGCTTATGCTTTTTTTATTATTATTATTTAGGAACCAACTTTCTAACCAATAAATACCAGGACAAGACATTAAAATTAAATTCATATAAATGGGATATGGGATGAAGTCAGCCTGCAATGTTTTATTTTGTTTTTTGAATCAGCCCTAAGCCCTTGCATGTGGGAGGAAAGTTTGCAACAGAGGAGAGGGAGAGCTGGAACTCATTAACTTGCCTTACATAGCTGGGCTGGGGGTAACAGAGACAGCACATAGTGTGATAACAAGAGACTGCCCTGAGCACAGACAGCACATAGTGTGATAACAAGAGACTGCCCTGAGCACAGACAGCACATAGTGTGATAACAAGAGACTGCCCTTAGCACAGGCAGCACATAGTGTGATAACAAGAGACTGCCCTGAGCACAGACAGCACATAGACAAAGCAATGTGAGATCTCCATAATAACATATAGTGATTTCTTATTAAAAGGAGACTGCAGAGAAGTGAAAGTAACTACTGAAGACAATTAGTACTGAAATTAATAAGTGGATTTACATTATACAGAGGCAGGGGCTGCTTGTAAAAGGCAACACAGTTACCTGACATCAGATGGTCACAGAGAGAGAGAACTATGCCCTGATAGTAATGGGAGAAAAGAACAGCTATACACAGGAAAGAAACAGGACCCACATACCAAAGCTTAGACCTGCTGAGCTCAATACACATGATTCTAGGCAGCACCTCGCTCAGGGCACACCACCAGCAATACCAGAGAGGACTGGAGTCGGGAGAGCAGTGATAGAGAGGCACTCAGGTACAGAAACTAAAGAAAATAAACAAACAGAGGGCGGGGGAGTGGGACAGATACAACAAATATGTGATCGATCACATATTTGTTGTATCTGTCCCACTCCCCCGCCCTCTGTTTGTTTATTTTCTTTGGTTTCCGTGGATCTGTTAGTAAGTGCAGGCAGGGAGGGTGACCGGCTGTGACCCGCACTAAATAAGTAATAACACTGACAGGCACGCATTCAGCTAAGCATAAGGTGACCAGATTTTTAAAATGAAATCCGGGGATATTTTTATTTTTTTTAATTGGCAAATGGTAAAAAACTATTTTATTAGCATATTTATAAGTTATTTATTAAACTGACAACTGAGTTGTAACCAGGGGTCAAGTCATAGAAAAAAATTGTGGAAATTCACCAGGATTTCCTCACACTCATAGTTAATATTGTTTTATACACAACTTTGTCAAGAGTGTTGATGGTCTAGTATGTTGCTGTCTATTTAAATGTAAACACACACACATTCTCACTCCCCCCCCCACACACACTCTCACTCTCTTCCACACACACATTTTCACTCTCCCACACACACTCTCCAACACACTCACTCTCTCCCGCACACACTTGCTCTCCCTCCACCACACACACTCTCCACCACACACACTCTCCACCACACACACTCTCCCACCCACACACTCTCCCACCCACACACTCTCCCACCCACACTCACTCACTCTCCCACACACACACTCTCCCACACACACACACTCTCCCACACACACACACTCTCCCACACACACACACTCTCCCACACACACACACTCTCCCACACACACACACTCTCCCACACTCTCCCACACACACCCACACACACACCCACACACTCTCTCCCACACACTCTCTCCCACACACTCTCTCCCACACACTCTCTCCCACACACTCTCTCCCACACACTCTCTCCCACACACTCTCTCCCACACACTCTCTCCCACACACTCTCCCACACACACTCTCCCACACACACTCTCCCACACACTCTCTCCCACACACTCTCTCCCACACACACTCTCCCACACACACTCTCCCACACACACTCTCCCACACACACTCTCCCACACACACTCTCCCACACACACTCTCCCACACACACTCTCCCACACACACTCTCCCACACACACTTCCTAGACAACAATTGATTATGCAAAATAATGCAAGAACCTAAACTTTAATACCAAATCTTCAATTAATTGAAACTAAGTACTGCAATTTAAAAGAATGAAGAAAACCTTGGCTTTGGGAGTATTCATGAGCACTATGAGTTTAGTGGGGGGATTTTATATGCCAAAAGCCCCCTTTTATTGGTGTCAGCAAAAGTTTCTGTTTTAAAAAATAAAAGCCCCTGTTTTCATTGGAGTGGCACGTGGAAGGGGTGTTCATTTGCTGATCCTCACATTTATGGAACCCACATTCCTCTCATCAGAAGAAAAATACTAATGCCTGATTTTTCCTTTTTTTTTTTTTTTTGTACATTTATTATATTTGGTATTTGTTGTCATATGTATACCTATTGGAAATACTAATTAATACCACAATATATTCAGACTTAGCTGGTGTAGCCTCAGCTAATGTGTATTAAATTCTGCTTGCTAGCCAATGAATCATCAGGGGACCTCTCCCAGAGTATAGCCCTTCTCATTTTACAATATATTTAAACAAACTGAGCTAATAACCCAAAAGACAAACAGGGAGCACAGGTATAGAGCTAGCCTCAGCATAGACAGATCACACAAATGTAGTATGCAGCAGCACAACATAAATGTTTTCTTCACAGACAGCTTCTTGATTAATGATGATGACCTGTGCACTCTGAAGTAGGCAGAGTTTGTAGTATACGTTTTCACAGCAGCAAGAGAATAACAGACTTAACCCCTGCAAAGGGATTCTACTCACCCCCAGCACAATGTTCCCGCGCACCTTAGTGAAGCAAACAGTTTTCAGAAGCTACACACTGCAGGGTGGATCACATGACCGCAATAACAGGCAAGCTAAAAGGGAGGGGATTGCCCTCATTACAAAACCACATCAAGCAATTACCATGTCAGCTCAGTATAACTAGCTGCAAAGCCCGTGACACTTTCTTATGTAAACAGTAAACACTTTTAGTTGTGACAGTGTTCGCACTAAGCTGAGCACATTTCAGAATTGTTTGCTTGCATAAAAATACCGATGTGTGCTTCAGTGTCTTAGCCAGGGTGCTGTCATCGCAAATCTACCTGCTCTGTGCTTCTAAGTGTAGATGCACCGGATCTTGCTGGGTGAGGGGAAAGCCAGGGAGGGAAGCAGAGTGCACAGCGAGTGGAATAGTCTCAGCTAGTTCTGTAGCAGTTAACTACACCCCTTTTTAAGGTAGCACCAGTCACTCTGCATGTTCTCTGCACGCTTCTGGAGTAAGGGAGTTACGTTTCCGGTCCTGTGTACCCTGACATGTGGCAACACTCAGGGGGCTGTCTTCCCGGGGACATAATTTGTCAGGGGACAGTATCCTCAATCCGGGGACGTCTGGTCACCCTAGCTAAGCAGGAGGGAGTATTAGAGGACTTGGGGAGGGAGGCTAATAATAGCTCTTACCTTATCATCTGTTGATGCCTGTTTCCTAAAATTCCTCTGCTCCAGCACGGCTGTCTGCGTGCAGTCAGGGCTCAGACTCAGAGCAAATGTGCGCGCCAAAAGTAGCCAGCCAATAGGAAAAGCTTCTGGCTGAGCTGCACCAATGAATCTATTTTTTGATGAGCTGAAGCAATGGGCTGAGAGTCTGAGACCTGACTGACTGCACATTGTGACATTTGAGCATGCACAAGGGCCCCGCCCCCAGAAAAGTTGCGGGGCAAAAAAAATAAAAATAAATTAAGTAAAACAATTAAAAAAAAATAATTTTAACAAATCCTGTGTTTTGAGGGGGCACAGCATTCCATTTGGGTGGGCATTGCCCCCCAAAGCCCCCCCTTGGAGCCGACCCTGGGTAGGCCCGATAGCTTTTTAAGGTGTGCTTGCCTCTTAAGTATAAGACCTCTAAAGGTGGCCTTTGCCGCACCCCAGAGTGTGTCATCTCTAACCTGATTGTTGTCATTGGTTTGGCAGTAAAATATGATATCTTTTCTAAGAGTTTCTTTGAATGCAACGTCTTGTAAGATATCGTGTGGGAGGCGCCAGGAGGGCCTCACATTATGTCGTTCTGTTGAGCGGAAGGTTACTGAGACTAGGTCATGGTCAGACCATGGGCACAGGGAGATGTTAGAATGTTTGACTTGGTCAAGAGTTTCTGCTGAGCAAAAGACGTAATCAAGTCTGGAGTACGTTTTATGAGGATGTGAGAAGTGAGTGTAGTCTCTATCTCTAGGGTGGAGTGATCGCCATATATCATAGTAGCAAAAGTGGGTAATAATTTGTCTGAACTTGTGGAAGAGCTGATCAGAAGGGGTAATGTGTTTTGTACGGGTAAGTTTTTTCTTGTCTAGTATCGGGTCCCAAGTCATGTTGAAGTCCCCCGCTAGTAAGACTCTGCCTATTTTTATCCGGTCAACTGTATGTAGAATCCGTTTGAGGTATCTAGGTTGGTGTGAGTTAGGGAGATAGAGACTAGAGTGTGGTCAGTATGGTCCAGCTTACATGTTAAAATGAGAAATCTAGATTGCGGGTCTTTTAGAACTTGGATCGGTTCATAGGCTACTCTTTTGTGAATTAGGATTGCTGTGCCTCTGGCTTTCTTTGAAAAGGAGGTGTATTCAAGAACGGTATAGTTTTTAGATATTGTGTAGGGAGGGTTGTCTAGCGACCAATGTGTCCAATGTGTCTCCTGGAGGAAGGCTACATCGGGGTTATGGAATTTGAGCGATCTAGCCAAAAGTCTACGCTTGTGTGGAGAGTTTAGACCTCTTACATTGTGGGTTAGGATTTTGAGAGGGGGCATAGAGGACTATAAGGGGTAGGCCAGGTCAGTTAATAGGAGTTAGGTTAGGTAGGGTGGATGGGGAAGGGGAACAGATAATAGGTAAAGGGAGAGAAAGTTAGCGAAAATAGTTCGCTGTGATGGAGCCCTGGCGTGGGCTACCTGTGGGGGGGAGAGAAGCAAACAGAAACAGAGGTCAGCAGGGTGGACCCTGCTCCGCAGTAATCACTATAATCTAAATTACAACTACAAGTGTGCAATTCTTAGATTGGTAGAACAACATTGAAATAGTGATAAAACATACAACATAACTGTAAAGGTTATTTGTAAACTTTTAAACTTTAACTTAACCTCAGTCCTGAGCTGTTGGAAACAGGTCAAACTTCCAGGTTTAGTGGAGTCCAGGTAGGTTCCAACAGAGGCCACCAGACACATTTTTACGGTGGATTAGTTTTAGGTTTCTTAGCTCTTTGTTCTTTAATGGACCATTCGGGAGCCGAAGCTCTCAGCTTTGGGTAGGTAGGCTGTAGTGCTGGAGGTTGTTCCGAATGTAGGCCCCAGGTGGTCAGCAGGGCCATGCCCTGTGGTATAGTAGTTATTGTGTGGGTTTGGTTGTTTTTGGTGACCACAAGGTTTGTGGAGTGCCCCCACCTGTACTTAATGTTAGCTTTCCTGAGAGTTAAGGTAATTTGTTGAAAGGTTTTACGGTACTGGAGTGTATGAGTTGAGAGGTCAGGTAGAAGTTGAATATCCTTAAATTTCTCTGGCATAGATGGTCTTTTAAATGCTGCTTGCATGAGCTTATCTTTGTATATGTAACTGTGAAAGCAGACAATTACATCTCTCGGTTTGTCGGCAGGGGTGGATCGTGATCTTAGGGCTCTGTGCGCTCTTTCCATTGTATCAATTAACCCCTCTGAGGTGCCCACGAGTACTGTGTACAATTCCCTCAGGAATGGTTGGAGTTCAGCATTCTCTACGGTTTCTGGGATGCCTCTAAACCTAATATTATTCCTGCGAGACCTGTCCTCAATGTCTGCCATTTTAAATTCCAGTTGAGTCATCTGGTCTGCCAGGGTTTCAGAATAGGTGAGCAGATTTGTGTGGTCTACCACTAAATCATCTTGTTTCCGCTCGAGTACTTCAACTCTCTCACCTATCTCTGAGATTTCTTTTTTCAGTTCCGCAGATGAGCGCTGAATTTCCTGTGTAATAGAGCGTGTCTGATTAGCTAGCATATGTTGTAGGCTGGCCTTTGTAATATAATGATGTGATGGTGCTTCTGAGTGCACACTCAAGTGGGATTCAGCGTCCAATGACTCAGGATCACTGAGCTCCTCATTGGGGACAAGATTAGGTTCCTTTCCAGATTGGGTGACGTGGTCGTAAACAGTTTTTTTAGTATTAGCGGGGGTTTTCCCCAGTCGCCTGGAGCCGTGAGGCATGGTGAAGAGGTTGTTAGCTATTTCTGTAACTCAAAAATTAGGAGCAAACTTTTTTTCCCCCTTAATATAAGACACTTCTAGACTGACTCTAAAGACCTAAGGTACCATATAACCAATTTTACCAGATATACTACATATATGCAGACTGCGGAGCAGGGACTCTCAACTTCTCCTGTGTTTATGGCATTCTGTTAAAACATCACATAGCAAACAGCAATTGTGCCTTTCAATATTAGAGTACAAGCTAAAATTAACAAGTCCCCAGCACCTCAGGGAGAAACAGGATACGACTTTGCAGAAGGGGAAAAGGAAAGGGGAAGTGACCAGTCCAGACTAGCTGGGCCGGAAAGGGAGAGGTGCCTGGGTGAGCCTGCTACTAGGGTAAGTCGAGAGAGCGCTGAATGTGTGTTAACAGGTTATCTTACTAGTGAACTATTGAGGTGGAGAGTGTAATACAGCAAATGGCCCAAGAATATAGATGGTTGTATTAGTTTCCAGAATCTAATGTTTCTCTTTAGTCACATGGGTGAGGGATAAGGGCAATTTACGCTCTGTAATAATGAAAGTGCAGTATGGTGTGATCTAGGTGTGCGCGATGAGTGTGCGTCAGTATATAGAAGGTTAAGGAGGTAAGTTCTATGCGGATGTACAGTAGAGGGGAGTGTTCTAGTTCTAGGCTAGCTTAAATGTGTTGGCCAGGTTGTGCTGGTGTGATGGGTGAGCCTGAAAGGTTGTCAGTGTGTTATACCAATCCTGAGAGGTATCTTGGTGGCTAGAGAAGGCAAAGGTAATTAGTGTGACTATCCTATATGGTCAGTACTCATAAACCGAGGAACAACACATACCAATAAAAATACAGTAAAAATAAATGCACTCCACTCTGTTTGCAACAGAGAACATTTGGCTGACGCAGCAGCTAGATAGGAAACAGAGGGTAAAGCACTTAGTGTCCTAAGTTATTACTCAGAGCATGGGACTGATTTAGATTGCTGTCAGATAAGGGCTAGTGCTACCTGACACCACTCTGAGGAGAGCACTATCAAGTGAAGAGGGATTGTTCAGACTGTCTGAGTAAGGTGTCTGTGAGATCACCATGCATGAAAATTTCCTGTCTCCAGAGACTCCGATGAGGAAAGTAATCTATACTGTTATATTAGTTATTCTGTCTCCTTGAGTGTTACCTAGGAGCAGGTTACAGGACCTTGTATATTGCAGGGTGTTTGTGACTTTAATCTCAGATGTTTAGTTTCAGGACCCTTTCTGGGAGTAATGCAGATGCTGTTAGGAATACTTCTTTTAAAACCTTCACAGTTATAATGCTAATTCTATGGTTACCGGCAAGTGTGAGTTTTTTGCCAAATGCCAGGCGGGCCTCAGCCTCTCAGTTGGGGACTTCTTGTGATTCTAGCGAACTGGGCCTCACAGCACGTTTATCATACCGGACTTTATATGCCGCTTTCCCCAAGTTATGAGCAGGGCTGCTATGTATAGCTGGGCTTAAAGGTCAGGCTATTTATGTTAGGACTGTCCCCTCTAGCCCCCTCGTCTTTCAATTTAGACCCTCTTACCTCCGAGTATGGAAGGGCCTCCGATGTCAGGCGACAGGTTCCCCAAGACTGCTGCCCTCTCCTTCCTGTGTCAAATAGCCGATTCTTTCCGGGCAGCCAGTCTGTACCCGATGGGATATACCAACGGTCTGTCTGAGCGGCCTTCAGCCGCGCTTGCGTGGGGGAGGTGAGGCGCCTGAAAATATGGCGGAGCTTCGCGCCAAAATCTGCCGGGGGGAAAGGAGTCCAGGACCCATCCAGAGGAGTCACCCATGTTGCTCCCCAGGGCAGCAGCCAAAGTTCTGTGGATCCGCCGAGAAGTGAGTCGATGTGTCTCCGGCTGCAGCTCTTAACCGGGTAAGCGGGTTTCAATGGTAGAGTGCCGTAGCGCCATGCGGCTTCTCAGAGTGGCGGACCAATGTCAGCCTAGAAGGGCTATCCGCCTGTCAAGGGGGTACCTGAGAGGCAGACAGTGTTCCAATATTTGACCCCGGTCCTCCGAAGCGGTTCTAGGGTAGCTTCTCCTATGCGCTGGGGCACTCTTGGTCTGTCCGCTACCAGGAGTCCACATGCGTGTCAAAATGATCAAATTTTTAGTCCAATTCTGCTCTCACGCACTACTTCAATTATTAGTATACTTTTTATGCCCACAAAGAGGGGAAAATATAGGCAAAAAAGCACTTTAGCAGGGCACAATTGCAGGAGCTCCTCTGCAACACGTCCGTCTCTGTAAGCGGTTAGCTCCGCCCCCTCCCGCATTAACTTTTAATATTAGGTATCAGCTTCTCTGCTCACGGAGCTTCTCCTAATTGCGACCAAGCGCCATCTTGGCCAAGCTCCGCCCCCGGACAGTCAAATATTTTAGTAGGCTGTCCAATAAAATCTTCTAAAAAACACTGGACACTTTAATATCATGTTTTTTTTAAAGTCCCTGAGTATTAGCTAAATATTAAAGGCCACCTATGCCTAAATGTGTTACAGATATGGAGCAGAAAGTAGCGAGGGGCAGTCAAGGGGAACAAATCACTCATTTTTATGTTACTGGCAGCCAAAGGGGTAAACTTATTGATCAGTTGTGAAAAATATACAAGAGATCATGAGTGGGGCTAAGGCAGAGCTTTTAGGTGGGATTGTGTGACGCCCAACTACCTTTTTGCCCAGTCAACAACAGATTGCCCAATATTTTTTGTGAAGAGCAGCTGCCAACCCAACTTGTATCCCCTTTTATTTATCAAGACTTCATTGAGAACGAAAGAAAAAACTTTGCTAATACCAGTTATTTTTGTATTTACATTAATTTAAGTAAAGAATTACCTATGTTTAAAGGGACATTAAATTCAAAAGTGGAATTCTCCATAAAGGGCCAGATTACAAGTCAAGTTCTACTGGCAGTGCATGGTACATTACTTTACACTTAAAGGGACAGTCTATACCAACATTTTTATTGTTTAAAAAGATAGAAAATCCCATTATTACCCATTCCCCAGTTTTGCATAACCAACACTGTTATATTAATATATGTTTTACCTCTGTGATTACCTTGTATCTAAGCCTCTGCAGACTACCCCTTATCTCAGTGCTTTTGACTGACATGCAGTTTAGCCAATCAGTGCAGGCTCCTAAATAACTCCACGGGAGTGAGCACAATGTTATGATACACATGAACTAGTACTATCCAACTGTGAAAACCTTTCAAAATGCTCTAAACTAAAAGGCGGTTTTCAATGGTTTAGAAATCAGTTTGAGCCTACCTAGGTTTAGCTTTTCAAAAATAACACCAAGCGAACAAAGTAAATTTAATGATAAAAGTCATTTGGAAAGTTGTTTAAAATTGCATGCCCTATCTGAATAATGAAAGTTGAATTTTGACTAGACTGTCCCTTTAACCTCATGCACCAGTAGCACTGAATTTGGTAGTACAATTGTTTAGGTTATTTGTTTTGCTACTGTAGCACACTATTGGCTAGATTTAGAGTTTTGTCGGTAACGACCCGCGTAGCTAACGCTGGCTTTTTTCTGGCCGCACCTCTAAAATAACTCTGGTATTGAGAGTCCACAGAATGGCTGCGTTAGGCTCCAAAAAGGGAGCGTACAGGCATATTTAACGCTACTGCAACTCTCGATACCAGAGTTGCTTACGGACGCGGCCAGCCTCAAAAACGTGCTCGTGCACGATTCCCCCATAGGAAACAATGGGGCTGTTTGAGCTGTAAAAAAACCTAACACCTGCAAAAAAGCCGCGTTCAGCTCCTAACGCAGCCCCATTGTTTCCTATGGGGAAACACTTCCTACGTCTGCACCTAACACCCTAACATGTACCCCGAGTCTAAACACCCCTAACCTTACACTTATTAACCTCTAATCTGCTTCCCCCGCTAAAGCTGACCCCTGCATATTATTATTAACCCCTAATCTGCCGCTCCGTAAACCGCCGCTACTTACATTATCCCTATGTACCCCTAATCTGCTGTCCCTAACACCGCCGACCCCTATATTATATTTATTAACCCCTAATCTGCCGCCCACAACGTCGCCCCCACCTGCCTACACTTATTAACCCCTAATCTGCCGACCGGACCGCACCGCTATTATAATAAAGTTATTAACCCCTAATCCGCCTCACTAACCCTATAATAAATAGTATTAACCCCAAATCTGCCCTCCCTAACATCGCCGACACCTAACTTCAAGTATTAACCCCTAATCTGCTGACCGGAGCTCACCGCTATTCTAATAAATTTTTTAACCCCTAAAGCTAATTCTAACCCTAACCCTAACACCCCCCTAAGTTAAATATAATTTAAATCTAACAAAATAAATTAACTCTTATTAAATAACTTATTCCTATTTAAAGCTAAATACTTACCTGTAAAATAAACCCTAATATAGCTACAATATAAATTATAATTACTTTGTAGCTATTTTAGGATTAATATTTATTTTACAGGCAACTTTGTAATTATTTTAACCAGGTACAATAGCTATTAAATAGTTAAGAACTATTTAATAGTTACCTAGTTAAAATAATAACAAAATCACCTGTAAAATAAATCCTAACCTAAGTTACAATTAAACCTAACACTACACTATCAATAAATGAATTAAATACAATATCTACAAATAAATACAATTAAATAAACTAACTAAAGTACAAAAAATAAAAAAGAACTAAGTTACAAAAAATAAAAAAATATCTACAAACATTAGAAAAATATTACAACAATTTTAAACTAATTACACCTACTCTAAGCCCCCTAATAAAATAACAAAGCCCCCCAAAATAAAAAAATGCCCTACCCTATTCTAAATTACAAAAGTTCAAAGCTCTTTTACCTTACCAGCCCTGAACAGGGCCCTTTGCGGGGCATGCCCCAAGAAATTCAGCTCTTTTGCCTGTAAAAAAAAACATACAATACCCCCCCCCCAACATTACAACCCACCACCCACATACCCCTAATCTAACCCAAACCCCCCTTAAATAAACCTAACACTAAGCCCCTGAAGATCTCCCTACCTTGAGTCGTCTTCACCCAGCCGAGCCAAATTCTTCATCCAAGCGGAGCAAGAAGAGGTCCTCCATCCGGTAGAAGTCTTCATCCAAGCGGGGCAGAAGAGGTCTTCCATCCGATTGAAGTCTTCATCCAAGCGGCATCTTCTATCGTCATCCATCCGGAGCGGAGCGGCAGCATCCTGAAGACCTCCGACGCGGAACATCCATCCTGGCCGACGACTGAACGACGAATGACGGTTCCCAGCCAATCGGAATTCGAGGGACGCCATCTTGGATGACATCATTTAAAGGAACCGTCATTCGTCGTTCAGTCGTCGGCCAGGATGGATGTTCCGCGTCGGAGATCTTCAGGATGCTGCCGCTTCGCTCCGGATGGATGACGATAGAAGATGCCGCTTGGATGAAGACTTCAATCAGATGGAAGACCTCTTCTGCCCCGCTTGGATGAAGACTTCTACCGGATGGAGGACTTCTTCTTGCTCCGCTTGGATGAAGAATTTGGCTCGGCTGGGTGAAGACGACTCAAGGTAGGGAGATCTTCAGGGGCTTAGTGTTAGGTTTATTTAAGGGGGGTTTGGGTTAGATTAGGGGTATTTGGGTGGTGGGTTGTAATGTTGGGGGGGGTATTGTATGTTTTTTTTTACAGGCAAAAGAGCTGAATTTCTTGGGGCATGCCCCGCAAAGGGCCCTGTTCAGGGCTGGTAAGGTAAAAGAGCTTTGAACTTTAGTAATTTAGAATAGGGTAGGGCATTTTTTTATTTTGGGGGCTTTGTTATTTTATTAGGGGGCTTAGAGTAGGTGTAATTAGTTTAAAATTGATGTAATATATTTCTAATGTTTGTAAATATTTTTTTATTTTTTGTAACTTAGTTCTTTTTTATTTTTTTGTACTTTAGTTAGTTTATTTCATTGTATTTATTTGTAGGAATTGTATTTAATTTATTTATTGATAGTGTAGTGTTAGGTTTAATTGTAGATAATTATAGGTATTTTATTTAATTTATTTATTGATAGTGTAGTGTTAGGTTTAATTGCAACTTAGGTTAGGATTTATTTTACAGGTAAATTTGTAATTATTTTAACTATTTTAGCTATTAAATAGTTCTTAACTATTTAATAGCTATTGTACCTGGTTAAAATAAATACAAAGTTACCTGTAAAATAAATATTAATCCTAAAATAGCTATAATATAAATATAATTTATATTGTAGCTATATTAGGATTTATTTTACAGGTAAGTATTTAGCTTTAAATAGGAATAAGTTATTTAATAAGAGTTAATTTATTTCGTTAGATTAAAATTATATTTAACTTAGGGGGGTGTTAGGGTTAGGGTTAGAATTAGCTTTAGGGGTTAAAAAATTTATTAGAATAGCGGTGAGCTCCGGTCGGCAGATTAGGGGTTAATGTTTGAAGTTAGGTGTCGGCGATGTTAGGGAGGGCAGATTAGGGGTTAATACTATTTATTATAGGGTTAGTGAGGCGGATTAGGGGTTAATAACTTTATTATAGTAGCGCTCAGGTCCGCTCGGCAGATTAGGGGTTAATAAGTGTAGGCAGGTGGAGGCGACATTGAGGGGGGCAGATTAGGGGTTAATAAATATAATATAGGGGTCGGCGGTGTTAGGGGCAGCAGATTAGGGGTACATAGCTATAATGTAGGTGGCGGCTCTTTGCGGTCGGCAGATTAGGGGTTAATTATTGTAGGTAGCTGGCTGCGACGTTGTGGGGGGCAGGTTAGGGGTTAATAAATATAATATAGGGGTCGGCGGTGTTAGGGGCAGCAGATTAGGGGTACATAAGTATAACGTAGGTGGCGGTCGGCAGATTAGGGGTTAAAAAAATTTAATCGAGTGGCGGCGATGTGGGGGGACCTCGGTTTAGGGGTACATAGGTAGTTTATGGGTGTTAGTGTACTTTAGAGTACAGTAGTTAAGAGCTTTATGAACCGGCGTTAGCCCAAAAAGCTCTTAACTCCTGACTTTTTTCTGCGGCTGGAGTTTTGTCGTTAGATTTCTAACGCTCACTTTAGCCATGACTCTAAATACCGGAGTTAGAAAGATCCCATTGAAAAGATAGGATACGCAATTTACGTAAGGGGATCTGCGGTATGGAAAAGTTGCGGCTGAAAAGTGAGCGTTAGACCCTTTTTTGAATGACTCCAAATACCGGCGGTAGCCTAAAACCAGCGTTAGGAGCCTCTAACGCTGGTTTTCACGGCTACCGCCAAACTCCAAATCTAGGCCTATACTTTCAAACTGAAAGCACATAGTGGTAGTAGCTCACTCATTTCACACATATGACAAGTAATCTGCTAAGAACAGAGTGGGTGCACTAATCCAAAAAGATCTTTCTCTTTTTATGCTTTAGAAAATTGGTTTTAACTCTGTGCTTGTTATTGCTCCTTTTAACTGGTAAATGCTATGGAAATAAAGAAAATGTGGCTTAAGGGTTAATAAAGTGGAATAAACTGTTAAAAATAAAAATAAGCTCCTGCTCAAGTGCTAACTCTGCTAGAAGTAAGCTTTTAACCTGATGCTCACAAAAAGCTGAAGTAAGAATATCACGTAAACGTTAACGTATTCTCACATGGAAGTCAATGGATCAAAAAAAGTGGGGAAAAAACGAATACCCTACTCGAGCGCAAACCCGATCCCATATTCTCAAATGCGCCAACCATACATGAAAATATTAATATTTCACATTCCAATGTACTTCAGGTAGCAGAATATGTTCTATTTTTTCATAAATACATATTTCTACATATATCTCATGGTATTTTGGTACAATATATATATATATATACAGTATATAAACAACTGGAGAGCACTCGCACTTCTTAGGTCAGCTTGCCAGGGTGCATGCAAAAAATGAATATCAATGAACAAATGGCTTGCACTCACTGGTCCTTTTAATTATGTGCCTTTATTTGTGACGTTTCGGGGACCGTATCCCCTTCAGACCCCCTCAGGGTTTGAGGAAGGGGATATGGTCCCCAAAACGTCACAAATAAAGGCACATAATTAAAAGGACCAGTGAGATCAAGCCATTTGTTCATTGATGTGTATATATATATATATATATATATATACATATATATATATACTGTATATATATATATATATATATATATATATATATATATATAATTATATATATAGGTATAGAGATATTCATATATATATAGAAATATCTATTTATAAATACTTTGAATATATTCTGCTTATGTGTTTATTTGTATGTATACATAAATACATATATAAATACATAAATACATATGTACACAGATATTAAACATATATATATATATATATATATATATACACACACACAATCCTAGTAAACCCCCACTTGGCTGGAGTGAGCAGGGAATACTAAAAAAGCAGGCAACACATGATTCTTTGAATAAGTCTTTTATGCAAAAATTGCAAAGACAGGGCCTTAACCCATAACATTTTGGCTCTCGCAGGAGCCATTTATAAATAGAGGCCGTTAAGACATACATACCACTACCAAAACCCCTTCCTATATACCTAACTAAATTACCTTAATCATATTCAGGTGTTCCCATGTAGGACTGCACGCTCCAAACAAATGCTGTACTGACGGCGAACCCCGCCGCACCGTCCGATGACATAATCAGTCATTGCCGTCATAAACAGAGACAACGTGGATGTTGTCATGACAATATGATAAACAAACATGGTTATCCATAAGCAGAATGCTATGTGGGCGTTGCGGGCTGACAATGAGAACACTGAAAACTAACCTACTAATAAAAAAAACTCCATCAGAAGCTTGTGAACATTTAAAAAAAAACATGTATATATATAACTTGATGATATATTTATATATTAACTTTTAAAGCGCAATCAATGTGTAGTATTAATTACATTAATATTACACCAATAGGGTCTAAACGAACAACACTCTATACTCAAGGGTATCAATGTGATACCACAGACCCAAAAGGTATTAGCATTGACCTATGAGATACCTAACATTTTGCCCTTGTATCCCTAAGAGGAGGTAGAATTTCTTTTTTTTATTAATAAAGGAGGAGATTCCTGCAGTACTTTCATTGCCTATAGCAACAAGCAAAATCAACCATTGTGTTTAAACCCCTTGTGGTAACTGTATCTAGCTCAAAGATCCATCTAGCCTCCAAGCGCAATAAGGCTTGTCCCCTATCACCACCCTGTCTGGGGTGAGGCACATGGTCAATCAGCATGGTCCTCAATGATGATACAAAGTGTCTAGCTTGCAAGAAGTGTCTTGCCATGGGTTGGTCAGAGCATCCTTTTTCTAAGGCTTGGCGAATAGCCGTCTCATGATTCACCAATTGTTCTCTGAAAGTTGTGATCATTTTCCCAATATAATACAGGGAACAGGGACAGATGATTGCATAGACTACATATTCTGATGTACACATCAGTCTATGTTTAATAGCGTACTTCCTATTCGTATGTGGGCGATGGAAACTTTTGCCTGTTAACATACTATTGCACGTGACGCAATTCCCACATTGATAGCAGCCCTGCTTCCCTTTAGGTAGCCACATTTTCTTCTCATAGCAGTGTATCGGATCATTTAATACCAACAGGTCACGTAGATTCTTAGACATCTTATATACCATCTGTGGAGGCGGTGAATCATAGAAAGGTAGGCTTGTGTCCTTAGAAAGTATGATCTAATTATCTTTGATTGTAGCGGCTACTATCTTGGATCCTGGAGTAAAGGTGGTCACAAAATTCAATCGGTTATCACCGTCAGCTTGTTGTTTCCTTACAGTTAGACCTTCCTGGGTTCATTGTTCCGCAACAGCACATTGATCCATGATCAAGTGTTGTGGATAGGATACCCTCTTCGTAAGAACCGTTGTGACATCTCTGAAATGTGCTAAAAATCAGCAAACTTTTTTTTTTTAATCAAATATATAGAAAATGTGAAAATGTTTGATGAAGTGAGTTGATGCACTCTGAGTAGATGTATGATGTTACTTTAGGCTTCACCCACAGCACTCTGAGTAGATTTATAATGTTACTTCAGGCTTTAACCAGAGCTGCTTGGGTAATCCTAGGATTACCCAATTTCAGACTTTACCCGCAACATACATATAAATATATATATATATATATATATATATATATATATATATATATATATATATATATATATATATATATATATATATATATATATATATATATATATATATACACTATACATACATATACATCTTTAGAAATATATATGTATGTATTTCTATGTTAATGCACTTTGCCTGTCTTTTTTTTTTCCTAATACCTGATTTCATTGAGCCCTAATAACTTTTTTTCTGCATTTTTTAAAAAATAATTTTTGTCAGATAGTGTTATCATTCATGTAATTGTACTTTGTAATATATTTTCAATGTTTTGTGACACTTTTTTGTTTTGCAAAACAGTTAATTAGAGTTCTAAGGATGCGCTTTCCTGACGTGCATTGCGCACAAGCGTTTCCATTTGCCTTCAACTTGTAATACGAACCCTATACCCGAAGAGGGCAAACAGGTGCGATAAACCCCTTTTTCGCTTGCGCCACACGTAATCTAGCCCTAAGTATGTGCACCTAGTGGAAACCTAGTGTATATGTATGTGTATTAAATCTAATATGTACAAGTAAACAAATATGAAAAGTGTAGAACAAAAAGATAACTCAAACAATACTTAAGAAAGTTTCAAGATACAATGGGTCAATTTATTAAATTTATTAACTTCTGGGTAGGCATGATTTGCTGTAGCGAATCATGTCCGCCCGGTATCACTAAATGCCAACAGCATATTGTGTCGGCATTTAACATTGCACAAGCATTTCTGGTGAAATGCTTGTGCAATGCCGCCCGCTGCACATTTGCGGCCGCTAGCAGGGGGTGTCAATCATCCTGATGGTATCCGATCGGGATGATTGCAGTCTGCCACGACAAGTTAAAAAGCAGCGGTCTTACGAAAGCTGATTCTTAACTTTTGTTTCCGGCTAGAGAGCCCTGCTTCCCTTTAGGTAAATATGATAGAGATATGCCTTTGGGGTTTTATTCTAACACCCTTTTAGGCCTTATAATGTTTAATGCAATTTTTTTGTCTTGTGTAAGTTAACCAGAGCTCTGAAGTCACGATAACCCATCATGCGTTAAATACAACTGCTCGCAATCAAACATGTTTACTTTAATCTCGTAATACACGCTCTATTTCCGACACGCTCATGATCCCCCACCAACCAGGTAACAAAGAACTGACAAATATATTTGGCATTCTATATATATTTCTCTGATATCTCTGATGAAGCGCATGTGCTCATGCGCGAAACGCGTAAGATGGGAGCTTACCTTGCATCCAGAAAGCCTACTCTGCAATAAATCTTTTTACTGACACTTGGACTCAGCCTTCCTTCTTCCTCATCTTGTATATTTCTCTTACATTGGTGTATCCAGTCCACGGCTTCATCCTTACTTGTGGGATATTCTCAATCCCTACAGGAAGTGGCAAAGAGAGCACACAGCAGAGCTGTCCATATAGCTCCCCTCAGGCTCCGCCCCCCCAGTCATTCTCTTTGCCGCTCTAACAAGTAGCATCTCCACGGGAGGGTAAAGAGTTTGTGGTGTTAGATTTGTAGTTTTTATTTCTACAATAAAAAGTTTGTTATTTTAAAATAGTGCCGGTTTGTACTATTTACTCTGAGGCAGATAGTGATGAAGATTTCTGCTGAGAGGAATATGATTTTAGCAATCGTAACTAAAATCCATTGCTGTTCCCACACAGGACTGTTGAGTACCGGAGAACTTCAGTTGGGGGGAACAGTTTGCAGGCTTAACTGCTTCAGGTATGATCAGTCATTTTTTCTAACAAGACCTGGTAATGCTAGAAGACTGACAGGAATCCCCATGAGGGAAGGTAAGCCATTTTCTGAGACTCAGTATAGAAGGATGGCTTAGTTTGAGGCCTTAAATACTGGTGGACACTGTTATGGGCTAAATCGTTTACTTTATTAACATTAAACTATATTGGATCAAGTGTTTTTAAACTTGTGGAACACTTTCTGGGGTTTTTATTTGCCTGGCATATTATTAGACACCTAATCTGTCTTAAAAGGCCCCATCACTCCGGAATGAAGAGGGTGGGGGCCTCATTTTCGCGCCTCAGTTGCGCAGTTGTTTTACAAAGCAGCTCCATGCAGCTTCACGTGTAGAGTTCAGAGACTTCAGGGAGGACTTCAGAGAGGCTTATTTTCGTCTACAAATAATCCCTAAGGAAGGTAAAAGCCACAGTACAGACTGTGGCACCGTGCTGTAGTATTTTTAACTGGTAGACTGCTTCATTTAGCTCCGGTTTTGGCAATAAGGGGTTAATTGATTTGAAAATTTGTGTGCAATCATTTCAAAGCATTAGAATAATGTGGTGAAAATTTCATTAAGATCGGATGTTTTTTGACGTTTTTGTAAAAAAGTGTGTGCTTTTTATTATTTAAAGACACAGTAACGTTTTTTCAAAAAGTGATTTTTATTGCATTGTAGTGCTGTTTAAGTCTGTCAAACATGTCTGAGCCTTCAGATAGACCTTGTTCTTTGTGTTTAAAAGCCATGGCGGTACCCCCATTGCATTTATGTTTAAAGTGTGCTATAGCGTCTAAACATTTTAAGGACCATGCAGTGACACTTAAAAATGTAGCCCTAGATGATTCTTTAACAGAAGGTAATGAGGATAGTACTCTTTCCTCTCCCCTTGTGTCGACACCAGTTATGCCCGTGCAAGCGATGCCCAGTACCTCTAGCGCATCGATCCCTATTACTTTGCAACTGCCTGTTTTTCCAAGGAAACGCAATAGCTCAGTTTTAAATACAGAGGATGAGCGATCAGAAGCGTTGGATAATTTATCTGTAGTGCCCTCACAACAATCTGATTTGGCGGTGAGGGAGGGTCTGTCTGAGGGAGAAATTTCTGACACAGGAAAAGTTTCTCAGCAGGCAGAGCCGAATACCATAGCGTTTAAATTTAAGCTAGAACACCTCCGTGTCCTGCTTAAGGAGGTCTTAGCTACGCTGGATGATTGTGACCCCTTGGTGGTCCCAGAAAAATTGTGTAAAATGGACAAGTTTTTAGAGGTCCCGGTACACACTGAGGCGTTTCTGATCCCAAAGAGGGTGGCGGATATTGTGACTAGGGAGTGGGAGAGACCAGGTGTACCCTTCGTTCCCCCTCCTATCTTTAAGAAAATGTTCCCCATAATTTACCCTAGGCGGGACGCGTGGCAGACGGTCCCTAAGGTAGAGGGGGCAGTTTCAATGCTAGCTAAGCGCACGACTATACCAATAGAAGACAGTTGCGCTTTCAAAGATCCTATGGATAAAAAATTAGAAGGTTTACTTAAGAAAATATTTGTTCAACAAGGTTTCCTTCTTCAACTAATTTCCTGCATTATTCCTGTAACTACTGCAGCGGCTTTTTGGTTTGAGGCTCTGGAAAACTCGCTCCAGAAGGAGACTTCGTACGACGAAGTCATGGATAGAATTCATGCTCTAAAGCTGGCTAATTCTTTCATCACAGATGCCGCTTTACAATTAGCTAAATTAGCGGCGAAAAATTCTGGTTTTGCCATTGTGGCGCGAAGAGCGCTTTGGTTAAAATCATGGTCGGCTGACGCATCGTCCAAAACAAAATTGCTTAATATTCCTTTCAAGGGTAAGACCCTATTCGGGCCAGAGTTGAAGGAAATTATTTCAGATATCACGGGGGGAAAGGGCCATGCCCTCCCACAAGATAGACCCTTCAAGGCTAAAAACAAGGCTAATTTTCGTTCCTTTCGCAGCTTCAGGAATGGACCTGCTTCAACCTCTACAGCCACTAAGCAAGAGGGTAACGCTTCCCAGCCCAAAGCAACATGGAAGCCTTTGCAGGGCTGGAACAAGGGTAAACAGGCCAAGAAGCCTGCTGCTCCTACCAAGACAGCATGAAAGGGTAGCCCCCGATCCGGGACCGGATCTAGTAGGGGGCAGACTTTCTCTCTTTGCTCAGGCTTGGGCAAGAGATGTTCTAGATCCCTGGGCATTAGAAATCGTTGCTCAGGGGTATCTTTTAGAATTCAAGGACTCTCCCCCAAGGGGAAGGTTCCACATTTCTCGCTTGTCTTCAGACCAGACAAAGAAACAGGTGTTCTTACGCTGTGTAGAAGACCTTCTAAAAATGGGAGTGATACACCCAGTTCCAATTGCAGATCAAGGACTGGGTTTTTACTCAAACCTGTTTGTAGTTCCCAAAAAGGAAGGAACTTTCAGGCCAATCTTGGATTTAAAAATTCTAAACAAATTTCTCAGAGTGCCATCATTCAAGATGGAAACCATTCGGACAATCTTACCGATGATCCAGGAAGGTCAATTTATGACTACCGTGGACTTAAAGGATGCGTACCTTCATATTCCTATCCACAAAGATCACCATCAGTTCCTAAGGTTCGCGTTTCTGGTCAAGCACTACCAGTTCGTGGCCCTTCCCTTCGGGTTGGCCACTGCTCCCAAAATTTTCACAAAGGTACTAGGGTCCCTTCTAGCGGTACTACGACCGCGGGGCATTGCAGTAGCACTTTACCTGGATGACATTTTAATTCAGGCGTCGTCTTTTCACAGAGCGAAGGCTCATACGGACATTGTTCTGTCCTTTCTAAGGTCTCACGGGTGGAAGGTGAACGTAGAAAAGAGTTCTCTGTCCCCGCTCACAAGGGTTCTCTTCCTGGGAACACTAATAGACTCGGTAGAAATGAAAATTTTCCTGACAGAGGCCAGGAAGTCAAAAATTCTGAATATTTGCCGAGTTCTTCATTCCATTCCTCAGCCTTTGGTGGCTCAGTGCATGGAGGTAATCGGTTTAATGGTTGCGGCAATGGACGTAGTCCCTTTTGCCCGAATTCACCTAAGACCACTGCAATTGTTCAAGCTGAAACAGTGGAATGGGGATCATGCAGATTTGTCTCCTCAAATACAGATGGACCAGAAAACCAGAGATTCTCTTCTCTGGTGGTTGTCTCAGGATCACCTGTCTCAGGGAATGAGTTTCCGCAGACCGGAGTGGATCATTGTCACGACCGATGCCAGTCTGTTAGGCTGGGGTGCGGTCTGGGACTCCCTGAAAGCTCAGGGTCTATGGTCTCGGGAAGAATCTCTTCTCCCGATAAACATTTTGGAATTGAGAGCAATATTCAATACGCTCCAGGCCTGGCCTCAACTAGCGGAGGCCAAATTCATCAGATTTCAGTCGGACAACATCACAACTGTAGCGTACATCAATCATCAGGGAGGAACAAGGAGTTCTATGGCGATGAAGGAAGTAACCAAGATCATCAAATGGGCGGAGGACCACTACTGCCATCTATCTGCAATTCACATCCCAGGAGTAGACAACTGGGAGGTGGATTATCTGAGTCATCAGACCTTCCATCCGGGGGAGTGGGAACTCCACCCGGAGGTCTTTGCTCAGTTAACCCAACTATGGGGCATTCCAGAATTGGACCTAATGGCGCCCCGCCAGAACTCCAAACTTCCCCTTTACGGATCCAGATCCAGGGATCCCAAGGCGACATTGATAGATGCCTTAGTAGCGCCTTGGTCATTCAATCTAGCTTATTTCTTTCCACCGTTTCCTCTTCTCCCTCGGCTAGTAGCCAGAATCAAACAGGAGAAGGCTTCGGTAATTCTGATAGCTCCTGCGTGGCCACGCAGGACTTGGTATGCAGACCTAGTGGATATGTTATCGGCTCCACCATGGAAGCTGCCTTCGAGGCAGGATCTTCTAATCCAAGGTCCATTCAAGTATCCAAATCTAGTTTCTCTGCAACTGACTGCTTGGAGGTTGAACGCTTAATTCTAGCTAAGCGTGGGTTCTCTGAATCAGTCATAGATACTCTGATCCAGGCGAGAAAGCCTGTCACCAGGAAAATTTAACATAAGATATGGAGGAAATATCTTTGCTGGTGCGAATCCAATGGTTACTCGTGGAGTAAGGTTAGGATTCCAAGGATATTGTCATTTCTCCAAGAAGGATTGGAGAAAGGGTTGTCAGCTAGTTCCTTAAAGGGACAGATATCTGCTCTGTCTATTCTGTTACACAAGCGTCTGGCAGCTGTGCCAGATGTTCAGGCGTTTGTACAGGCCCTAGTTAGAATCAAGCCTGTCTATAGACCTGTGGCTCCTACATGGAGTCTAAATTTAGTTCTTTCAGTTCTTCAAGGGGTTCCGTTTGAACCTTTGCATTCCATAGATATTAAGTTACTATCTTGGAAAGTTTTGTTTTTGGTAGCTATTTCTTCTGCTCGAAGAGTTTCTGAATTGTCTGCTTTGCAGTGCAATTCACCCTATCTGGTGTTCCATACAGATAAGGTAGTTTTGCGTACCAAACCTGGTTTCCTTCCAAAAGTGGTTTCCAATAAGAATATTAACCAGGAAATAGTTGTTCCTTCTCTGTGTCCTAATCCAGTTTCTATGAAGGAACGTTTGTTGCACAATCTTGATGTAGTTCGTGCTTTAAAGTTCTATTTGAAAGCAACTGAGGACTTTAGACAAACATCGTCCTTATTTTTTGTTTATTCTGGTAAGAGGAGAGGTCAGAAAGCGAATGCTACCTCTCTTTCCTTCTGGCTGAAAAGCATCATCCGATTGGCTTATGAGACTGCTGGACGGCAGCCTCCTGAACGAATTACAGCTCACTCCACTAGAGCTGTGGCTTCCACATGGGCTTTCCAGAATGAGGCTTCTATTGAACAGATTTGTAAGGCAGCGACTTGGTCTTCACTGCACACATTTGCCAAATTTTACAAATTCAATACTTTTGCTTCTTCGGAGGCTATTTTTAGGAGAAAGGTTTTGCAAGCAGTGGTGCCTTCCGTTTAGGTTACCTGACTTGTTCCTTCCCTTCATCCGTGTCCTAAAGCTTTGGTATTGGTTCCCACAAGTAAGGATGAAGCCGTGGACCGGATACACCAATGTAAGAGAAAACAGAATTTATGCTTACCTGATAAATTTATTTCTCTTACGGTGTATCCGGTCCACGGCCCGCCCTGGTAATTAAGTCAGGTTCAATTTTTTTTTTGTAAAACTACAGTCACCACTGCACCCTATGGTTCTCCTTTTTCTCCTAACCGTCGGTCGAATGACTGGGGGGGGCGGAGCCTGAGGGGAGCTATATGGACAGCTCTGCTGTGTGCTCTCTTTGCCACTTCCTGTAGGGATTGAGAATATCCCACAAGTAAGGATGAAGCCGTGGACCGGATACACCGTAAGAGAAATAAATTTATCAGGTAAGCATAAATTCTGTTTTTAGATGGAGTTTAATTCATCAGTTGAAATGAAGTTGCGCTAGAACTTACTTTTTAATATAGATATGAAATTCTAATACAGTGTGTGCTCCGATTCAAAAGTCAATTGTTCTGTGAGCTAATGGTTTGAATTGTTCTCCTATCAGCGCTCTAGCTACAACAAAAGTGCCATATGGGGAAAACGCTGATTGAATAATTCAAACCTTTAGCTCACAGAAAAAAAAATATTTTTGAAGTGGCAGAAAGTGGGGTATTTGAATTTCATAGCTATATTAAAAAGTAAGTTATAGCGCAACTTCATTACAACTGATTAATTAAACTCCGTCTAAAATATCACTAAGATTACGGATCTGTTTTTATAAAGGGGAGAGTTTACCATCACTTTAAGTGGGACAATGCCGGCATAAGTATATATGTCACAATTATTTAATTAATGTAATGTATTTAAATGAGGTATGAGTTACTAGAGGTATACATCATGGTTCACCTTGTCAGGGTACAGGTGAATGACATACACTGTATATATATATATATATATATATATATATATATGTACTAACCTATATATATATAACAAGACAAAATAATTTGTTTATATATGAAGCCATATTTGTATCAAATATTACTATAAGGTTACAATTCTGATGACAGGTATTGACTTAAAACCCATGTAATTTGAATACACATCTCAAAGTTCAATGCAGACAAGATGTCCCAAAAACTTCAAAAGAGAACATTTGCTCACTAGCCAAGTACAAGCTTCAAAACATTCTTTACCTCACCACTTAATGAGATTAGATCTTTTCAAACAAAGATAAACATGGTACCTAGATCAGGATGCTACCTGTGATGAGGGGGACGCTGAGTCTGTAATCAGCAGTGGAAAGATGCTCAAAATCCCAGGGAAATGGTAATTAGCACAGGCCTGTTAATTGCCCCTGAACCTCAAATACACGTCTGTATTGCTAGTTAAACAGAAAATATATGTTGTATTGTAACTTTGAAATTCATTAAAAATACAACTTGTATAATATTAAATATGAACATTAAATCTGAGAGATTGTCTAATTGTCTAATATTAGATGGGTATTTGCTAAACTTGATAGGTGGCTATTTTAGTCGGTCTAGAATGTTTACCTGTGTCAGAATAATAACCTCTGTCTCTCTTTATTTTTCAGACATATAATAACAAGATGTCCTATGAATATGGGTCATAAACAAAATTCATGCATTCAAAATTTATTAGAAATATGAAATATACTGTATTCATGTTAAGATACAATACAATACGAGGATATGGAATGCTATGATTCCGTGAAGAAAAATAATTAACAGTATAAATTGCTTATTAATATGATTATTAAAAATATACTTATGTCTGGTCTTAAAATGATCAGAAAAAATGATACTGTGTGACCCATGTGTATTTGAACATGTAACTTATTAATGCTAGGAATTATAATGTATTGAATAATAACAATATAAGGAGATATTTGGAATGTAGCAGTGATTGATGGTGAGACTGTATTTGCTGGTTGTCTGCTGCCCCCTAGGGGATTAGAATGGCATGACAGCCAAATATATTAACTATTAGAATCCATACAGAGCCAATCAGGGAGACCTTTCCCAGATGACCAATGAGAGGGACAAGCATCCGTAGGGTGTGACCAAAAACAGATCACTGATGATTATATACAGAAAAGCTGAATGCAAGAGAGGACAGTCTTGAGGCTTTGGTCTGTTTACACTGGTCTGATTGATAACAGGCTGCCATACTTGGGACAATCAACTTTGAAAAAAAAGCTGAGACTAACTCTTGATCTATGCAATAACTTTTCTTCAAATGAGGTGATCTAAATATACTTGAAAAGATTGGAATACTAAGTTGGTTCATGTTGGTAATGTATGAATTCTATAATTTGATATTTTAAAGCAAATACATTCATTATTGCTAAAATCAAACTGCAGTTAGCAGATTAAAAATAACAATTCATATTTTAACCTTGTGTTTCATAGCCTGTGTATTTTAAAACTAATCCTTAGAGCTAAGTAATTTATTTTTGCAAATATATATATATATATATATATATATATATATATATATATATATATATTAGAATTTACTTTATTGATGCTAGGGAATTTACTTAATCTCAGATACTGTAACTTGGCATGGGAATTGACTGTTAGAGTATATTGTTCTATTGTTTGACTAAGCACTGTTAAAGTTAGTGAATCCTACCCTGGTATCTCATTGTGATATTTAAATGCAACTCTGTTTTGGGAGATAAGGTAAATAAATAATGTAACTTTGGTGATCTTTGCATAGTATATTATAAAAGTTTAAATGTGTATAGTTTGATTCAGGTCTGGCTTTCTACAAATATATTTCAATGTGTCTATAAATTTTAATTAATACAAAGAATTTAGGAATTTACATTAATTTTATTGTTCTGTATATGCATTTTATTGGGGGTTTATTTTTTTAATGAACAAAAGTTTTATTGAGTTTTACAGTGTATAATTTACATTTGACAAAGGATTCCATCTCGGCTAAATTTTAAGTCATTGAGCATGGCTACACATACCTCATATACAAAAGCACAAATCAAGCATAATATATTATTATCAGTAATAACCTCTCAAAACCCTGTGGAGGAGGAGACCCAGCCTGCAAGAAGACCCATGGTGCTCTATCTATCACTCCCCCCCTGCCCCAGGGGAGACTGGATACATCCCAAAGGGAGGGGAAGGGTAATGGGATGTGACCCACCCAGACAAGCTGGGCAGGAGCGGGAGAGGCAGGGGGGCACCCACTTCATAACGCTTTTGGTTTTAGTCAGGTGTTCTGAATCTTTGCTATCTATTTCTATTTCTAGCTTCGGAGTACATTATCCAAGGTTCCCATATCCTCAAAAATTGCTCCTTATTGTCTAGTATGTCTGCAGAAGCACTACTCATCTGATAGTAGAAATCAATCTTATTCCTGATTAACAAAAATGATGGCACCGATGTCTTCCAGTATCTAGCTATGTTTAGTTTAGTTATCGTACAGAAAAGTGCTATTAATTTATTAACTCTGGAATTCAGACCTGGTAGGGGTTCATGTAGCAGTGCCTGAGTAGGGGATAAATTAATTTGTCTTTCCAAAATTTCACTCAGAAGAGATGACGTTTGGGACCATATATTAATTACATGACAACAATGCCACCACATATGGGAGTATGTCCCTCTTTCATTGCAAACCCCGTAAACAATTTGTGTTAGCCTGAATCTTATGTATTCTGGAGGGGTGAAAGTACCATCGGAATGCCACTTTTATGACATTTTCTTTTAGATGGGCACATATCAAAAAAGAAGTATAACCTGCCTTGTTAACTGATCTACACATAGTGAACCAGCTTCTAACCTAGAAACCATATCCCAAGATCCCTTTTTCAGGATCTCTAGCCTCTTTAGTTTCTAGGTAGATAGACTTTCTCAGGCTTATTCTCACAATATTATTTACTTATACCCTTACACAAGTATATTAATACATACGGACACATTTGCTTACCATTATGGCTGAAAGCAACATTCTCACAGGAGTAGTAGATATAGACAGAAGAAAGCTAATAATGAGTACAGCACTTAAAGGTAACTCCACTGGAACAGATGAACCTTTGGAGGGGGATTTAACCAATATCTTTTCGGATTTAGAGAATAAGAAATACAAAGAAAGCAACCTTTGGTGGGACATAGAGTTCTTAGAACTCTATATCAATGAAAGAAAAGTTCCTAGGGGACTAAGGATGAAAAAGTACCCCTCTTTTGCATTAAACAATCAGGATTTTATGGATGAATGGAATAATAACTTAACTAATTGCTCCATTATCCTAATGAAACAACTGTTAAAACATAAAAGAGAAGAGAGGAACTCTTTATTAGTACAAATAGAGGAGATTGTAGAGTCATTGAAACCATTTGAACAGACAAAGAAATACGTAGATTACAAAACACAATTAGACACTACCATGCAACAATTAGATTCTACACTATCAGAAAGAAAAGTGAGCAAGCACCAAAGGGATGTAAAAGATTACGAATTAGACATCGTATATTCATGGCAAAAAGATAGACCAAATAGACAAAAGGGTCACTCCCTACACAATAACCACAAAAATAACATTAAAAATAAAAACAAAAACAAAAGAAAGGGCACCTTCAATCACACACCCAATGCCAAACGAGTCACATTTTCAAGTATTGACACAGACAACACAGAGGGATCACTGACTACAGAGGACACACAAGCACACACCTCCAATGAAGAAACAACTAGTCATGACATCCCAGAAGGTAGACCAAAGCTATCAACACTAGTACAAATACCTATCACTAGTAGCACACCAAAAAAGGATCTACCACTACGCTATCCAAGCAGAATAAAAAAGACAACACAAAAGAAATAGGATCAGTAATCAATTTGTCTAGCATCACTCTCACTAGTTCTCAAATCAGTTTGTTAAATAAAGGGTTATCCTTCGCACCTTCCACCAATTTTGATCTATTTTCCACTATACTGGACATTAATGCTTTGGTTAGAAAAATCACTTTATATAAACACTTTTCACTAATAAGTAACACCATTGACTCACAAGAGAATCACACACTATTAGAAGATACACCAAACAGAGAAGCACACTCTATAGGCCTAAAATTCACTGATCTATGTGATCTTAATACACTAACCTCATTACAAGCAATTACACTTAGAGAAGCTAGTACCTATGATTCTATCCCTAAATTCAAAACCTCTACATATACTAAATCACATTTTTACCCAGTACACAGTAGGAGTGAAGCAATAGAAACGTTTCAGAACCTAGTAGAATTAGAACTCACTGGCTTGCACTCCACCATAGAGACTGCATCCACAACAACCACTAATTTTACGAGCAAACAAAATTTATCTATTAGCGAACAACAAGCATTAAAGTCACTCAGCAATAACAATGATATAGTGGTCACCCCAGCAGACAAAGGTGGTGCAGTAGTGATCCTCAATACTCATGACTATAGAAGAGAAGTATACAGACAACTTAATGACAGAGAGACATACCATAAGCTTACTTATAACCCTACCAATAAGTACAAACAAGAACTCTACAACTTATTAGACTCTGCAGTAGAAGAGGGATTTTTAAATCAAAAAACAGCAGACCATTGCCTAGTGGAGTATCCCACCATTCCTACCTTTCGCATAGTACCGAAGATACATAAATCCCTAGTGGACACACCAGGTAGGCCCATTGTGGCCAGCAGAGGTTCACTATGCGAAAGGATAGGAAACTGGCTAGACAACATACTACAACCAATAGTCAAGTCCTTACCTGGATACATAAGAGACAGCACACATCTTATACAACAAATTCAGACCATCACATGGCAGCAAGACTACACCTGGCTATCAGTAGATGTATCAGCCCTGTACTCTAGCATCCCCCATGAGGAAGGTCTAAAAGCCCTCACACATATGCTAAAGAGACACACTAGTTATCCTGAAGAATTCATCACATTTCTTGAAGAACTCACAAGATTCCTTCTTACACACAACTACTTTGTCTTCGAGGGCCAGTACTACCTCCAAAAATGCGGCACAGCCATGGGAGCCAAATTCGCCCCCTCTTATGCAAACCTATATATGGGGTATTTCGAACATTTATACCTTTTTGGGGGTGGGCTGGCCCTCGAGGACAAAGTAGTAGTATATGGTAGATTTATAGACGATCTAATATTCATCTACAAGAAAAACACTGAACTTACTATTCAAGAAATCCTCGATTTCTTCAATAACAATACACTTAACCTGTCATTTACGCATCTAAATGATGATAAGATCATCAACTTTTTAGATCTCACACTAGAGCACAATGATGAAGGAAACATCATCACTAGCACATTTAGAAAACCCCTATCAAGAAACACTATACTTAGAGCTGACTCTTGTCATGCCCCACACATGCAAAAAGGCATTCCCAAGGGCCAAATATTTAAGATTACGGAGAAACTGCAGTACCCTCCAATTATATTTCAAACAAGCAGATGAACTCACTAATAGACTCACATCTAGAGGCTACAGAAAAAGTGTGTTACTCAAAATTAAATCCCAAGTAGCAAGGACAGATAGGGTCACACTACTCAACAACAATAACAAAAAAACTATAACAGGTACAATTAGTAGAAGCAACAATGAAAATTTCACAACCAAAGAAAATATCTGTTTTGTAACTAAATACAGCAATCAATTTTACATTATCAAAAATATCATTAAGAAATATCTACCAGTGCTCAATAGTGACATCACTTTGAGAAACAAATTACAGCAACATATAAGATTTGTAGCCAAAAAAGCACCAACCATACGTGATAAGATCACACACAAATTTCATAACAAAATTTCACCAACCACTAATTGGCTAAGTCCCTCCAAAGGCAATTACAGATGTGGCCATGTACCATGCAAAAGTTGCAAATATACTGAAAAATGCCTAACGTTCAGTTCCTCAGAGACACACAAAACATATCCAATAACTAATAGAATGGACTGCACGTCCACCCATGTAATATACCTAATCACATGTACACACTGCCAACAACAATACATAGGGATCACGACACATCCATTGAAGGACCGCATAAGAGAACACCTCTTATCAATAGAAGAGGAACTCCCTAGGACACCAGTGGCCAAACATTTTCACACACATGATAACAGACTTAGCCATTTTACATTTAAAGCCATAGAACATATATCAAATAATCCAATAGGGGGCGACAGAAACAAGATGCTGTCCAAAAGAGAAGTATATTGGATATTCATGTTACAAACTAGAACACCACAAGGCATGAATAAAAGATATGATGTCAATCTATATATAGAGTAAACAAGATATATTTCAGTAACATAGCATACAAAATTTATAGACAAGATCAATATTAACACACTATATATATATCACATCAGTCCTTAGGTTCTCCAATAACATGGATACAAATATTACTAAATCCTTCAATATCCATATTTACTATAGGGTTTAACCTGTTAGCTCCTATAGCATATACATAGGCCTTAAGGTTATTTCAATATAGTACACTACTCTCCCTCTCTCTTCCTCATTCCCACCAAAGGTTTGCTAAAATTGTCTATGCTTTACTAATTTAAGCATAACCCATCCCTCCCAAATTAAAAAAAAAAAAAAAAAATGACTCAAAGAAAGAATTAAAAAAGAATTTTTCATAAACTATGTCATGAGAAAATGTTTTTAACATAACCCATCCATTTGCCTTATATTTTTTTATCTTAGCACTGTTAAAACCATCTAGTTATGAACCAATGCCTTAACATAACCCAGTATTCTATCTTTAGGGTTAGATCCAAAAACACATTAGTAAATTAGGACTATTAGTTAGTCCTTTTTACAGTTTCATAACTAATTATGTGAAATATATTATATATAATATCACATCAGCCAGGGGCTCACACAGAACCCCCTAGCTAATAGAGTGCTAATTTTTAGATACTACCATAACGTCCTAAAAATGTTATTAATCATTTTAATGTATCATCATGATTTTTAATTGTTGCTGCTTTATAGAGAGTAAAATAAAATAATAGTTGTTATATATAACTATGACTTTGCAGACAGCCACATAATGCTTTCTCTTTGTTAGTGACCATGTAAGGTCCACTTTAACACAAATTGATAAAGTTTACTATGCCTTTGTGTAACTGCCTTAAAAAATACATACTTTAAAAAGAATGAAACACATGGCGGGACCTTATAGAGAGCAATACAATATATTCATTCTGTATGTGGTCATCTTGGCTTACCTTAATACAAGCAGTCAAAGTCTAAACATGTTTTTATACAACTGCCTTATTTCATAATTCAAAAAAATATAAAAAAAAGGGAAAATATTTGTACACAAATACACATATTTTCACTTACAGCTCTCTTTTAAATGCACTAAACTATCATCTCCACTAATCTTTATAACATCATAAAAGCATTGCAACAGCATCAAAGTTAACTATTGATAAATTAATTATTGGAAAATTGTTTGTTCAAGCATAATGCATTCATATTTCTGTATAGCATATTATCTGTTCAAGAATGTAATCTGCTGCTCAGGACCTCTAGGCCAGGTGTACACCATGTCATTAGAAAACCAAATTGTGTAGGTTTTCACACACCTTAAGGGTTAACATGACACCCTTTCTGATTGGTTACCTACACCTTTATAGAGACCCTGACCAGCAGAGACCATTATCTCTGATGAAGCGCATGTGCTCATGCGCGAAACGCGTAAGGTAGGAGCTTACCTGTGTCTGAAGATAAGCCTGCTCCTAATAAATACTTCATTTCATCTACCTTGAAGACTCTGCATTACTTTTTCCTCTTTCAAAAAAGAAGTGCCAGACCTAAGAGTGTCACACCACTTTTCTGCTGACCAGGTGAAATTTAATTCAGATTCCCATTTTATCATGAATGGTAATTTATTTAACTTAGGAGGTGTATTGAATTGAATATAAAGGGCGGAGATTGCTCCTCTAATTCTACTGGTGGCCAGGCACAACCTCTCTACATAAGAACTAGCAGACATCTTATCGTTACCTAGAACTTCAGCTACCCTGGCTCTCAACTGAAGGTAGTGAAACCAACTGGCAACCCCCGACCTTTTGAGTTCAGCATACTGATGGAAAGTTATAACCTTAGTCCCCTCAAGAGCATCTGCAATTCGATATAGTCCCTTGTTTGCCCATTTCTCCTGTGTATCTTGGTCATAACTAGTGGATAACGTTACCAGTGGGGTCGCTTTCGATCCCCTCTGAAGCAAGGGGTATTTGGTTGTCAAGGTGTCCCACATTATCAATGTATGTGCTATGGTGATAAAGGATCTCCAATTAGTGGGTCTATCTTTTTTTTAGACCATAAGAGTTTATAAATAGGGTATGTCTTCATCAAGTCTGATTCTATCTGTACCCATTGGATTTTATCTAAATGATTATGCCACAGGGTGGATTGTGCCATTCTAGCCGCATAATAATAGGATGTTAAATCCAGCAGCCCCATCCCTCCTCCCACCTTATGTCTACTAAGGGTTTGTTTGTTTACTCTAGATCTTTGGTATTTCCATATAAAAGCTATTATGTCTTTTTGTATTTTCTGTAGTGTTGAGGTGGGTACATTTATAGGTAATGACCGAAAAAGATATAGAATTTTAGGCAGAACTGTCATCTTGACCGAAGTCAATCTGCCATATAGGGAGATATTAAGCTTGTTCCATCTGGATAGTAAATTTTTAATGTGCGTGAACAAAGGTATGTAGTTTAGTTTATATAGATGATCCAGATTGCTTGGAATCTTAATGCCCAGGTATTTCATACCCCTGTCAGACCAAGTAAAGTCAAAATTCAGTGTTAAAAGTTTTTTAGTGTGTTCTGGAAGATGTACACTAATAGCCTCACACTTATCATTATTAATCTTGTAACCCGAGATATTGGCAAATTTGCCAATAGTCGAGTATATTAGGGGGAGAGAGATCATAGGTTTAGTGACAGATAGAATAACATCATCTGTGAACAGGCTGATCTTATGTTCCTGGTCTTGTATTTTAATGCCTGTAATATCTACGTTTTGCCTGATGCTGGCTGCTAATGGTTCGATGCATAGTGCAAATAGTAGTGGTGATAAAGGGCAGCCCTGCCTGGTTCCATTAAGAATTGTTATAGATGAAGACTTATACCCAGCTGTTTTAATAAAGGCAGAAGGGTTAGAATATATTGTAGAAATAGCCGCACAAAAATTTCCCGTAAAGCCCATATGTTTTAATACTAAGTCCAAATAGCTCCATCTTACATGGTCAAATGCCTTCTCTGCATCCAAGGAAAGAAACAGAGAAGGCACAGCCTGCTTGGATGAGTAATCTATGAGATCTATTACCTTCCGAAGGTTATCTGGAGCCTCCCTGTTTCGAATAAATCCCACCTGGTCCTGATGGACAAGTTTTGGGAGAATATCATTTAGCCTGACTGCCAGGATTTTGGTAAACAATTTAATGTCTAAGTTAATTAACGAGATAGGTCTGTAATTTTTACAAAGTTGCTTGCATTTTCCAGGTTTAGGCAATACTGATATACAAGCCTCTAGAAGTTCCTTAGGGATCTCTCCACCTTCTAACATATGGTTAAATATTGTAACTAAGATGTGGCTAATATCCTGCATAAGTGTTTTATAAAAAATACCCGAGTATCCATCAGGACCAGGTGCCTTTCCAATCTTTAGACTACGTATTGCTTGTTTCACTTCTTGAGTAGTTATGCGCGCGTTCAACTTATCTAAGTCTCCCTCCTCAATTTTAGGTAGTTTACAGGCCTGCAAAAAATTATTGGTATCTAAGGCTAAATCAAGTGGGTTACCTTGTGTCAGTATAGCGTATAGTTTTTGATAATATTGGGCAAAAGTATTCGCAATGATCTGCGGGTGATTAGAAACCTGTCCATTCGATGTTTGAATTTGTGGGACAGAAGTTATCCTAGATATTTCTTTTAATTTAAAAGCCAACATCTTGTCCGGTTTATTAGCTTGTATAAAATATTGAGCATCCACAAGTTTCAAGGATCTGGTTGCCTCGTTTGTCAGCAACTTATCTAGTGAATATTTTCTGTCTTTCAACAATCTGAGTGTCCTGTCATCATGTGTTAAATAATGTTGGGATTGCAGATTCTGTATCTCTTGTTTTAAGTGCTCAATCTGTGCTACATAATCCCTATTCTGCTTATTGGATTCTTTTATCAAGATGCCTTTAGTGCCCCCCATATATGCATAGGATTAGTCACTGAGTCATGGTTTGTCTCTAAAAAGTGTGCTATTTCTGTCTGAAAACTTTGTGTGAAAACTTTGTCTCTAAATAAAGTTGGATTTATTGTCCAGCTTCTGCCCCTGTAAGGGTCAATCAAGCCAGATATTCTTGTCAACACTATATTATGGTCCGACCATGTTGCAGGCAAAATATCCGAAGCCATTATAAAAGGAGTCATGATCTGGCTAAGTAGAATATAATCAATTCTAGAATACACATTGTGTAAACTAGAGTAAAATGAGTAATCTCTGGTTTTCGGGTTGATGTATCTCCAGCTGTCCACCAAATTATGATCTAATAGAAAGTCATACATGAGTTTTTTAGAGTTTTGGGAAGAAGGTTTGTGTGGGATTGATGATTTATCTAATTCTGAATTAAGTACCAAATTAAAATCTCCCCCTATGATTAGCCTTGATTTCTTCCAAGTAGTAAGCAATTTACCTATCTTAGACATAAAAAGGGCTTGAGACTCATTGGGAGCATATATGTTGCCAAGAATTACATGCGTGTCATGTATTCTGCCCTTAACAATAATAAATCTGCCCGACTTATCTATTATTACCTCATCCTCTTTGAAATATAGGTCTGAGTTGATTAAGATGGACACTCCGCATTTTTTATATTGGCATGTGGCATGGAATTGGGTGGAGAAACCTCTATCCCAATACTTCGGGTTTTCACTTTTGTAAAATGGGTTTCCTGTAATAAGATTATGTGGGCCTTCAGGGATTTATATGTGTCTAGAGCCTTACGTCTCTTAACATTTGAATGTAACCCTCTAACATTATGAGAGACTATATTTATAGACATTTCTTAGTCATGTGAAAGATGTTCTTATTACACATGTTGAAAGACTCACCAACTGCTGTACGGCTGGGTCTCCCTCCCCCGGCAAATACAGATCTATCAGCCACTTTTTTAAATGTACGTGAAGGCATAGGTTTACCTGCTTGTAGTGCACAAGTAGTCGAGGTGGAAAAACATTTGTCAATTAGTTCAAACAACAAGAAAACAAACAACAATGAACCAGTATTGGTCATAACTAGCAATAGGAATCCTGTAAAGTTAAAGAACAAAACATCATGAAAAATAATAAAGAACATGAAAAACAAAATGAACTTCAGACATATATCAGCACATTAGATACATGTCTCAGAAATGTCCAACATTTGAATCATTGGAACGACCCAAATACATGAGTGAATGAATGAATGAATGAATGAATGGTGGATCTCTTTCTGACTAATCCTTACTAACTATTTAAACATTGACACACAGGAGTTCTGAGTCAGATCTCATCAATTGTGACAAGATTCTTGAGTTAACCCCCATAAGAAAAATCCAATGAGGTCTCTGACTCCCCCGTTTGGGGACATGAAAGAATACTTATAAGTTGTCTCTTCGACTCAGGTTGGGCTTTCCGAATCATGATTTCTCCTTGGAGTTTTCCAATTTTTGAGAACTGGGGTTCAGGTACGTATCAGAGCTTTTCGCTGGTGTTTGGGCGATTGTGCTGGAGGAGGCGTTCCTCTACCGATGTGAAGTTTGTTCAAAATCGACTGTCCTTCCTCAACTGTGGCACAGGAAAAAGATGTTTTGTCTACTGTGAAGGACAATCAAAAAGGAAATCCCCATCTATATTTGATTTGGGCATTGGCTAGGGCTGCTACTATTGGTTTGAATTCTCTCCTTTTCCTCAAAGTAATAGGCGATAAATCAGCAAAAATTTGTATTTTGTGGCCTTCATAGGTGATTTCTTGAACTCCTCTGACAACTTGCATGATTCTATCTTTGATGTGATAATAATGGAGTTTTGTTATAACATCTCTGTGAGCTCCCAGAGTTGGAGGCTTGGTTAGAGCCCAATGTACTCTGTTCATAAGGAGAAATGATGTCTCCTCATCCAGCAATAACTGTTGGAATATCTGAGTTACAGTATCAGAGAGATTGTTATATTTTTCTGGTAAATTGCGTATGCGGATGTTGGATCTGCGCGATCTGTTTTCCAGATCCTCCAGATGATCTTCCAATTTCTGTATTTGAGCTTGTTGGGAGCTTACTGTGGCTTGTAGTTCCGGGATTTCTTCTACTATTTCATCAACTTTATCTTCTATAGCCGAAGTTCTTTCACCTATGTCTGCGATATCTTGCTTAAGTTCTGATAAGGCTGATCTCATTTCCTCATGAAACATTTGTTTTATTTGCTTTAAAAGGGCCTCGTTTGAGGTATTTGACTTGGGCGAAGATGGAGAGGGATCCGCTATATCTTCAACTGGTTCCATCTGTTGAGAGGAATCTAACATAGCTAGTTTCTTTTTCTGTTGTGATTTTGATAAACACTCTTTGACTGACTGCGTACGGCTTTTCATATTGGGGGCACTGTTAGGAATGATGTATTAATAGAGAGAAGAGGGAAACTAACAGAAAAACTGAAATTTATTCTGTATAGAACCTGCTTAGTGGTTTTGTAGCTTCTGTTGCATAGAACAATACCACTTTGTTGCCAATATAGCAGCCTCACAGCCCGAAATCTTTTTTAGAGATCCACCTATATTATTATCTACTCAGTCATGTCCGAAAGGTTCATCCATTAACTGTTTAGTCCCACATCCTGTCTTCCTCTGCAGAAACTTGCAATAGTGGGCAAAGTATCTGGACTGATGGAGAGGGTCTGGATAGGGTATTGTGTGTCAGGGCCAGCTAAATATACCTCTCCTGTATTCCTTGTTGCCCAAAGGCCTTTAGGCTAGAAGATGAGAGATCAGCGAGTGGAAATAGCCCCTGTAAGTACTGTATTACCCTATCTGTGGACCATCTATTAGATGATCGTCATGTAGGATGGGAATTATACTTCACTGTAGTCCAAAATATGAGCAGTTGCAAAAATAAAAATAAAGCACTCAACTCCCCAGGGAAGCTGTCCTCACAGGACCATCACGGAGAGGGAATCTTGGATATTACCCACCAGTACTGGGACTGGCAGGAAAGGGGTGGGGAGAGAGTGCTAGTGTCTGCTGTAGATATTTCTCCAAAACTGTTAATCAGTAATAGCCAAACAAAGTAGTTTCTGACCGCCTCAACTCTCCAGGACTGATTAATTCAGTGTCTCTCCTTATAGTCTCTAGATGTGTCTGCCTGATAAAGTTGGGGAGCAAAGTTGCAAATACTCTTTAAATGAAAGCCTGAGTGGGGGATGGTAGCTGTGATATTATTGTGCTGCAGCATGGAGATGCACCTAGTTCAAAAGTCTTTCTCTACACTTGTAATTAGGATGCTGTGCTGTTATTAATGGCTCTTGCTGCACTAAACCTCTCTGACCCCCTCAATATATAATGTGCCAACCCCACCTTTTCCCCTCCATAAAAAATGCAAAAGGAGAGAAAAGTGGTAATGAAGAAAAAAAAGTGTCTTTAAAATGGCGTTTGACGCCTAAATCACAATGAGCTTTTTCTCTGTTTCAATTAAGCAGATCTTCCTGTAATGGAAGGCCCACCTTGGGACACCTCTCCAGTTATTAAAGAGTTATGATGCAGGGTCTTGAATGTCTCTCCCCTACCCAGTTTCGGCCGAAAATGTGGATAGGCCCAGGGCCCTTTCTCTGCTTTATAAAGTGCCCCTTTCTCGTAGCTATGATGTCAATTAGCCCCACTAGTGCTTGACCGCATCTGTTACACTGACCTTAGGTAGTTTGGTGATCTTTAAAGAACTTTTCGTGAGGCCTTTCGATCCGGTGCAGGCCGAAGCCGGGGAGTTTCCTGGTTTTGTTCTGGTTCTCAAAACCGGATTGAGTTCCGTTTTTCCCAATCTTAAAAACAGCTCCTTGTATTGATAATCCTCTGCTTGGGGATGTTGCTCCTAATCCTTTTATGGCTTTATTAGGTCTCAAAAAGCACTTTTTATCAGTTCAATGGAGTATATATCACAGAGCTCTCCACAAGTGCTGCTGCTTCATTAGCTGGCTAGCTCCTCCCCATTAGGGGTTTATTTTAAAGGGTAATTATTAAATATATTGTATTATAACCCGGCCATATACTGACATATTATTTGGAGGCACTGCTTTAGATATTATAAATATTTATCACATTGATATGATATATTTGTAGTTAATATAAATTATTATTGAAACAAAAATATATACATTTTTTTGAAAAATTTAAATATGAATTTTTCATATTTCAAAATTAATATTAATATTTTTAAAAATATAATTTTCTTTTCTCTTATTGGTCAAAATTGTATTAGCGTTTTAATTTAACTAAATACTAAGCCGATATAATAATGTCTGTAACCAGAAGTGAATAATTTAATTCTGTACATAGCGTTGAAATTTGTTCCCCGAAATTATCCCTTACTCCAGGAGATGTGCTTAAGATGGACATTATAGGCCACATTAAAAAGAGGTGTAATATTGCGGGTGATTTAAATGATTATATGGATATGCTTGAAATTAAAGCTAAAAAAATTGCTATTGATAATGGAAGGTTGAATGAAAAGGGTGAATTATTCCAAGAATTATTAAAAATTAATCAATGCGAAAATCTCAAAAAACGCGACGAGCTAATACTAAAGTCTTGGCCCCTTGTAATATGCATTATTGACGAAATGTTGCTATACCTCATAGAGAAGGAATTTTAAATACAGGGGCTAGAAGATAGTATTCGGTCCTCACGCAGAGAATTTAAATATAGCCAAAAATAAAATTGATGAGTTTGCCCAAGACATAGCCACCTTAGATAAGCACAACCTAAATTTACTAGCTAAAATACAAGAGTTAAATTAACAACTCGCACAAAGCCAGAGAGAATTAAGTGGTTTAAAAAGGTTGCATCGTCATAATGAAAACCCCTCTTTTAGCAGTGAGGATAATACAGAAAATTCTGAATCTCTTAAAGAATACATCAGAATTGAAATGCAGAAATTTAGGGAAGAATTTAAACAGAGGACCCCTATTAGGTCAGAAATAAACACCCCAAATAGACAGTCACCTCATGTTTTAAATTCAGAGAACTGCTACACTTCAGAGGGGGAGGATAGTGATTATAGTGAGTCAGAGGGCAGAGCTAGCTACCCGAATAGCCCACGTAGTACTAATGTACGTAGGGGGTCTCTCCATAATAAAAGGGAAGATAGGGAATGTTTCAGCCCCAAAAATAAAGCTCCTAGGAAAGCCAGATATATGTCTAATGAGGTATATGACACCCCTACAAATAATTACCTTCTTAAAGGATGCTGTACCAAAGTTTTCCAACAAGGGGACCAACTCTATAATTGACCACTTAGAGACCTTTGAAAATGCTTTATCTATAATGAATGTTACAAGTGAGCAGTCAAAAATTGAATTTCTGCCCTGGGTATTTGAAGGTAAATATCACAAATTCTTTGCTTCACTAAAGGATATGAATATTCACTCCTGGAATGAGACAAAACGACAGTGCAGAAAAGAATTCGGGCAATATTGCACTAAAACTGCTGCGAAAATAGCAGTATATGGTTTAAAATGTAGTGCAAATCAAAGCCCTAAAGAATTCCTTTCTGTACTGAAAAATGTGTACAGTATGGCTGAAAATTATCCCATATTTGAATGCCCAGAATTTGTGAATTTATTTTTCGAAGCATCAAAGTTAATTTAGCTAGAGATTTTGATGAGCACTGCTCATTGGATTGGCTGATCAAAGAGAGTACAAAGATATACTCTATTCAGCAGTCCGGTTAACAGGGGGTTAAAAGGGAATCAAAACCCAGTCCCAAAATTGTGGCAGAAACTAGGGTTTCACCTAGCCCACTCAATTTGGAGTCTAAAAAGAAAACCTATGCGGAGGTGGCCTGAGAAAACAGGCCATCCCCACAAAGTTTTAACTCTGCCCCTCCCCCAACATGGGCTGAGGCGCAGAGAGATTATACCAAAATAATTATTCCCAAAGAGATGAACGCCCACAAAATAATTTGTATCCCCATAAAAATAAATACCAAAAGTGCCGAAAATACTCTCAGGGTAACCAGGCACCCCAAGTAAATAGTGTTCCCCAAAATATTAATGCTGAACAAGTTGAACCCCAAAGACAACCACCTCAAAATAGGGGAAATAGGTATGATTCTGAGGGATCCCAAGGATCCAGGAATCAATACCCTGGGACATCAAAAAATCTGTCCATGGGTAATGATAGCTTGTTCATTCAAGTGGGCCAACTCAGCACACATGTTAGTCAATTATGTACACTGTTTACTAATATGAATCAAGCTTTTTCGTCTCAGCAACCTAACAATCCTTTTTTAGGGGTACAGCCAGTGGCCAGCAGTGGGCCACAGGCACAGTCATAAACACTGCAGTATTGCCTGAAAGAGAGGGGAGAGATATACCAAGTGAAATGATAAATGTCAATAATGGTACTAATCATATTCTCTCCCTACAGACCAGAAACGGGCGATTTAGCTGTGATGATGAGCAACCTCGGCCCGAAAGCTCTAACCAATCTCTTCCTTTGCAGCATTCTCTTAACCTTATTTCCACAGATGCAGTACACAGGAACCCAATCAGCCCTATTATAGAGGACATGAATGGTAAGAATGAAGTTTCTTCTGCATCAGGTAACATGGTGGATTCAGGTAACACGTGGCGAAGCCCACAAATATGTAACTATGCCAATTTTATGAGTGAAATGGTAGAAACTGCAGGGAGATAATATGTATTAGCTAAGCTGCAGGATTCAGTCTCCAACCCTATCATGGGATTAATTGATACTGAGTCTCAGGCAACTATTTTATCCCACAGGTACTACACACAGCTAAATGAGCTAACATCCCTCAAACCTAAAATAAAAGAATTTGACGGTTCACTAATAGGTGATGGGGGTGACTCTCTAAAAGTCTATGGTACTGCATGGTTAAAATTGAGGCTGGGGAACAGGGTCATAAGACACCCTGTCATTATAGTGGATCTGCCAACTGATTGTTTAATCATTGGTAGTGATCTCCTGAAGCGATTAAGCACCATAATTGATTGCATAAATAATGTAATTTGGTCACAAGTAAAAAGGCCTATTAATTATGAGCAATCTGGTATATCTCGCACCCGACATAACTGTCACGTGGTGGAAGAGAAGCCAGATGCTGTGGAGATTCATTTCAGGAATAACTCTATAACTGAAATCACTATCCTACAAATAGATGATCAGACTCCTTTAAGTGGTTCGGATGGTAATACTTTTAAAATTTTGCCTGGAAAGATAGCGAATATTTCCTTAGAAGGCGACATATTAACCATATCTCTCCACAGGGGGGATGCTAAAATCCCTAAGGGGGGAGGCCACGCTCAATACCTCGCTGAAATATAGATAGACAAAGAGGATCTATTTATCCCTATGCAAGTGCATGACCTTGGGAAAACCAAGTATGCTAAATTAAACTTAAAACAGGAAGCTATCTATATAAGTGAAGGCTTATTAGCGCAGATAGCTGAACCTAAGGTGATTAAATATCTTTCTCCCCAAGACCACTGTCTCCACGGCCTGGATGACAGGTTTGAGAGCTATAACATCACAGCTAAGTGCTTATTATCTATATCTATAGGTAATAAATCAGCAAAACACCTGTTTTTAGTTTTAAATACTCCCCATAATCAAATATACGTTGGTAATGACCTCTTACATAGATATGTCATACAAAAAGATTTGATTAACTCTTGCCTCTGGAGCAGGTTAAAGGGGGACCCTGAAGTATTTCAGGATGAAAATGCAGCCCTGAAATCAAACCAGCAATTGCCATATGCTGTGAATATGCAGGTGTCTAACGATGTTATAATCCCTGCTGGGGCTGATAGATTCCTCTTACCCTTACAGGTAAAGAGAGGTCAGAAATTAAAAACTTCAGAAACACTGATTTGCCTTTCCCATAGAATGCAAAATCTGGGTATAACAATGAGCCATACTCCTATGGTAAATATTGGAACTATTCCAATACATCTTATTGTGCATAACATGACCCCACGGGATATGACCTTATCCAAGGGAACTACCATAGGATATGCGCTGGAATCCACTTATTACACTTTTGGATTCCAGAATAATATAATTGGACTAATACCTGAAGGATACTTAACTGAAGAACAATTAATAGAACAATCTTTTGCGTCTATGCCAGAGGCACTATTTACAATTCAGTCTATTTATCCCTTCAGCTCAGAGGAAGGCATCTGTAAAATTGAAGAAGCCTCCCTGGTATTTGATCAGCCTTTCAAACAGCAAGAGTACCCCAATACCTAGAGTAGCAGGGGAATGTAAATTATAATCAAGGGGACCTCACCTCTAGTTTGGAAGAAGACTATGAAATAGGACAGCCTGAAATTTTTCCAGGATTTCAGCAAATAGTCGAAGAGCAAATATCTTTAGCTAATGGCTTTTCCAGTGATGATGAACGCCAAGAGCTACGAGAACTCCTGATGGAGTACAAGGATATTTTTGCTAGGGATTCTTATGACTTTGGGACTACAGACTTGCACATTGCAAGAATCCAAACAGAGCCCAATGCACCACTTGTCTTTTTTAAACAATACAGACTTCCTTTAGCATCATATGATTCTCTTGCAGAAATCATAAGGAACCTGTAAGAAAGGGGTATTATCAGACAGGTGCACAGCTCTTATAACAATCCTATTCTAGGTGTGCTTAAGCCCAATGGACAATGGCGTTTGTGTGCTGACTTAAGACAGCTAAACAAACAAGTGTACATGTCTGGCGGGCCTTTGCCATATATTGACCAGTGCCTAGCGCAGATGCAGGGATCCAAAATATTCACTGCAATTGATTGTGCACAGGAATATTGGACCATAAAGGTATATGAGGAAGACCAGTATAAGCTGGCATTCTCATTCCAAATGTCCAGTATGCTTTCAAGAGACTTCCATTTGGATATATAAATTCTGGACATGAATTTGCTGTATTCATGCATAAGGCTATGCCTGATGCACTGGAAAGGGGGACCTTATCTTATGTTGATGATGTTTTAATCAAAAGCATAGACTTTGAAAAACACATTGCAGAGCTTAAACACGTCCTCAGACAACTTAAAAGGGCAGGTATCAAATTATCCCTACAAAAAGTTCAATGGTGCCACACTCGTTTAAACTTCTTAGGACATGACGTTACTTCTGAAGGGCTAAATCCTCAGAAGAAAAAGGTGGAAGCTATAGTAAATTCTAAAAACCCAACTAACTTAAGGGAATTGAGATCATTCCTGGGTATGACAAATTATTCTTGCAAATTCATTGATAATTATGCAGAATTAGCTAAAGCACTACTACTTCTTCTAAAGAAGAATGTGAAATGGCACTGGAGTGAGACTCAAGAGACAGCCATCAAAGAGCTGAAGAGAAAACTCACTCAAGCACCTTGCTTAGTGTACCCTGAAGGTGGTAAAACTTTCTACTTAGAAACAGGTTACACAGATATACGCATGAGTGCTGTTTTATACCAAAAGCATGATAATTTAAGTAAAGTCATTGCTTATGCAAGCAAAACTCTATCCCCAGTAGAAATAAAATTTAGCAATTGCGAAAAAGCCCTCTTATCTACTGTATGGGCTCTACAAAATCTCCGCAGCTATATACAGGGCAAGAAAATTATTGTAGAAACGGCCCACCAGCCTTTGCTATATTTGCAAAGTGAGAGAATAAGAGATGGGAATTTGTCTAATAGCCGTATAACAGCGTGGGCTCTTTCCTTACAAGGCTGGCCTTTAGAAATTTGCTACAAGCAGAATAAAAAGAATCCAGTCACACAAGGACTTGCTGAGCTCCCCGACTATACTGCTAGGGATCCTGGGGAAGAATTATCAGAAGATGATTTCCTGGAGGAACAATTGCTTTCCCAGTATAAGATATACAATGAGGACCATTGTCAAACATTACCTTGGGTATATGTTGATAGTTGTTCTTACCATGCCACTATTGAAAACGAGCACAGATTAGTCGCTGTCATTGGTGTAACTTGGTCAAGTGGATTCCCAAATATTTCTGTAGGTTTCAACATTGGACCAAGATCCAGTCAAGTAGCAGAACTAACTTCTGTTCTAAAAAACATTGAAATGGCTAGTGAACAAGGTATTCAGGAATTTGTGATCATTACTGACTCAAATTATGTGCGTGACAGTTTTGTTGAATACTTGCTAACTTGGAAAAGGAATGGCATGCAGAAAAGTAACAACAAACCAGTCAAGCATGGCAAGTTGTTCTGCGAGATTGATAACCTAGTGATAACCAATGGGATAACCAATGGGTTAACCATACACTGGAAGAAGACCAAGGGTCATTCCAGGGTTCTTGGTCCTGATAAGGACGGCAATGATCTTGCAGATTCATTAGCCAAACAAGGAGCTCTAACTAGAGAACTCCTTAATATCGACCACATAATGGGTGAAATTCAGGTAGAAGCCATTACCAGAAACCAGGCTAAACAACAGAGTGAGTCTAACCTGGTACAATGGAGTCAGGATTCTCCTATTGAGGACCTGATCACTAGTCAAAAAGAAGACCCCATAGTAGGCATCTTCTATAAACACATAGAAGATCCTGAAAGCAACCCCATCTCAAAAGATGATTGTATTGGCAAATAATCTTAATGAAGTCCAGATCACAATTTAAATTACAGGATGGTTTATTAATTAGAACATCCAAAACTGGCATCCAGCAATGGGTAGTACCCACCAAGTTCAGAGGTCTCATGCTTCAACATGCCCATGATGCTCCCACATCTGGTCATCGTGGGGCCAAATTAACTTATAAGATATTGCGTGATTACGCCTTTTGGCCACACATGTTGAAAGATGTTCAAAATTACTGTCAAGGTTGTTTAATCTGTCCACAGTTCCAACCCACTGCACCAACGCATAGAGTGCCTTTGCAGAAAAGGGGGATGGTAATGCCATGGTCGGATATACAAATTGATTTTATTGGTCCAGTAACTAGGTCATCAAGAGGTAACAAATACATGTTAACAGTGACATGCCTGTTCACTAAATGGGTAGAGTGCATCAGTGCACCTAACAATAGTGCTGAAACATGCGCAGCATTGCTCATCAACCACGTATTTTCCAGATTTGGTTTACCCCAGCGAATCGAATCTGATCGGGGGACCCACTTCACTAGCGAAGTGATGACCAAAATGTTAAAAATACTAGGGGTCAAAAGAAAGGTCCAAATTGCATATAGAGCTGCCTCAAGTGGTGGTGTAGAGCATTACAACCAATCCATTGTGAAAATCCTCAAAACGTTTGTGAGTGAAACAGGTAAAGACTGGGATGTAAAACTACCTCTAGTCCTAATGGCATTAAGAGCAACTCCAAGTAGTGCTACCAAGATGTCACCTTTTGAATTGATGACTGGTAGAAGGATGGTTCTACCTCAGCATCTACTGTACCGTACATCAGACCAGAACTTGATAAACACCACCAATACACATCAATATGTGGAGAAACTAAGAAAGTACCTGCAATATGCCTTTGCATTTGCTCAAAGAAACTTAGAGAAGGCAGCAACTGCCACTAAAACCTATTATGATCTCAAAACGTCCAAAAAGGAATATGAAATAAATTATAAAGTTTATCTTTATAACTTTGGGAGAGATCAGGTTAAGGAGAAGAAATTTCTTCCATCATGGAAGGGTCCTTTTGTCGTTACTGACAAAATATCTCCAGTCGCCTATAAAATTAGGATCCCTAAAAATGATACTTTTATGGATAAATGGGTCCATATTAATCAGTTGTGAGCATGCCATACTAGGTCCCAACTACAAGTCATAGAGGGAGAATTAAATACATTAGACATATTGTAATTTAAAGATGCCTAGCTAATGAGAATAAGGGCTCAAAAATAATGGACTCTCCTCATAGAAGACTGTCTATGATGGATACCATCAATACAGAAAGCCGCAACTGCCACTAAGACCTATTATGATCTCAAAACGTCCAAAAAGGAATATGAAATAAATTATAAAGTTTATTTTTATAACTTTGGGAGAGATCAGGTTAAGGAGAAGAAATTTCTTCCATCATGGAAGGGTCCATTTGCCAAAATATCTCCAGTCTCCTATAAAATTAGGATCCCTAAAAATGATACTTTTATGGATAAATGGGTCCATATTAATCAGTTGTGTGCCATCCTAGGTCCCAACTAAAAATCATAGAGGGAGAATGAAATATAATATCCCCAAATACATTAGACATATTGTAGTTTAAAGATGCCTAGCTAATGAGAATAAGGGCTCAAAAATAATGGACTCTCCTCATAGAAGACTGTCTATGATGGATACCGTCAATACACTCACCAAGTACCACTGACTTTAAGCCGATCCAAATACATGTGTCTTACATCTATTTGGATTGGAAGGGGGAATTATGTCAGGGTACAGGTGAATGACATATATATATATATATATATATATATATATATATATATATATATATATATATATATATACTAAACTCTCTCTCTCTCTCTCTATATATATATATATATATATATAATAAGACAAAATAATTTTTTTATATATGCAGCCATATTTTTAGCAAATATTACTATACGGTTACAATTCTGATGTCAGGAATTGACGTAAAACCCATGTAATTTGATTATATATATATATATATATATATATATATAATATAACCCTTTCTAGTCAACTAACTTGTTATATACCTAATATTTTTGTGAATAATTTTTATCAGAAAATGTATATATGTGTAACATTTTATTTTAATTTATTTATGTTGTGTTTTAGTGCACATTTTTTTTTTAACCCTCACGCTTTACGCTAGGTCCTCACTTGTGCTGATCCGATAAGCACATCCCTTTACTTTCAACTTGTAATATGTGTGCACATTAGCATGGTCGGTTTATTAAACAGCGGGTGCTGCATTGAAGAATAATTGTTTCAGGTTCACCTGAAATGGAAGTTAAAAAGCAGCGGTCATGATTGGGATGATTGACAGTCGCTGCTAGCGGCCGATTAGCAGCCAGTGAGCAGGGGGCGGCATTGCACAAGGATTTCACCAGAAATGCTTGTGCAATGTTAAATACACTGTCGCATTTAGCGAGGTCAAGCGGACATGATTTGCTACAGAGAATCATGTCCGCTCGACCATTGCTTAATCTATCCCTTGGTATCCATTGTTGAAAAATAAAATGCACATATCCTACACTAGTGAAAGCTAGCTGGTGATTGGTGCTTGCACACATGTATCTCTTGTGATTGGCTAACTAGATGTGTTCCTCTAGCTGCTAGTAGTGCAACGCTGTTCTTTCAGCAAAAGATAACAAACAAATGAAGCAAATTTGATAATAGAAGTAGATTGGGAAGATGTTTAAAATTATATGTTCTATCTGAATCATGAAAGAAAATTTTGGAGTTTCCTGTTCCTTTAAATATTTGAGCATTCTGATTTACCTTTAGAAACAACAGCTCAATTATTCAAAATACAATACCGAATTATGTAAATGGCTGCATTACTTCCAAACTTAATTGAAAGAAAGCGAAAATTAAAAAAAGTTTAAAACCTCATAAACCAAATCTCAAATGTTTTACCTAGGGTAGATGCGGAAATATATGTTTTTTTTTAATTATTTAAATCAGATTTTTTAATTGAAATCCGTTTTTTTAAATTTAAATATGTTTTTTATATTTAAATGTGTTTTTTTTAAATTAAACACTTTTTAAGGAAAAATCTAAATATAGCTTATATTTAAGATACATTATAAGTTTATTCATTCTGAAATATTGATTAGTTTTTAATTATATAGCAATATGCTGTATCTTCATTGCTGTAATGTTAAAAAAAAAATGTTGATATATTAATTCCATTAATTCATTTACAATGTCATGCTCTCCCAGAGGTTTCTGTCAGATTATATCGTGCATTTTTCTATCTTGAAGATACTATCACATATTGGGCTATATTACATGTAGAGCGCTAATTTATTGCGCACCCGGAAAGGGGCAAAGTTGCACGTTTGCGGGGCTGCGATTAATAACCAGCCATCACAAGTGGCTGATTATTGCTAACGCAAGCTCTCGGTAGCAATTAGCGTTTATAAAATTAACCAGAGGTCAGAGCTCTAGTTAATTTTCTAAAAGTCCCCCAATTAGCCCCGAATTTCAATATAGTAATCTTTATTAAAAAATAAAAATGGTAGCATCTTTATTTTTTAATAAAGTAACTACAAAAAGCAGTTATAAGGGGCTAAAAGTGGCGGCTGAGGAGTGTTAGATAAAAAACGGCATTGAAAAGTGCCTTTACATAGTGTTCTATGAGAACTGTGTGTTTCCTGTAATTATTTATGTATATGAATATATACATATATATTTATGTGTTAATATGTGTATTTAACACATACATATACGGTATATGTTTATATTCATACACATATATATTTAAAATTGCTGCCCATCACTGCCGAACTTACTCACCTTTGCTGTGTTAGTTCTCATGCTGTGTCTGATGACATAAGAACAAGACTCCCATTGGAGCCAATGGAAGCACGCTCTTGTGAGCGCAGTGTTTACGTGCAATGCGAATGCGAGGTCGTGTTTGCATTGCACCTCACTTGTTATACCAGCACCTATTTGCGTGCACTGGTATTACTCAGTTAAGTGCAAATATCGCTTTTGTGTAAGCAATATTTTGAACTCAACTTGTAGTCTGGCCCATTATTGGTTTTCTAGTTCTCAAAACTGTGAATCTGTGTCTGCAGAAATAACATGCCCCTTCTTTACAGCTAAAATTTTATAAAATAAACATACAGAGTTGAGAAATAGACTTTAAAGGGACATAATCATGAAAGAAAACTTTTGGGTTTTAGATAGTACATACAATTTTCAGATTTCAGATATCAAATTTGCTTTGTTCTCTTGGTATACTTTGTTAAAGGACAGCAATGCTCTACTGGGGCCTAGCTGAACACATTGTTTGAGACATTGACAAGCAGCTAGCTCACAGTAGTGCATTGCTTCTGAGCCTATGTATGCTTTTCAACAATGGATAACAAGAGAGCAAAGCAAATTAGATAAGAGAAGTAAATTGGAAAATTGGTAAAAATTGCATGTTCACAGAATCAACCCATACTAAGTTTCAAGAAACTCACTGAATAGAAGATTGTTTGGAGTGGAATAGATCTGTTTAAGGACCTAATTGTGAGGAGGGAGGGGTAAGCAGTAAAAATGAAACACAATTATATTGTTTTAGCTAAATAAAACTATTTAAATAAGTTATTATCCCAAAAAATATTTAAATTGATTTAAATTGGTCTTACTCCGAATCCATCCTGGTGTTACCCCTATCTTAAAGACATTAAAGGATTACAAAAGTTTTGAAAATTGTGATTATGGGAAGGATATCATTGTAAAGATTAAATAACAAACAGCAGATTGCACTTACTTTTATTTGAAATCGAAGTTTCTATAGTGTTCAAATATAAATGTATTGATTGTAATTGACGAGATAAGTCTCAGTCCCTACAATAGTTGCATCTATAGTGTTTTCTAATGTACAATTGCTATGCTGCAAATCAGTGTTCACGAGCGCCTGCGCAATACAACTGTACCTCAAAGCATGCGCATAACATCTATGGCTCTTCACAAATATGTCGGCCTCAAAATGAAATGCTTGCGCAGAAGTGTAAATGAAGTTGGTTTTCCCAAACATCGGATGTTTGTTTGTCACGTGTTACAAGAACCGTGACGCAATCCAACAGAAGAGGAAAGCTGTATAGCGACTGTGCACACTGATTGATCCTGCAGTCCTCCATATATTGTATGAATTTTAGACATGTGCGTTTTGTTTCGTTCTGAATCGAAATTCGGATGAATTCACCAAATTCGGAGATTTGAATCGATTTGAATTTCTGAATTATCCTAGCAATGAAACGAAACTTATCCGAATGCATTTGTAACAAATAAATCCGAATTAGTTCATATTTATTCGTTACATTCGAATGGCCATGGACTAATCACAATTCAGTATAAAAATTAAATTTAGGGAGATTTAGTGAGATTTAGTGAGATAGAATAGTGAAATAATTCCGTTTGTGTAACTTAGAACCATCTGAATCAACATAACACATACCAAAATTCTGAATTTACAAATCGAATCCGAAACGAATACATCTGAATTTATTTGAATCCGAAACAAATACATTCGAATGTATCCGAATTCGAATCGATCCGAAATGAAATAAAAAAAAATCTGAATCATTCCGAAACGAACCGAAACAAATTTTTCTGCTGTGCACCTGTCTAATGAATATAAACAAGTTGGACACGTGTTTCGGTCACACATCTCTTATATAAACATAGAGATGTGTGCAAACAGTGTTCAACTTCATTTATCCGAAGTAAGAGGCAAAGTATGCAGTGATTGTAATATAATTATATATTGTGTTTTCATCTACATTTCTATATAAATAAAAATCTAGAAAATTATTCAAATGTTTATTGCAATATTGTTTTTTAACTTTTAGAAATATATGTATATATGTACATCAATACATCGTATCCTAGAAATATTATCCTGGTCACACAAACAATCTGATGATTAGGTATTTTGCCACATATAATTATTGTTACATTAATTGTAATAGTATAATATATTGGGATACATGTATCACAATAATGTTGATACTAATTTTAAACATTTAATAATAAAAAAATCATCTTTGAAATATGACTATTGGTTTTAAATTTGGGCCTATATTACGAGTGGAGCACAAAATTGCACTTTCGCAAGCACAATATTTGCGCTCCACACAGTAATACCAGTGCATGTAAATATGGGCTGGTTTTACAAGCTTGGTGCAATGCAAACACGACTTTGCATTTGCATTGCCTGGAATGCCTGCGCTCACGAGAGTGCGCTTCCATAGGCTCCAATGGGAGCCTCGTTTTCATGCCGTGAGACACGGCAAAGCTCCTAGCATAGCGCAGGGGGCAATTAGCGCAGCATTGAGCAGCAAAAAAGAAATATATATGTACATTAATATATATGTAGAAAGGGGTTTCTAATAGCGCTTACAATTCCTCATGTGCATGTAGAGAAGTAAATACAAAAGAAATATACATATATCTCGGTGAGTGAAACCGTATTTAGGCAGTATTTTTAATATATATATATATATATATATATATTTATATATATATATATATATTTGTTTTTTTTTATATGTGTATATAAAAATATTAACACATAATTTTATATACACTAACCAGCCACTTTATTAGGTACACCTGTTCAATTGCTTGGTAACACAAATTGCTAATCAGCCAATCACATGGCAGCAACTCAATGCATTTAGGAATCTAGATGTGGTGAAGATGACTTGCTGAAGTTAAAACCGAGCTTCAGAATGGGGAAGAAAGGGGATTTAAGTGACTTTGAATGTGGCATGGCGTTGGTGCCAGACAGGCTGGTCTGAGTATTTCAAAAACTGCTGATCTACTGGGATTTTCATGCATAACCATCTCTAGGGTTTATGGAGAATGATCCGAAAAAGAGAAAATATCCAGTGAGTGGCAGTTATGTGGACGAAAATACCTTGTTGATGTCAGAGGTCAGAGGAGAATGGGCAGACTGGTTTGAGATGATAGAGAGGCAACAGTAACTCAAAAGTACCACGCACTCGTTACAACCAAGGTATGCAGAATACCATCTCTGAACTCACAACACGTCGAACCTTGAGGCAGATGGGCTTCTCAGGGTGCCAGGAATCAGACTGAGACGAGAAGTGCAAAAATAATCACACCTTTATTAATAGCAAAAATTTATAAAAAGTCCACAAGTCAAATAACAAGCCAGGAATCAAAACCAGAGCTGTAAGTCAGACACGCTGAGTCAGGAGCCAAAGCGAGTAGTCAGACGAGCCGTAATCAGGAACAAGGAGAACAGCAGAGTCAGGAACTAGCCAGGGATCAGGAACCAGGAGGGACATCAGACAGCCAGGTAATAAACAGGAGCTCTCACAAACAGGTCTGAGAAAACGCAAGGGCAAAGCATACTGAACAAAGGCCCTTTAAATAATAAGTGATGACATCACAATTCTGAGACTGCATCCTGTCTCACATGGATGATGTAAACCAGTCTGGCCATAAAAGGAAGTGCAAGAAGCGAGCAGCTCCCAGAATGCAGCAAAGTCAGCAAGAGAGGTGAGTAAAATGGCTGCCAGCAGCACATGGCAAACAAGGCAGGAAAAAACCCTGACAGTACCCTACCCTCAACGACCCCTCCCCCGCGGGAGGATAAAAGGCTTATTGGGGAAACGGGCATGGAAGGCACGGAGGAGGGCGGGAGCATGAACATCAGAGGAGGGAACCCATGAACGCTCCTCTGGTCCGTAGCCCCTCCAATGAACCAAATACTGTACGCGGCCCCTGGACATACGAGAGTCAATAATGCTGCTGACCTCATACTCCTCATGGTTGTCAACAAACATAGGACGGGGACAAGGCAACACAGTGGTAAACCGATTACAAACCAATGGTTTCAAGAGGGAGACATGAAAAACATTGGAGATGCGCATTGCAGGAGGAAGGTCAAGAGCGTAGGCCACAGGATTGACCCGTCGGAATATTCGAAAAGGACCAACAAAACGGGGAGCCAGTTTATTGGAAGGCACACGAAGATTCAAGTTGCAGGAGGACAGCCAAACTCTCTCACCAACCTGGTAGGAAGGTGCAGGCAGACGCCTACGATCAGCCTGGAACTTTTGGCGCTGCATAGAATGATGAATGCAATCCTGAATCTGCACCCACGTGGAACGGAGTTGCCGGAGATGCTCCTCCAAAGCCGGAATACCCTGAGACATGAATGAATCGGGCAACAAGGATGGTTGAAACCCATAATTCGCCATGAACGGGGATAACTTGGAGGAAGCATTAATAGCACTATTACGAGCAAACTCTGCCCAAGGTAACAGTTCAGACCAATTATTGTGGTGATCTGAGACATAGCAACGGAGGAACTGTTCCAGAGCTTGATTAGACCATTCCGCAACCCCATTGGATTGAGGGTGATATGCCGAGGAGAAAGAGAGCTGGATCCCCATTTGAGCACAAAAGGAATGCCAAAATCTCGAGACAAACTGGCTACCCCGGTCCGACACTATCTCCTTGGGTAACCCATGTAAACGGAAGACCTCGTGGGCAAAAATTGAAGCAAGCTCCTGAGCGGTAGGCAACTTCTTCAAGGGAATCCAATGTGACATTTTAGTAAAACGGTCAACCACCATAAGGATAACAGTATTGCCATTGGAAACAGGGAGCTCGACAATGAAGTCCATGGAAAGATGTGTCCAAGGACGCTCACCATTAGCAATACATTGAAGAAGACCCACAGGAAGACGTCGAGGAGTCTTATTCTATGCACAAACTGAGCAGGAGGCAACATATGCAGCAACATCAGAACGAAGACCTGGCCACCAAAATTGTTGAGTGACAGACCAAATCATTTGGTTCTTGCCTGGGTGACCTGCGGCTTTAGGATAGTGGTAAGTGTGCAAAAGTTTAGTTCGAATATTCTCAGGAACAAAACACTTACCACTAGGTTTCTCAGAAGGTGCATTGGTTTGTGCAGCCAGGATCTCCTCCCCCAAGGGAGAAGTCAAATTAGTACGTATGGTAGCCAAAATATAGTCAGGAGGTATAACTGGAGTAGGTACAGATTCCTCCTTGGACGGAGGTGAAAATTGTAGAGAGAGGGCATCAGCCCTAACATTCTTACTACCAGGCAATTAAACCGAGACAAAAATAGCGCCCATCTAGCCTGTCGGAGTGACAAACGTTTTGCTTCAGATAGATAAGTGAAATTCTTGTGGTCAGTAAGAATGAGCACTGGCACGCTAGTACCCTCGAGAAGATGCCTCCATTCCTTGAGTGCCAAAATTATGGCCAGTAATTCCCTGTCGCCAATTTCATAATTGCACTCCACTGGAGACAATTTCTTAGAGAAGAAACCACATGGATGCAAGGAACCGTCAGGTGTACGATGTTGAGACAAGAGGGCACCTACTCCAGTCTCAGATGCATCGACCTCAAGAATGAAAGGCAGGACAGGGTTAGGATGAGCCAGAACTGGAGCGGCAGCAAAGGCAGTCTTAAGACTATCAAAGGCCTTAATGGCAGTAGGTGACCAATGGAGTGGATCATTCTCTTTACGGGTCATGTCTGTGATAGGTTTGACCAAGGAAGAAAAGTTTTTAATAAACTTTCTATAGTAATTGGCGAACCCCAAAAAACATTGAATAGACCGAAGACCAACTGGGCGAGACCACTGCAGAACTGCAGATAACTTGTCAGGATCCATGGAGAACCCTGCAACGGAGATAACATAACCTAGGAAGGTTACTTGAGTCTGATGGAACTCACATTTCTCAAGTTTACAAAACAGGCCGTTCTCACGTAGTCTTTGAAGAACCCGTGTAACATCAGAACGATGAGCCTCAAGTGTGGGTGAGTGTATGAGGATGTCGTCTAAGTACACCACAACACACTGTTGCAACATATCTCGTAGGACATCATTAATAAATTCCTGGAAAACAGCAGGAGCATTACATAGGCCAAAAGGCATTACAAGATACTCATAATGCCCACTCCTGGTGTTAAATGCTGTTTTCCATTCGTGGCCCTCCTTAATCCTAATGAGATTGTACGCTCCTCTCAAATCAAGTTTAGTAAAGACCGTAGCTCCCTTGAGGCGGTCAAAGAGTTCCGTAATGAGCGGAATAGGGTAAGCATTCTTAATGGTAAGACGATTAAGACCCCTATAATCGATGCATGGTCTTAACTCGCCACCCTTTTTCTTCACAAAGAAGAAGCCAGCCCCTGCAGGAGAGCAGGATTTGCAAATGATCCCCCGCGACAGAGCATCAGAAACATACTCCTGCATAGCACAATTCTCCACAACAGACAGAGGGTAAACCCGGCCCCGAGGAGAAATGGCTCCGGATTGCAGGTCTATGGCACAATCGTAAGACCAGTGAGGAGGCAACGTACCAGCACGCACCTTGTCAAAAACGTCTAGGAACTCTCGGTACTCCTCTGGCAATTGAGATACCGAAGAAGTGCACAAGACTTTAACTGGTTTCTGAAGACAAGTGGAAATACATTGCGGAGACCACGACAAAATTTCGGACCTGCGCCAGTCGAGACTGGGATTGTGCTTTTGGAGCCAGGGATAACCCAGAACAACCAGAAAATGTGGAGAGTTTATCACCTGGAACTGGAGGGTTTCAAAATGGAGAACTCCAACAGCCATGGATAACGGAGCAGTTTCGTGAGTAAAGAGTGCGGGCTGAAGGGGCCTGCCATCAATGGCCTCAATAGCAAGCGGAATGGACCGAGGCAAAACAGGAATGGAGTGCTTTGATACAAAAGCACTGTCAATGAAATAGCCCGCAGCACTGGAGTCAACAAGAGCCTGAGTGACTATGGAGGAGACCACCCAGGAAAGGACAACCGTGACCAAAGGTTTCTCCTTTAGCGATTCTGGGGACAAGGATAAACCACCTAAGGTCTGCCCCCGACAGGACCTTAGGTGTGAGCGTTTCCCTGCCGTGTAGGACAAGACTTTAAAAGGTGGCCCTGTAACCCACAATAGAGGTAGAGCCCCTCCTTTCTCCTAAAGGCCCTCTCCGCCGCGGAGAGACGTGTGAATCCCAACTGCATTGGCTCAGCAGTACCTGGTGACTCGGGACCAGGAGGCATGGAAGGAGAGGGAGGCATGGGTGGGAACGAACATGTAGGAGACAACGGTACAGGAGGCTTCCGCAAGCGCTCCTTGAAAGAAGGCCTCTCACTTAGTCTGATGTCAATTAGGATAAAAAAGACACCAATGCCTCGAGATCTTCTGGTAAATCTCTGGCAGCAACTTCGTCTTTAATCGCATCAGAGAGCCCATGAAAGAAGGCGGCAACAAGGGCTTCATTGTTCCAGCCTACCTCTGCGGCAAGCGTACGGAACACAATGGCATACTGAGCAACAGATCTTGTACCCTGCTGAATGGACATGAGTCGTTTAGCAGCAGAGGAGGAGCGACCGGAACATCTAATACCCTTCAAAAGGAGGCCACAAATTCAGGGTAATTTGAAATCACAGGTTTATTAGTCTCCCACAAGGGATTAGCCCAGGCAAGAGCTGTGTCAGAGAGTAACGAGATGAGAAATCCCACCTTAGCTTTGTCAGAGGGAAACGCCTGAGGTAACATCTCAAAGTTAATGCCCACCTGGTTCAAAAACTCTGCACTGATTAGGATCGCCTCCATATTGCCGAGTTAGAGGTGCAGAACCGGACAAGCTCCTGGTAGGACTAGGTGCATCAGTGGAAACAGGAGCAGCCATAACTTGCAGGACACTTTGGTCCAAATGTGCATTGCGAGTCAGCAGGGTTTGTAGGGCTAGTGCAAATTGATCCAAGCGGTGATCCTGTTCATCCATCCTGGAAATTATGGCAGGTAAAGGTGGATTATTAGCACCATCAGGATTCATGGCCCTTGCGTAATGTCAGGGTGCCAGGAATCAGACTGAGACGAGAAGTGCAAAAATAATCACACCTTTATTAATAGCAAAAAATAATAAAAAGACCACAAGTCAAATAACAAGCCAGGAATCAAAACCAGAGCTGGAAGTCAGACAAGCCGAGTCAAGAGCCAAAGCGAGTAGTCAGACGAGCCGGAATCAGGAACAAGGAGAACAGCAGAGTCAGGAATTAGCCAGGGATCAGGAACCAGGAGGGACGTCAGACAGCCAGGTAATACACAGGAGCTCTCACAAACAGGTCTGAGACAACGCAAGGGCAAAGCATACTGAACAAAGGACCTTTAAATAATAAGTGATGACATCACAATTCTGAGACTGCATCCTGTCTCACATGGATGATGTAAACCAGTCTGGCCATAAAAGGAAGTGCAAGAAGTGAGCAGCATCTCCCAGAATGCACCAAAATCAGCAAGAGAGGTGAGTAAAATGGCTGCCAGCAGCACATGGCAAACAAGGCAGGAAAAAACCCTGACAGGGCTACAGCAACAGAAGATCACACCAGGGGACACTCCTGTCAGCTAAGAACAGGAAACTGAGGCAACAATTAGCACAGGCTCACCAAAATTGGACAATAGAAGATTGGAAAAATGTTACCTGGTCTGATGAGTCTCGATTTCAGCTGCGACATTCAAATGGTAGGGTCAGAGTTTGGCGTAAACAACATGAAAGCTTGGATCCATCCTGCCTTGTATCAACGGTTCAGGCTGATGGTGTAATAGTGTGGGGGATATTTTCTTGACACCCTTTGGGCCCCTAAGTACCAATTGAGCATAGTTTAAACGCCACAGCCTACCTGAGTTGTTGCTGACCATGTCCATTCCTTTATCACTACGGTGTACCTATCTTCTGATGGCTACTTCCAGCAGGATAATGCACCATGTCACAAAGCTCAAATCATCTCAAACTGGTTTCTTGAACATGACAATGAGTTCACTGTACTCCAATGGCCTCCACAGTCACCAGATCTCAATCCATTTTTGGGATGTTGTGGAATGGGAGATTCCCATCATGGATGTGCAGCCGACTAATCTGCAGCAACTGCGTGATGCTATCATGTCAATATGGACCAAAATGTCTTAGGAATGTTTCTAACACTTTGTTGAATCTAATATACACTCCGGTGAGTGTATCTTTACCTTAAAAACACAGTCACCCCACATCTCCTCACTTTATCCCCTTATAACTGCTTTGTGCAGTTTTTGGGGTTTTTTTTAAATGCTGATATTTTTTATTTATATTAAGGAACTGTATTTTGGGGGCAATTGGAGCAAATTTTTTTCAGTAACCAAAGGTCTGATCTCTGGTTAATTTCACTAAGTGCAAAGTGAAACTGCAAACTCGCGGTAGCATTAACCAGCCACTTGAAATGGCTGGTTATTTAACGTGCGCCCCTAAACAGGCAAATTTGCCCCTTTACAGGTGCACATTAAAATAGCACTCCACTTATAATCTAGCCCTTAGTAAGCAATAGTTAGCGCTGCGGAATCTGTTGGCGCTCTACAAATAACCGATAATAATAGTAATGTTTATAAACATATAGATATATTTCCTTCATTTTTTTATATGATTATGAAATGCAACATTTCCAATTTAAATATATATATATACACACCTATTTATTTGTCTATGTATTTTAAATACATCTATAAAAATATAATGCTACTTTCTTTTATATATCTACAGTTATCAGATTCAATTCATAACCTTCTGATTACATTATACTTCTCACCAATGTCTATATTACAATATGTTATACTTCCATTAAGATTGCAGTTCCTTTAGCATATTTCCATACCACCAAAGCTTTCTCTGTATTGCTATCACCATGCTCATTGTTTTATCTTATCCCAGCCTCTTCTATATTACTCCAATTCTCCCTCTCTATATATTTTATTTCTGCTCACTGTCTCTCTCTTCAAGAGTGCTCATTCTCTGTGTTCACCATACTCCATGTGCCCCTACCCTCTCTATAGTGATTCCCCTCCCATATGCCTCTGTCTATATTAATAACAAACCATATTTTCCTTTGCATCCCCAATTTAAAGGGACAGTATATACCAATTTTCATTTAACTGCATGTAATAGACACTACTATAAAGAATAATATGTACAGATACTGATCTAAAAATCCAGTATAAAACTGTTTAAAAACTTACTTAGAAGCTCCCAGTTTAGCCCTGTTGAAAAGGTTAGCTGGAACACCCACTGCAAGTGGTTCTATAGCAAAAAAACAGACCCCCTCCCCCTTACTCTGCATATGAAAAGATGCTTTACACAAACAGGAGCAAGCTGGAGTAGGTATACATAAGTATTCTTCTAAAACTTTTGGGCTTGGTTAGGAATCTGAAAATCAGCGCAATATTATTTAAAAATAAGCAAAACTAACTTAAAAAAGCTGTATAGGCTATATAAATGTATCATCTACAAAATATTTATGCAAAGAAAAATCTAATGTATAATGTTCCTTTAATTTCTGTATTTCATGCATTTCATGCATGTTCATTCTATCTCTAACCCACACTAGATCGCAATATTCCATTACTTATTCTTATTATTTATAACCCATGCCTCTTGATCAATCTATCAAATGCTAACTTTCGTTACACTGTGTGCAACATCACCATCTATCAAATCACAAGTGTTTTCCTTAATTTCACATTATTTCTATATCCCTCTTTGCCCTTATTTCTACCTTAATCTAACTTCAAACATGCAAGATCTCTTTTTATATAATCCTGTTATATACTTCACTCTCACTTCAATTATCATTTTCCTCAGCGCTTACTATGTTGTAATGTCGCCCTGTTTAAATCTGATACCCATCTTCATATCTTTCTCTCAAACTCAATGTTCCCTCTTTTCTACTCACTCACATTCAGCTAGATTACGAGTTTTGCGTTACGAGCTTGCAAGCTATTGCACCGCTCATTTTTTTCTATCGCCGCTATTACAAGTCTGTAAAAAGCGTGCGTTAACTGGAAAAATGGCAGCCTTAAGCTCCACTGCGTAGCATACCGCACTCCAATACCAGCGCTGCGGTAAGATGGTTTTACGTGCCCGTGCACGATTTCCCCATAGGCATCAATGGGGAGAGCCAGCTAAAAAAAAAACTAACACCTGCAATAAAGCAGCGTAAAGCTCCATAATGCAGCCCCATTGATTTCTATGGGGAAATAAAAAGTTATGTTTACACCTAACACCCTAACATAAAAAACACATATGAACACCCCTAATCTGATGAACCCGACATTGCCGCCACCTACATTACACGTATTAACCCCTAATCTGCCGCACCTGACATCGCCGACACTATAATAAATATATTAACCACTAAACCGCCGCCCTAAGTCTAACACCCCCTAACTTTATTATAATTACAATAAATCTAAATAAATATTACAATTATCACCTAAATATTTCCTATTTAAACTAAATACTTACTTATAAAATAAACCCTAAGCTAGCTACAATATAACTAATAGTTACATTGTATCTAGCTTAGGTTTTATGTTTATTTTACAGGCAAGTTTGTATTTATTTTAACTAGGTAGAATAGTTAGTAAATAGTTATTAACTATTTACTAAATACGTAGTTAAAATAAATACAAATTTACCTGTAAAATAAAACCTAACCTGTTCTACACTAACACCTAACACCTAAATACAATTAAATCAATTACATAAATTAAAAACAATTATCTAAGTTACAAAAAATAAAAAACACTAAATTACAGAAAATAACAAATGAAATTATCAAATATTTAACAAATTACACCTAATCTAATAGCGATATCAAAATAAAAAAAAGCCCCCCCCCCAAAAAAAAAAAAACCTTGCCTACAATAAACTACCAATAGCCCTTAAAAGGGCCTTTTGCAGGGCATTGCCCCAAAGAAATCAGCTCTTTTACCTGTAAAAAAAAAATACAAACACCCCCCCCAACAGTAAAATCCACCACCCACACAACCAACCCCCTAAAATAAAACCTTAACTAAAAAAACTAAGATCCCCATTGCCCTGAAAAGGGCATTTGGATGGACATTGCCCTTTCAGTATCCTCTTCTTCCAACGATCTAACGTTGAATGAAGGTTCCTTTAAATGACGTCATCCAAGATGGCGTCCCTTGAATTCCGATTGGCTGATAGAATTCTATCAGCCATTAGGAATTTAAGGTGAAAAAATCCAGCTTCAATCCTATTGGCTGATTGATCAGCCGATAGGATTGAGCTCGCATTCTATTGGCTGATTGGAACAGCCAATAGAATGCGAGCTCAATCCTATTGGCTGATCCAATCAGCCAATAGGATTTTTCACCTTAAATTCTATCAGCCAATTGGAATTTAAGAGACGCCATCTTGGATGACGTCATTTAAAGGAACCTTCATTCAACATTAGATCGTCGGAAGAAGAGGATGCTCAGCACCGGATGTCTTCAAGATGGAGCAGCTCCGCGTCGGAAGGATGAAGATAGAAGATGCCATCTGGAAGACCACTTCTGCCCACTTGGGTGAAGACTTCTCCCAGCTTCATTGAGGATGGATGTCGGCTCTTCAGAAACTGTAAGTGGATCTTCGGGGGTTAGTGTTTTTTTAAGGGTGTATTGGGTGGGTTTTATTTTTAGATTAGGGTTTTGGGCTGCAAAAGAGCTAAATGTTCTTTTAAGGGCAATGCCCATCCAAATGCCATTTTCAGGGCAATGGGGACCTTAGGTTTTTTAGTTAGGGTTTTATTTGGGGGGGTTGGTTGTGTGGGTGGTGGGTTTTACTGTTGGGGGTGTTTGTATTTTTTTTACAGGTAAAAGAGCTGATTTCTTTGGGGCAATGCCCCGCAAAAGGCCCTTTTAAGGGATATTGGTAGTTTATTGTAGGCTAGTGTTTTTTTATTTTGGGGGGGCTTTTTTATTTTGATAGGGCTATTAGATTAGGTGTAATTAGTTTAAATATTTGATAATTTCGTTTGTTATTTTCTGTAATTTAGTGGGGTTTTTTTTGTAATTTAGATAATTGTTTTTAATTTATGTAATTGATTTAATTGTATTGTAATGTTAGGTGTTAATGTAGAACAGGTTAGATTTTATTTTACAGGTAAATTTGTATTTATTTTAACTAGGTAGTTAGTAAATAGTTAATAACTATTTACTAACTATTCTACCAAGTTAAAATAAATACAAACTTGCCTGTAAAATAAAATAAAACCTAAGCTATATACAATGTAACTATTAGTTATATTGTAGCTAGCTTAGGGTTTATTTTATAGGTAAGTATTTAGTTTTAAATAGGAATTATTTAGGTAATAATTGTAATATTTATTTAGATTTATTTTAATTATATTAAAATTAGGGGGTGTTAGGGTTAGGGGTTAATAACTTTAGTAAAGTGGCGGCGGTGACGTTGGGGGTGGCAGATTAGGGGTTAATAAATTTATCTAGGTGGCGGCGACATTGGGGGCATCAGATTAGGGGTTAATAATATTTAAGTTGTGTTTGGAATGCGGTAGTGCGGAGGTTTAGGGGTTAATATGTTTATTCTAGTGGCAGCGATGTCCGGATCGGCAGATTAGGGGTTAATAATTTTATTTTAATCATTGAGAAGGGAACGGGAAAGAAAAGGGAAAAGGAGAATGGCACTACAGGTGGCCCTCGGTTTACGACGGTTCAATTTGCGCCGTTTCAGAATAACGCCCTTTTTTTTGCTATTGAAAAGCATTGACTGCTATTGAAAGCATTAGCACATGCATACAATTAAATAGCCAGTAGGTGGAGCTGTCCGCTTGTGTTGCAGCAAACACATGCAAAGAAAAGCAAGCCAGACATGATCAATGGATCAGCTTTCAAAGGAACAAGATCTAGCAGCCACTTCCCTTAGATGCAGACTCAATGCAGAGAACTGTGCAGAAAAAGGCAAGTAAAAAACGTTTTTGTTCATTAAGCTTAGTTTGATGATGATACAGTCTGTTGTGTGATTAAACACAGGCAGGCTAATTATTGTATAACCAGACCTGAGCAATGGAGCCGTTTTTTAAAGGAACAAGATCTAGCAGCCACTTCCCTTAGCTGCAGAAAAATGTAATAAAAAAAAAAGTTTTGGTTCATTAAACTTATTTTGATAATGATACAGTCTGTTGTGTGATTATTTTGTTTTTGTTCATTAAACTTAGATTGATGATGATACAGTCTGTGTTTGTGTGATAATTTTATTAGGTGCAGCTTAGCAAATGTTTTTGTTTATTAAACTTAGTTTGATGATGATACAAACTACAGTATATTTTTAGGTTTATAATGCTGTTTACCATTTAAAGTCTTCATTTCAAAGCTTTAAAAATAATGTATGAGGTGTTACTTATGTCAATTTTGAGAGTGCCTGGAACCTAACTCCCTCACTTCCCATTGACTTACATTTTAAACTGGGTTTCAATTTACAACGGTTTCGATTTACAACCATTCCTTCTGGAACCTAACCCCGGCGTAAACTGAGGGCTACCTGTACTTAGATAGAGATATCCTATTATTGGTTAGTATGATATTATCATATATCACTATTAAAGGGACAGTCAACCATAGAATTGTTATTGTTTTAAAAGATAGATAATCCCTTTATTACTCATTCCCCAGTTTTGCATAACCAACACAGTTATATTAATATACTTTTTACCTTTGTGATTACCTTGTATCTAGGAACCTTCTTCCAGCCCCCTGATCACATGACTGTGACTGTTTATTATCTATTGTCTTAAATTTAGCATTGTATTGTGCTAGATCTTAAATAACTTTCTGTGCCTGAACACAGTGTTATCTATATAGCCCACGTGTACTTTCTGTCTCTGTGTGTTGAAAAGAGATTTAAAAAGCATGTGATAAGAGGCAGCCCTCAAAGGCTTAGAAATTAGCATATGAGCCTACCTATGTTTAGTTTAAACTAAGAATACCAAGAGAAAAAAGCAAATTTGATGATAAAAGTAAATTGGAAAGTTGATTAAAATTAAAAGTCCTATCTGAATAATGAAAGTTTAATTTATACTTGACTGTCCCTTTAAGGGGCAGCTGCTGTACACATGAAGAAACGATGCAAAAAGAAGGTATAAACCTACAGAAAACTGTGTAACTTAAAAGCACTCATTATCTCTATACTAGCCAGAGGTAGAGACCTAGTATGAAGTTTGTGTATAATGATAAAGCACAGTTTATGTGCGAAACATGTTAGAGAGTTTTTGTTGGAGGATTTGGGATCCTCATTTTTAAGTAAAGTGGTTAACTCTATCCTTAGTAATTTAATTTAATTTAACTCAATTTCCCATACAGTGTTGGGTAGAAATCTATATCTCTTTGCTGGAATTACACTAGGGACTATCAGCCTTGAAACAACATTGTATTTATTAAGAAGTACGGTCAATGTATGCTTGGCCACAATACTATTATGTGTTTAGCGATAACCATACTATCTATACAAGTGCCGATATAAGACAATGTAATCTAGAAAGAGACTATCCAATATAGCATTTTTGTGTATTACTACAGCAAATTACCAAGTTGCTAATTACATATAGGCAAGTAATGAATACACTTGCCGGTTCGTCCATACAGAACTAATATCAATACAACACGAAGATTCCAGTGTTGTTACTATAAAAACAAATTATTGCTATATTGTGACCAAACATGTTGATGAACCTTATAGTATAACCTACACAGCGAGTAATAACTTGCGAGTTGATCTAATAACACTATTATTAATGCCACACGTAGATGTTCAGCGTTGTTATCATAAGATCCAGGTAATATTATACAATTGAATGTGGTGAACCGAGCGCTAGTATATAAGCCTTAAGCTCACTTCCAAGAGTCCCCTAGCAGACTTGCGCCTAGATTTAGAGTTTGGCGTTAGCCGTCAAAACCAGCGTTAGAGGCTCCTAACGTTGGTGTTGGGCTACCGCTGGTATTTAGAGTTTTGTAGGTAAGGGTCTAACGCTCACTTTGCAGCCACGACTTTTCCATACCGCAGATCCCCCTACGCCAATTGTGTATCCTATCTTTACAATGGGATCTTTCTAACGCTGGTATTTAGAGTCATGGCTGAAGTGAGCGTTAGAACTCTAACGACAAAACTCCAGCCGCAGAAAAAAGTCAGGAGTTAAGAGCTTTTTGGGCTAACGCCGGTTCATAAAGCTCTTAACTACTGTGCTCTAAAGTACACTAACACCCATAAACTATCTATGTACCCCTAGACCGAGGCCCCCCCACATCGCTGCCACTCTATTATAATTTTTTAACCCCTAATCTGCCGACCGCACACCGCCGCAACCTACGTTATCCCTATGAACCCCTAATCTGCTGCCCCTAACACCGCCGACCCCTATATTATATTTATTAACCCCTAATCTGCCGCCCCCAACGTCGCCTCCACCTACCTACAATTATTAACCCCTAATCTGCCGACCGGACCTCACCGCTACTATAATAAATGTATTAACCCCTAATCCGCCTGACTTCCGCCTCAATAACCCTATAATAAATATTATTAACCCCTAATCTGCCCTCCCTAACATCGCCGACACCTAACTTCAAGTATTAACCCCTAATCTGCCGACCGGACCTCACCGCTACTCTAATATATTTATTAACCCCTAAAGCTAAGTCTAACCTTAACACTAACACCCCCCTAAGTTAAATATAATTTAAATCTAACAAAATAAATTAACTCTTATTAAATAAATTAATCCTATTTAAAGCTAAATACTTACCTGTAAAATAAATCCTAATATAGCTACAATATAAATTATAATTATATTGTAGCTATTTTAGGATTAATATTTATTTTACAGGCAACTTTGTATTTATTTTAACCAGGTACAATAGCTATTAAATAGTTAAGAACTATTTAATAGTTACCTAGTTAAAATAATTACAAAATTACCTGTAAAATAAATCCTAACCTAAGTTACAATTAAACCTAACACTACACTATCAATAAATTAATTAAATACAATACCTACAAATAAATACAATTAAATAAACTAACTAAAGTACAAAAAATAAAAAAGAACTAAGTTACAAAAAAATATTTACAAACATTAGAAAAATATTACAACAATGTTAAACTAATTACACCTACTCTAAGCCCCCTAATAAAATAACAAAGCCACCCAAAATAAAAAAATGCCCTACCCTATTATAAATTAAAGTTCAAAGCTCTTTTACCTTACCAGCCCTTAAAAGGGCCTTTTGCGGGGCATGCCCCAAAGAAAACTGCTCTTTTGCCTGTAAAAGAAAAATACAACCCCCCCCCCAACATTAAAACCCACCACCCCCATACCCCTAATCTAACCCAAACCCCCCTTAAAAAAAACTAACACTACCCCCCTGAAGATCATCCTACCTTGAGTCGTCTTCACTCAGCCGAGCCACCGATGGAACTGAAGAGGAGATCCGGAGCGGCAGAAGTGATCCTCCAAGCGGCGCTGAAGAAGTCTTCCATCCGATGAAGTGATCCTCCAAGCGGCGCTGAAGAAGTCTTCCATCCGGGCGATGTCATCTTCCAAGCGGGGTCTTCAGTCTTCAATCTTCTAGAATCAGCCAATCAGATTCAAGTTCAATCCGATTGGCTGATCCAATCAGCCAATCAGATTGAGCTTGCATTCTATTGGCTGATCGGAACAGCCAATAGAATGCGAGCTCAATCTGATTGGCTGATTGGATCAGCCAATCGGATTGAACTTGAATCTGATTGGCTGATTCTATCAGCCAATCAGAATTTTCCTACCTTAATTCCGATTGGCTGATAGAATCCTATCAGCCAATCGGAATTCGAGGGACACCATCTTGGATGACGTCCCTTAAAGGAACCGTCATTCGTCGGGAAGTCGTCGGTGAAGATGGATGTTCCGCGTCGGCGGGATGAACATGGATCCGGAAGAAAGAAGATTGAAGACCCCGCTTGGAAGATGACAATGCCCGGATGGAAGACTTCTTCAGCGCCGCTTGGAGGATCACTTCATCGGATGGAAGACTTCTTCAGTGCCGCTTGGAGGATCACTTCTGCTGCTCCGGATCGCCTCTTCAGTTCCATCGGTGGCTCGGCTGAGTGAAGACGACTCAAGGTAGGATGATCTTCAGGGGGGTAGTGTTAGGTTTTTTTAAGGGGGGTTTGGGTTAGATTAGGGGTATGTGGGTGGTGGGTTTTAATGTTGGGGGGGTTGTATTTTTCTTTTACAAGCAAAAGAGCAGTTTTCTTTGGGGCATGCCCCGCAAAAGGCCCTTTTAAGGGCTGGTAAGGTAAAAGAGCTTTGAACTTTTTTAATTTAGAATAGGGTAGGGCATTTTTTTATTTTGGGGGGCTTTGTTATTTTATTAGGGGGCTTAGAGTAGGTGTAATTAGTTTAAAATTGTTGTAATATTTTTCTAATGTTTGTAAATATTTTTTTATTTTTTGTAACTTAGTTCTTTTTTATTTTTTGTACTTTAGTTAGTTTATTTAATTGTATTTATTTGTAGGTATTGTATTTAATTAATTTATTGATAGTGTAGTGTTAGGTTTAATTGTAGATAATTGTAGGTATTTTATTTAATTAATTTATTGATAGTGTAGTGTTAGGTTTAATTGTAACTTAGGTTAGGATTTATTTTACAGGTAATTTTGTTATTATTTTAACTAGGTAGCTATTAAATAGTTATTGACTATTTACTAGCTATTGTACCTGGTTAAAATAAATACAAAGTTGCCTGTAAAATAAATATTAATCCTAAAATAGCTACAATATAATTATAATTTATATTGTAGCTATATTAGGGTTTATTTTACAGGTAAGTATTTAGCTTTAAATAGGAATAATTTATTTAATAAGAGTTAATTTATTTTGTTAGATTTAAATTATATTTATTTTAGGGGGATGTTAGTGTTAAGGTTAGATTTAGATTTAGGGGTTAATACATTTATTAGAGTAGCGGTGAGGTCCGGTCGGCAGATTAGGGGTTAATACTTGAAGTTAGGTTTCGGCGATGTTAGGGAGGGCAGATTAGGGGTTAATACTATTTATTATAGGGTTATTGAGGCGGGAGTGAGGCGGATTAGGGGTTAATACATTTATTATAGTAGCGGTGAGGTCCGGTCGGCAGATTAGGGGTTAATAATTGTAGGTAGGTGGAGGCGACGTTGGGGGCGGCAGATTAGGGGTTAATAAATATAATATAGGGGTCGGCGGTGTTAGGGGCAGCAGATTAGGGGTTCATAGGGATAATGTAGGTTGCGGCGGTGTACGGAGCGGCAGATTAGGGGTTAAAAAAAATATGCAGGGGTCAGCGATAGCGGGGGCGGCAGATTAGGGGTTAATAAGTGTAAGGTTAGGGGTGTTTAGACTCGGGGTACATGTTAGGGTGTTAGGTGCAGACATAGGAAGTGTTTCCCCATAGGAAACAATGGGGCTGCGTTAGGAGCTGAACGCTGCTTTTTTGCAGGTGTTTGGGTTTTTTTCAGCTCAAACTGCCCCATTGTTTCCTATGGGGGAATTGTGCACGAGCACGTTTTTGAAGCTGGCCGCGACCGTAAGCACCGCTGGTATTGAGAGTTGTAGTGGCGGTAAATATGCTCTACGCTCCCTTTTTGGAGCCTAACGCAGCCCTTCTGTGAACTCTAAATACCAGCGGTATTTAAAAGGTGCGGGAGAAAAAAAGCCAGCGTTAGATACGCGGGTCGTTACCGACAAAACTCTAAATCTAGCCGTTAGAAAGTACAAATAAAAACAAATTTAGGAAGAGAGCGCTAAAAGCTAAAAAGGCTAAAAATTTTTAAAAATGGCTAAAAGTTAATACAATTTATTGGATAAACAAATAAATATAAAAAGGGCAAATCGAGCTTATGCAAAACAATAATAATAAATAATATATAATAAGACAATGGCTAAAACCTACATGGATCCATGATGTATCTAGAAAGGGTTAATATACGTGCTATACCATGGGTGATAATGTGCAAAGAATGCAAACACTTTGAGAATGAAACACAAAAAGTATTGTTTTTGTTTTTTGTCTTTGAGTTTTCAAGTGTTTTGTTTTTGAACTTTAAGTTTTTTGTGAACCTTCTTTCACTCACATCAAGTTTTATTTGTGACTGTCACATATATTCCACGATTGGTTAATAACCCACTTTTGTGTTAAATTCTCAAAGTGTTTGCATTCTTTGCACATTATCACCCATGGTATAGCACGTATATTAACCCTTTCTAGATACATCATGGATCCATGTAGATTTTAGCCATTGTCTTATTATATATTATTTATTATTATTGTTTTGCATAAGCTCGATTTGTTCCGTTTTTATTTTTATTTTTTTATCCAATAAATTGTATTAACTTTTAGCCATTTTTAACATTTTTAGCCTTTTTAGCTTTTAGCGCTCTCTTCCTAAATTTGTTTTTATTAATATTATACAATTACCAAACATGTTGATAAGTCTTACAGTGTAACATATACAGCGAGCAGCAACTTGCCAAGCTGATCACACCGGACTATTAATAATACAACACTAAGATTACAGCGTTGTTACCATACGATCAAGCGCAGGTTATAAAATCATCAAGCATGTCGATAAACGTTACAGTATAACTTATACTGAGAGCAGCAACAGTTTATACAAAAATGGAAACTCTGCAACATTGTTATTAAACGTTAACTGTACATTACTTGCTATGTAGCAACAATTACTCGTTGTGGGAGAATTACATAATTCAATCCCAACAGTACCAGTTAAAATTAATTAACCCTGCAGACATCCTGTTTCTTAACAAGCTTACTTTTGATAGTTAAACACAATCAATATATGTGAACCACGCTTATGAATGTTTAACACATGTGCTCTGTCCAAGTGATATTAGACAACAACATTGACACTTTGTCTCTTGATTATATCTGATTACATTATATATATATATATATATATATATATATATATATATATACATACTATTTTTTAGCGTAAGATGCTATAATTTCTACAATTAGTGTGCTACTATTATTTTTTGCACATTATAGATACCTACCAACGTAAGAATTTGGTGATTCAATCGGACAATATATAGGATAGACCCACACCACTTTTTGATTTTAATGGTTTTTGTCCCAATTTTAACTTATATTATTTAAGTTTATTAACTTATTTAATAAAGTTTGATATTTTAACCGCAGTTTTACCCTTTAGGGAAACATTTGCATTTTATTTTAGTGTTTGCAATGCGGGAGGGCCTCGGTGTAGGGGTTAATAGGTAGTTTATGGGTGTTAGTGTACTTTTTAACCATTTAGTTATGAGTTTTATGTTACAGCTTTCACTCATACCGCAAAACTCGTAATCTAGGCCACTGTCTCTGTTCTTTAACCTTTTTTATCTCTGTATAAACTTCCTTGAAATCTTTTTAATTACATTTAAAATTAATTTTAATCTCTCATTAGCCCCCCTTTTATTTGTCAATCATACACAATGTTTTAGTTTTTAATGACTTCCTTCCAGGAGAATGGCACTACAGGTGGCCCTCGGTTTACGACGGTTCAATTTGCGCCGTTTCAGAATAACGCCCTTTTTTTGCTATTGAAAAGCATTGACTGCTATTGAAAGCATTAGCACATGCATACAATTAAATAGCCAGTAGGTGGAGCTGTCCGCTTGTGTTGCAGCAAACACATGCAAAGAAAAGCAAGCCAGACATGATCAATGGATCAGCTTTCAAAGGAACAAGATCTAGCAGCCACTTCCCTTAGATGCAGACTCAATGCAGAGAACTGTTTGCAGAAAAAGGCAAGTAAAAAACGTTTTTGTTCATTAAGCTTAGTTTGATGATGATACAGTCTGTTGTGTGATTAAACACAGGCAGGCTAATCAGTGTATAACCAGACCTGAGCAATGGAGCCGTTTTTTAAAGGAACACGATCTAGCAGCCACTTCCCTCAGCTGCAGAAAAATGCAATAAAAAAAAAGTTTTGGTTCATTAAACTTATTTTGATAATGATACAGTCTGTTGTGTGATTATTTTGTTTTTGTTCATTAAACTTAGATTGATGATGATACAGTCTGTGTTTGTGTGATAATTTTATTAGGTGCAGCTTAGCAAATGTTTTTGTTTATTAAACTTAGTTTGATGATGATACAAACTACAGTATATTTTTAGGTTTATAATGCTGTTTACCATTTAAAGTCTTCATTTCAAAGCTTTAAAAATAATGTATGAGGTGTTACTTATGTCAATTTTGAGAGTGCCTGGAACCTAACTCCCTCACTTCCCATTGACTTACATTTTAAACTGGGTTTCAATTTACAACGGTTTCGATTTACAACCATTCCTTCTGGAACCTAACCCGGCGTAAACTGAGGGCTACCTGTACTTAGATAGAGATATCCTATTATTGGTTAGTATGATATTATCATATATCACTATTAAAGGGACAGTCAACCATAGAATTGTTATTGTTTTAAAAGATAGATAATCCCTTTATTACTCATTCCCCAGTTTTGCATAACCAACACAGTTATATTAATGTACTTTTTACCTTTGTGATTACCTTGTATCTAGGAACCTTCTTCCAGCCCCCTGATCACATGACTGTGACTGTTTATAATCTATTGTCTTAAATTTAGCATTGTATTGTGCTAGATCTTAAATAACTTTCTGTGCCTGAACACAGTGTTATCTATATAGCCCACGTGTACTTTCTGTCTCTGTGTGTTGAAAAGAGATTTAAAAAGCATGTGGTAAGAGGCAGCCCTCAAAGGCTTAGAAATTAGCATATGAGCCTACCTATGTTTAGTTTAAACTAAGAATACCAAGAGAAAAAAGCTAATTTGATGATAAAAGTAAATTGGAAAGTTGATTAAAATTAAAAGTCCTATCTGAATAATGCAAGTTTAATTTATACTTGACTGTCCCTTTAAGGGGCAGGTGCTGTACACATGAAGAAACGATGCAAAAAGAAGGTATAAACCTACAGAAAACTGTGTAACTTAAAAGCACTCATTATCTCTATACTAGCCAGAGGTAGAGACCTAGTATGAAGTTTGTGTATAATGATAAAGCACAGTTTATGTGCGAAACATGTTAGGGAGTTTTTGTTGGAGGATTTGGGATCCTCATTTTTAAGTAAAGTGTTAACTCTATCCTTAGTAATTTAATTTAATTTAACTCAATTTCCCATACAGTGTTGGGTAGAAATCTATATCTCTTTACTGGAATTACACTAGGGACTATCAGCCTTGAAACAACATTGTGTTTATTAAGAAGTACGGTCAATGTATGGGTCAATGTATGCTTGGCCACAATACTATTATGTGTTTAGCGATAACCATACTATCTATACAAGTGCCGATATAAGACAATGTAATCTAGAAAGAGACTATCCAATATAGCATTTTGTGTATTACTACAGCAAATTACCAAGTTGCTAATTACATATAGGCAAGTAATGAATACACTTGCCGGTTCGTCCATACAGAACTAATATCAATACAACACAAAGATTCCAGTGCTGTTACTATAAAAACAAATTATTGCTATATTGTGACCAAACATGATGATGAACCTTATAGTATAACCTACACAGTGAGTAATAACTTGCGAGTTGATCTAATAACACTATTATTAATGCCACACGTAGATGTTCAGCGTTGTTATCATAAGATCCAGGTAATATTATACAATTGAATGTGGTGAACCGAGCGCTAGCATATAAGCCTTAAGCTCACTTCCAAGAGTCCCCTAGCAGACTTGCGCCTAGATTTAGAGTTTGGCGTTAGCCGTCAAAACCAGCGTTAGAGGCTCCTAACGCTGGTGTTGGGCTACCGCTGGTATTTAGAGTTTTGTAGGTAAGGGTCTAACGCTCACTTTGCAGCCGCGACTTTTCCATACCGCAGATCCCCCTACGCCAATTGTGTATCCTATCTTTACAATGGGATCTTTCTAACGCTGGTATTTAGAGTCGTGGCTGAAGTGAGCGTTAGAACTCTAATGACAAAACTCCAGCTGCAGAAAAAAGTCAGGAGTTAAGAGCTTTCTGGGCTAACGCCTGTTCATAAAGCTCTTAACTACTGTGCTCTAAAGTACACTAACACCCATAAACTACCTATGTACCCCTAGACCGAGGCCCCCCCACATCGCCGCCACTCTATTATAATTTTTTAACCCCTAATCTGCCGACCGCACACCGCCGCAACCTACGTTATCCCTATGAACCCCTAATCTGCTGCCCCTAACACCGCCGACCCCTATATTATATTTATTAACCCCTAATCTGTCGCCCCCAACGTCGCCTCCACCTACCTACAATTATTAACCCCTAATCTGCCGACCGGACCTCACCGCTACTATAATAAATTTATTAACCCCTAATCCGCCTGACTCCCGCCTCAATAACCCTATAACAAATATTATTAACCCCTAATCTGCCCTCCTTAACATCGCCGACACCTAACTTCAAGTATTAACCCCTAATCTGCCGACCGGACCTCACCGCTACTCTAATACACTTATTAACCCCTAAAGCTAAGTCTAACCTTAACACTAACAACCCCCTAAATTAAATATAATTTAAATCTAACAAAATAAATTAACTCTTATTAAATAAATGAATCCTATTTAAAGCTAA